>NC_090934.1:74200281-74513694 GCF_040938575.1 Ambystoma mexicanum
ACTGTAGACTACCCTCCCCACACTACCCTCCCCTCTGCCACACCCCAGATACCCCCTCAAGTCCAGATGTCACCCACCAGTCCCCCTCACTGCCGACACTCCCCCCAGGCAGACCCACTGACTGTAGACTACCCTCCCCACACTACCCTCCCCTCTGCCACACCCCAGTTACCCCCTCAAGTCCAGACACCACCCACCAGTCCCCCTCACTGCCGACACTCCCCCCAGGCAGCCCCACAGACTGTAGACTACCCTCCCCACACTACCCTCCCCTCTGCCACACCCCAGGTACCTCCTCAAGTCCAGACACCACCCACCAGTCCCCTTCACTGCTGACACTCCCCCCAGGGAGACCCACTGACTGTAGACTACCCTCCCCACACTACCCTCCCCTCTGCCACACCCCAGGTTCCCCCTCAAGTCCAGACACCACCCACAAGTCCCCCTCACTGCCGACACTCCCCCCAGGCAGACCCACAGACTGTAGACTACCCTCCCCACACTACCCTCCCCTCTGCCACACCCCAGGTACCCCCTCAAGTCCAGACACCACCCACCAGTCCCTCTCACTGCCGACACTCCCCCAGGCAGACCCACTGACTGTAGACTACCCTCCCCACACTACCCTCCCCTCTCCCACACCCCAGAAACCCCCTCAAGTCCAGACACCACCCACCAGTCCCCCTCACCGCCGACACTCTCCCCAGGCAACCCCCTGACAGTACATCTCCCTCTCCACACAGCCCTCACCTCTGACACCCCCAGGCAGCCCCCTCAAGTCCAGACACTGCCCAGCAGCCTGCTCACCTCTGACACTCCCCCCAGGCAGCCCCCTTATTGTACACTCCCCTCCCCACACTACCCTCCCCTCTGCCACACCCCAGGTACCCCCTCAAGTCCAGACACCACCCACCAGTCCCCCTCACTGCCGACACTCCCCCAGGCAACCCCCTGATTGTACACTCCCATCCCCACACTGCCCTCACCTCAGACACCCCAGACAGCCCCCTGACAGTACACTCCCCTCCCCACACTGCCCTCTCCTCTGACACCCACCCAGACAGCCCCCCTCAAGTCCAGACATCAGACACCAGCCACCCTCACATCCGACACTCCTTCCAGTCAGCCCCCTGACTGTACACGTCCCTCCCCACACTGCCCTCACCTCTGATACCCCCTCAATTCCAGACATCACCCTCAACCAGCTCCCCTCACCTCTGACACTCCCGCACACAGCCCCCTGACTCTAAACTCCCCTCCCCACAATGCCCTCACCTCTGACACCCCCAGGCAGCGCCCTGACAGTACACTCCCCTCCCCACACTGCCCTTACCTCTGACACCCCCACAGGGGGTTATGCTCTGTATGGTGGAGTGCCGTAGGACTCTTGTTTGTCACACACTATCTTTAACATATTTATGCTGACACTGTTTGATCAACTTGCCTTGAACAATTCCAAAACAGAGCTCATAGTCCTAGGCACTCCTTCTAATCTGTGACACTTAGACCAAGACTACAAATCGCAGACTGCCTGCTTCCCATTCTCAAGAAAGTGAAAACCTTGGGAGTTATTATCGATCAAGAACTCTCAATGAGGGCTCACATATCTGTCTAGTGTCCACCTCCTCATATTACATCAAGCTCCTGGCTCAACTTACACCATATCTGGAAATGTCCAGCTGTGCTACCCTGGCTAGAGCTATCATAGGCAGTCACCTGGACCACTGTGTAAGCATTCTACTGGGTGTGGTGAAATGGGAGATCAACCGCTTACAAGTTGTTCAGAACAACGCAGACAAAGCGATCACTACATTGGCTTCCTATAGCCAATAGGGTTATGTTTCGTACCCTGTGCATTGCACACTGATGTCTCTATGGAAAAGCTCTGACCTATCTGACATCTCAACTTAAATGGCTACCAGACAGATGCAGCCTTAGGTCTAATAACACTGGTCTACTGCAACTACTGAAAGCTAAACTGTCGCTTGTAGAAAGGGGATGCTTCCCTTTTTCGACCTCACGTCTCTGGAATACCCTGCCGCCCAACCTGAGACTGTGTCCTGCCTTGCCAATTTCAAACGCAATCTCAAAACCGTGCTTTTTCAATAACCGTACACACGAGTGTGTTTCACCCTCAAAAACGATCCCGGCCTGCCATATGTTGTTTGTTGTTCATTAGTCTCAGCACTCTCATGCCCCACGGCTCTTGTTCAGCGCTTTACAAATAAATTAAATAAATAAATGAACAGGCAGACCCCTCAAGTCCAGACACAAGCCCCCTTCACCTCCGACACTCCCCCCAGGCAGCCCCCTGACTGTACACTGCCCTCACTTCTAACAACAACCCCCCCAGGCAGCCTGCTCAAGTCCAGGCACCACCCACCAGCCCCCCTCACCTCCAAAACTCCCCCCAGATATCCACCTGACTGTACACTCTTCTCGCCACCCTGCCCTCACCTCTGATGCACCCCAGGCTGCCCCCTGACATTGCACTCCCCTCATTTCCCACACCTCTGACACCCCCCCAAGGGCAGTCCCCTCAAGTCCACACGCCACCACCAGCCCCCCTCACCTTCAACACTCCCCCCCAGGCAGCCCCCTTACTATACATTCCCCTCCCCACACTGCCCGCACCTCTGACACTCCCCCAGGCAGCAGCCCGATAGTCTCCAACACAACCAGTCAAACGTATGGCTGCAACTCACCTGAACTTTTGCGGTCTGGCCCCAGCATCAAGCACCCCTCCAACATGTACAATGCCAACACGATCACCTCGAAGAAATGCAGATCAGTGGTGGACTGGGGAATCCACTGTCATTCCAAGGCAGGTGTGACTCTGCAGCACCAAAACCATACAGCACTACATTGCACAAACCACACTGTGGCCACCCCGTCCCCATGAGAAAAGTGAAGTGGCATGTGCATATTGCCCAGGGGTTGTTGCAAAGGCTTCAAAGCACAGCCTCTGAATGTGTGCTGAGTACAGAACTAACCAAATCAAACATTGCCCTGATCCACAAATAATGACCAGGCGTGTCACAGCTTGAGCTTAATAGTCCCAGGTGAAAGGGGTGGCAAACTCATTATCAGGAACAACAATATGAAAGGCCTGTGCATGGGTGATGGGAGGGCAGTCAGAGAGTGCATGACTCGCTGACACAGGAAATGTGGGCTGGCACACAGAAAGAGCAAATATGGAACACAACTGTATTTCACCCGCTCCCTCCTTTCCTCTCTCTCTGCCCGCCCTCTCTGGGCCCTCTTTTTGCTCCTTCCTGTGAGGCTGAGAACCTTGGTGTCATCTTTGACTCCACCCTCTCCTTCTCTCCTCTCATCTCTGACATCTCTAAGAAGTCACACTACCAGCTGCACCTATGCAAAGGTATTCTTCCTTTCCTCACTTTCCCCCAGAAGCTCACTGTCTCCAGAGCTCTGGTCCTCTCTAGGCTGGACTACTGCAACAGCCTCTTTCTAAATCTGCCTGCCTCTACTCTCTGACCTCTACAACGTATCCAGAACAGGACTGCGAGACTAGTCCTTGGCCTCAAGCCCAGGGATCATATCTCTCCAACTGTGAAATCTCTGCATGGCTCCCTGTGGCAGCAAGGTGCAAGTTCAAGACCCTTTGCATTATCCATAAGGCGCTCTGGGACCGCTCTACCTCCAAATCTCTCTTCCTAAGCATCTCCCTTTTGGAGCTCTCCGTTCATCTACTTCCAACTCTCTGAGGGTCAGACGCTTTTCCAAGCAGCGAGTTGGGGGCAAATCTCTCTCTTTGGCTCGGGCCTCTGTCTGGAATGGTATAGGCCGATTTCCCAACAGAAAATGGTCCCAATGAGCAAAAGTTCTAAAAATGCTACCACCAAAGGTTCGAACACCAAATGTTCGAACCTTTGCTGGTAGCATTGTAAAAAAAAAAACGGGGGCTGCGGGGGTGTCCTCCGCACCGCACCGCTCACTACATTTCATAGTATAGTGAGCAGGGTTTGCGGGGAACACCCCCTCAGCCTTCCGTTTAAAAAAAAAAAAAAAAAAAGACAAGGATCCTGTGGCACCGGTTCCCGATCACCGAAGTGAAAGGGAACTGGCGCTGCAGGAACACAGCGTGAAGATGAAGGTAAGTGGGGTTTGTTTATGTTGGGGGTGTGGGTGGGGGTGTGCTGAGGGTGTGGGTGGAGGGGGTGTTATGGGTGTGTTGTGTGTGTGGGTGGGTGTGAGTATGTGTGTTCGCATGATAAAGGTGCAAACTTTTGGTAGTTTGCACCTTTCTCATACAAACGTTTCGGCCGCGGTAGTTTCTGCTGCAGCCAAATCACTTCAATTTGTCTGGAACAGCCTCCCTGCAGCTCTCAGACTTGAGCAGAAACACCCTGGTTCTGGAAGCAACTGAAGACCTTTCTTTTTGCGTCTGCTTTCTCTCTTCCTCTCCCCTGCTGATGTCCCGACTGCTCCACGCACTGGTCACATGGCTACCCTCTGAACTTAGGCCCAGGCTCCTGCATGTCTAGTTGCCCTTGCACTGACTCCAGGCTCCCCCATCACTTATGATCTGTATCTGCAACCCTACAGTCCCTTAACTCTGCACTTATGAGCCACCCGCTGGCTGCACTTATTGAGTTGCCTGCACTTCTCCCATCCCCCCTCGGCACTTCTCCCCTCCCACTTCCCTGCACTTGTGCGATCTGTATGACACAAGACCTAGTAAGATCGCTGTTTTTGTCCTCCCTCTGTTTCTCCCTCCTTGTCTTGTCGTGCCTAGAAACACTTGTGTACAAGCGCGTTGTGAATGCCATATCATAACAATCAAAAGGTGCAAACACACAAATTAACTGCATGAAGCGTGGAATGAAAACATATAATATCTGTATTAAATGAAACTATATACACAACAAAAACTAGGAATGAAGGTTCCAAGTTGTCCGGGGGAAATGGGAGAAATTAAATTAAACCTATACATAAATAACTGTATATATGAAAAAAAGGGTAGGCAAGTCATCAAAGTCTGGGACAAAATAAAAAATAAATAAAATAATCTATACCTAAAGAACTATTTAAAAAGGCAGCGGGCTAGTCCTCGTCACTGATGTCTCCCAACCTTTTAACTAGGGCTGAGTCACACGCCACGTCCTTTTCCAGCAGCTCGGACTCCGTTGATTCCTAGAGGGATTGCAGGGTGGAAAGAAAATGCAGTTTGGCGTCCTGGGTCCCGTGGCCTCTAGGATGCCCATCTCCTCCTTGCTTGATGCAGTGCAGCCTCAGCCCTGGCCACCATCACCTATGTCGCCAATGCCCGCTGCCTCTCTGCGAACAGTGACCTGTCGTACCCACGGAACACAAAAGATAACAAATTCAACAATGCCACATGGTCCTCCTGCCCCGAAGTTGCCGCCGGCCTCCTTGTGATGGACTGCCCTCCTCCTCATTGCCACCTGCTGCCGTTGAGCCCTGTGCATGCTGTGTTGGTACTCCATGTTAATTGATGATCTTCTTCGGGGGCATACAACACCTGCACTGTGCTGCACTGCCTGCTGTCCCTCAATTGCATGTGCCCCTTTCGGTGCCTGGGTAGACACAGTGACCACGCCAGCTGCCGTAACAGTGACTCTCACCTCGGGCAGGGAGCATTGTGGGTGTGACTGGTGGACAGGGGGCCGTGCTGGTATGTATCCTGGAAGGCACCCAGGAGTATGAATGGCGTGCAAAGGAGGAAGCTGAGGACGAGGTCACAGCAGTGAACAGCCCACAGAGTCCACCAGGGATCAGGCCTGCTGCCCGCAAGGCAGCAACATGGTACAGTTTATGGTGATGATGGACAAGCGGGTCATAAGTAGCCTGTCCAACATCACGCATGCCTCTGGTCCGCCTCGGCAGCCCACAAGCAGGGGTAGCACATGTTCAGTGATGGACACATTAGCCGGTAATGGGATGTTGGTCTGGGTGTAGGCATCCAGGAAGGCAAGCAGTGCTGCATCGAACGGCCCAGGAACAGGATTTTGCCCAGGCACCTCCATGGTGGCCTATACAGCCTTGTGTCCATGGGAAAGGGTTGCAGCAGGCGCTCCCTCCTCAACACCCCCACCTGACCCATGACTTGTGCTGCCACAGCCACCTCCTCCGCCTCTCTGTCCATCAACCTGGATACCTCCAGGGTGCCTTCTCCTGTGGATGGCCCCTGTGTGCCATCACCCTGTCCAACCGCTGCTGAGGAGTCCCCTATCACCTTCACCTCCATGGACTTTCCCCCAGCAGCCACGCCAGATGTTACAGGCGCTACCTCAGCCACATCTCTCCCCAAAGTTGAGCTCTCACAGGGGAGTTTCTTGTACGTGCGCCTTTGTCTGGTGGAAGGCTCACCACACAATCCTCCACTGCACTACTTCCACCCTCTTCATCAGTTGCAGCAACTGTGGTAAAGGAGACACAGAACAGTGACATTAGTGCACTGGATTGAAGCTGGTGCAGCACCAACAACATTCACAGGAACATGATTGGTCAATGACACAACCAACAATATCCACAACTCCACAGAAAGACATGCAATCGACATCCAAACAGACATAACAACCCAGGCATAATGCAAACCACAGTCATGACACCTACACATGTAAATACCTCAAAAGGTGGGCATTGCACAGACACAAACCAAGATGAATGACATGTACCAATGGGAACGCGACACAACTGCAACCTGATGCATATCCATGGGAGACTTGCCACAGGGGCACACAGAGTAAAGTGGTATGATGCACACACACCAAATGCATTGAAGCACTGATGTGCCAGACCACTGCTGTGGACACATTGCAGACAAGACACACGTTTCAATCCAGACCAACAGTACACAACCATCATTGCATGGCTCCACGCATTGCCATGTAAAACACCTGTATGGGCACCTCTAAACACAATCACAACAAACAACATGCTTCCGTCACAACCCGTCTGGCTTGTCTGCAACTCGTACATGTCTCAATAGCACAGCCACATTCCATAGCCCAGGCACATACACATGGCAGGCTCAGACATTAACTCTGAGTGCACAATCAGCCCCTTGATCAATCACATCCGAGTCCCGCCAAAAACAATGCTGCAACGTAACACTGCCATACATCCAAATGCACGTGTTACCTCCACTCATGGGGTGCATTGTCCAGGGACTGCATGATGCTGTTGAACGATGATGAACACATGAGCCAACACAAGGGTTACAAACCAAACATGCATTCACATGCACGAAACGTATGCGCCATCGGGCATTGCACAACATGCCTACTCACCAGCAGACTCCAGATGTTATTGCCACTTGCAGACCTGGGCATGCAGTGCTGGGTAGAACCTGGCCAGGACCTGCGTGTTGTTTGGTGATAGTCTGCACCTGCGCGCACAGCGCCACTCCGCCTTAGCACTGCGTTTAATGGCACGCCGGGAATTAGTGTGGGTTCTGGATTTGAAGTCCTCCCAGGTGGATGGACATGAAGCAGCAGACTGCCATCCCCTCTGTGTTGAAATCAGTCATCATGTCCTCCCAGATCTGGCGACGTCCTTCCTTGCCACGTTGGTTTGCTGGGTCGAAGAGGGCATCATAGTTCTCCAGGACCAAGGCCACGAGGATGCCGATTTCCCTATGGCCGAAGTTGACAGCCCTCTGTATCACTGCCATAGGGTTGCCACTCTGGTCAGAGGAAGACGGTGCAGACATGGAAACCCCTGAGACAGATGTGGGTGGGTAAACTGGTCCTGGAGATGGCCATGGATCAGTGGGGTGGTATGCTGAAGTGGGAGTCTGGAACAGCAGCTGAAATGGTCACAGGGCGGGAGACAGGAGCATAGGCAATGGCAGGATGACAGACACTCACAACAGAGTGCAGGTGGGCAGCAGGCACAAGCAGAGGACTTACAGCAGCAGATGGCACAGGGCAGGAGGAGGCAGGCAACATGCAGCAGAGAACAGAGTAAATGCCCTCAGCGAGTATGTTGCATGATGCACCGAGCACACAGCATGGCTACGAGGCTCACGGCATTGACAGGGATACATTAGGATGAGTAAATGCTCACTGGCTGTGCGTGCGATGGAACGAGGACGGAGCATTGTCATTTTCATGTATTTTGGGGGGCATGTAATCTGTTATCTTTAGGAAGCGTACTTTTTTGGGGGTAGTTATGCCTATACACATTCAGGCATTATGTCTATCCCCATTTTGAGGCACACGGTCTACCACTGCGTATTGAATACCTTTTTTCAATTTCAGGAAATTTCCAGGTGTCGCGCATGCACTTTTGTGTTGTTGGTTGCCACTGCGTATCACATACCTCTTTTTTCATTTTCAGAAGCTTTCTGGGTGTCGGCTACACACTTTCTGTGTGATTGAGTGGCGACGTGGTGGGTGGTGAAACACCTACCCCAGGTGGTCGGGGCATGATGATGTAACATCGGCTCCATCCCCATGAAGACATGGCATGCCCTAATCTAAGACATGGCATGCTCTAATCTAAAGGTGGACCAGCACCTGGATGCCAATGTGGTTCCAGCCAGACAGGAGTTCGTCCAACCCCGCCCTCCCAGCCACTTTTGGCAGGAATGGACGCCCTGAACTGCAGGAAGAGGCTCAACCCCAAGACATGGCACAGGACAATGTCCCGCACAGGAAGTACTTATCGAATCCTCCTTGACTATGTGAACGATCATCATGACATGTGCCTGTATGCAGGGACCACACATTCAGTTGCACAATGTATGGTGCATTGGCAGCATGTCACGGAACAGATAAACGTCGTAGGATTGGAGGGGCGCACAGCAGAACAGGTCATTAAGCACTTGAATTATCTCACCCATTGCACTAAACACAAGCTGAGTGTCAACCTTGCCTCTGGAGGGGGTCAAGAAGAGGAGCACCAGCTGACGCCGCATGAAGATGCCACAAGCCATTTCATTCTCATTGAGCAGGTGCAAGGAACACAAGACCTGGAGAATTAAGAGGAAACATCAGTTGAGTGTCCGTCATTGTGCCTCCTGTGTTTTGACAGTCATGCATCACACACATCAATTGTGTATTGGCACATCTGGCTGCATTTGTATGACAGCCCCGGGTAAAGCGTGTCCTTTGACATACAGTCTCATGCAAATTGGCCATCATACTGGTGTAGCCCGTGTGGCACCCATTTTTGGCACTTTACTCTGTGACAGGACACATCCCTCATAGGGTAGCCCCCCAGCACATGTGAAACATGGGACACCTACATTTTGTGTTCATTGCTACATTCTTGTTGCGTTTCACTGTGCACTGTTAGACCGGTGCATGCAGACAAAGTTTAACTTTCATGCCATGTCATGCAGAGTTGCATGTTCCATTTGGCACCTGCTCCTATGGGTTTCCTTGTCACAATGCATATCTGAGCTGTCTTTTAGTGCACATTGTCCTGTTCCCAGAGTGTAGTTGCATGAGTGTCCACAGACCACATACACATTGACCAATTCCAGTGCCACAGAGAGCCCACTCATTGTGACACATTCTCCCTCTAACCTCCCCACACCCCTCACCCTCTTGTGGATTAGTGGACCTTGTTTACATTGCCCAATCCACTCTCTGTCTCTCTGCACTTCAGGGACCTTGATCAGAAGTCACACTTTCGGGTCTACCTACCGATGTGCTTCTTCCCTTTCCATGCATTCCTGCAGGTCCCCGTGGTCTCCAGTTCTCTGTCTCAGACCTGATTAGTGGTGTTGTATGTGGTGTTGTCTGTGGATATGGATGTCTGGCTGTTCCCATGTGATCTCATTGAACATTTAAATGTCACATGTTCATTACCTTTCTGGTATGTGTGGCAACTTGACAGTTGAATGTCCCTTCATTGTGCATTTACAACACAAGACCACCCTCCCCTGAATTGGTATTGGGTCCTGGGCCTGGTGTCCAAGGGAGGGATGCAGACCTGCAGCCAATGACAGGGACACCACAACAAAGGACATTGCCCCTTGCATCAGGCTGCCATTGTTAGGCAGAATCCTATGCAGTTCCCTTAGGGAGCACTATAGAAGATTAGGACTACAGGTATATGCAATAAATCCCCGTTGGTATCAGTCTGTACCACACAAATTTAGTTGGTAGCTGTGGCTGAGCAGTCAGTCTTATCTCAAGAGGGAGATGAGCAGTATTCAGGGTTTACACATTAGGGCTTCAGTACTATGGAACAAGGAAACACTGACCAAAGCTTTGTATGAAAAATAATATATATATATATATATATATATATATATATATATATATATATATATATATATATATATATATATATAGATATAGATATAGATATATATATATAGATATATATATAGATATATATTTTACACACTCTGATGTTCACACACTAACCACTATTGTAAAAGCAAGCAAAATCAGTAAAGAAAAGTATACACAAATCCCTATTTAAATTGTAGACAAGTTTGAACAAGAGTGAAAACTGAGCAAAACGGCACAGTGTAAACCAAGCAGAAATGGCACTTTAACAATTTCTCAAAAGGGAGGGAAAGGACAAGTCATACAGGTTTGGACTCTTTAACACACCAGCAATACTTCCCAGGTAGATTGTGAACAAGTGAGGCAAGGCAGTACTTTAGCATATGCAATACTAAGGTGAAAACCGAGCAAAATGGCACTTCACAAGTTTAAAAAGGGGAAGGAAAAAGATGTTTATAAGAGTTAGGTGCACCAACACATTTCTATGTGAGAAGCAATCTAGAGAAGGCAGCTGTAACCGATTTAGCCAGAGTCAATAGGCCTGTGCCAGAGTCAATGGTACAAGGCAATGTGCCCAGGATCAAACTGTTCTAGTAGCTGCAGTCAAGTCTTTGTTTAATGATTTGAAAAGGTGGTTGCAGAAGGTGAAAGACAATGTTAGATGATAGGGACGGCCAACCCAGTAGGTAAGTAAAGGATTTAAAACACCTTTAGCGATACCCAACGAAACGGGAGACCTGGTGGAACAATGTACCCTTAAAGTGGAAGAGGCTCCTGCAGTGGCTTTAGGTCCTGGAAGTTCCTGCAGTTCGGGAGATCCAGCAGAGGAAGAGAGGCTCTCGTCGTGGAGGAAGGTTCAAGTTACTGCACTGCCCAGGGATGAAACCAGCCGTGGTGCTGCCAAAACGAATAAAAGCTACACTTCTTTAAATCGCGGTCGTGGTGGACGGGTGCCTGGCTATCCGGTCTCCGAGTGCAGGGCACTGGTGATTCGACCAGGGTAGGTCCTGGAAGGCGATTGGCGAACTGGTTGGCCCCACCAGCTCAAGGAAAGAAGACTCTTACGGAGGAAGATCTTCTCAAGTCGTTGGAAAAAAGTGGTGAGGATCTGCAGCAGGGCTTCACCGGCAGTTCAGTCATTGCAGATGTCTTCAGCTTCTCTCCTCTTTAGTTTCTTAGTTCTAGTGGTGACGTCTTGTCCTCCAGTCCTCAGAACTCTGCTTTTATGCAGCAAAACCCCCATTATTACAGCCTAGCTGTCACTCACAAAGTGGGGTGCCTCTCCTGGCGGGAGAACCCCCCCAACCTATCAGGGCAGAGTGCGACTTTGGTTGCGTAGGCAACCCAGTCCAGGGTGCCTATTCCCCCTCCCGCACATCCTGTCTACCCCAGACTCAGTGGTGCCGAGAGGAGGGCTTGTGTGCAGAAGCCCGCCAAAAGGATGAACAAAGGATCCACAACCTGGGTTAGGATTTCAGAGAAAGACACGAGAAAGAAACATTTTTAAAGTTCTGGCAAAAAAAAACAGTTTGTTAGATGCTGTCAGTAAAGGTGGTAGCCTCGAACAATGGAAAAATCCCATAGGGAAATATTTCTGGTTGAATATTTACAGTAGTAACCACTTCAACCAGCCAGAAACTTTTGAGAGAGGGACTATACGGTACCCCCCTGAAAAGGAACACTAGGGAAAAACTATTAACCCTTTCCAGTACTTCCATTTTAAGATGGGTTGTACTGGTTTAGTTCATAATTATTGACTAGTAAAGTCAATGGGGACTTTACATGCCCTTCGAGACAGTAGTCAGTCCCAGGGTATGGAGTCTATGTTTGGGGATCACTATGACACCCCTGTGGTACAGCACAGAGGCTAAAGTGTACCATGCATGTTAACAAGATGATTCCTTTGAGGATGATAAAACCCCATAGACCATAAGCACACAAGATAGCCTAAAACATACACTAGCAATCTGCCTAAGAGTAGGAAAAAAGGGTCTCACTCTTAGCAGGAGAAAAAAATAAACCCTTCAAATCCAGCAAAGCTGCTGGGGGACTCTATAGGTAAGGGAAATTAGCCCTAGAAGAGAATTCTCCCTAACAGCCATGGGCACCGCACACATGGGGGACGTGTGCATGCTTGGGAGAAAGAGTGGGAGCAGCAGATGTTGCGTGCTGCCCTTCGACATGGATGTGTGTTGGATAAGAAATCTCAGGGCATGGATAAGATGGCCAAATCCATGACCCCGCCAGCGGTCTGGGTAGAGCAACACCTGCAGGTCACGCAGTCCTCATGCGCTCCCACAAACTGCACATGGATGCCAACATCAAGGGCCGACGGACTGATGTGGAGTGTCTGCAGGCTTCCCTGCATGCAGACGCTCAGGCACACAGAGAGGCCTTGAGGCTTGAGATGGAGGACCAGAAGACGGCACTCCATGCAGAACAAGCAGCCACAAGGAGACAGATCCACGATGAGGTGGTTGCCTTCAGGCAGGTGCACATACATACTCTGTTGCCTTCCATGCAATTCAATGCATACAGACCTCACCAACCTAACTGTGCTAGTACATTCATCAGTGTCACACATGGCCGCCGCCTCTGAAGACCAGGCCTTGCACTGTGTGGTCTGCCTCCAGGACCACGCACACCTGCAGATCAATCGCAGGAATGGGTCCCAGCAGAGAAACCTCCTGGTTCACTGTTGCCGTGGGGTCCAAGAGCCCATGGAGGTGTTTTCTTATTCTTTTTTAAATAGTCACATTTTTTGTCCACTCACATGCACCCTACCCCTATCCCTTCCAAGGTGGACTCCCTCCCCACACCCTCCCCTGTCCATGATGGATATTTTTTCTTATATATATATTTTGTATTTGTTTTTGCTGGCCATGGCAATGGCCTTTTTTTGAGTCCTTTGCTCTGCCATGAACACTTTTTTATTGTATTGCAAGACCCCTGCCCAGATGTGTGCATGTGTTTTTGTTTATCCCTTTCCTAAGTATTTTTTTCTTCTATTTGATCGTTTCCATTTTCCTTGAGTTATGCAGTGCCCTCAAGTCCATGACGCATGTAGTGGTGGACATGTAGTCATGCACAGTGTTGTCAACTGCCATGGTGGCATTATGGTGGATGGCATGGCATGTGCAGGTAACATTGGGTTGAGGGCATATTGACATGTGTGCTGTTTGAATGGCACTGTACTATGGCTGTTCTAATGGCTTGTCCCATGTTGTTACAGTGCTCTGGAATGAGGCGTGACTGCACTTCCGGAGGAGACAGCCTGCACCCTTTGACGTGCCTACTCCCCATGCCCTACGCCAGGCACTGGACTTTCTGTCATGCATTTGGAGTCACAGTTCCCGGTGGAGGTCATGTGGGAATCATATCATGCCAGCCCTGTCTGCGGGTAAGTGCACACACTGTCTTGCATGTTCTACCTGTGTTATTGTTTCTGTGGATGCAATCGTGATGTTGACAGCATGTTTGGAAGTGATTGTGTAGCACTATTGTCACATTCCTTATTGTCAGTGTTTTGTTCAGTATGGGTGCACGTGTTGCTTGGCCACATGCATTATTGGTGCATCTGCACTCTGGGTGTTTCTGTTCTCCAACACTTGGCACACTGACCATACTGATGTCTCCTTACTGCCACCCTTCTATTCCCCAATCACTATGTTGCATACCGTGCCCTGCAAGTGATCTCCCTCTGCACACTATTATTCGACTGTTTGCAATTCTAAATCCACTTCCATCTCTGCTTACATGTCCCGCCCAGGCAGGCAACTGGTCACCATGTCCCACTCACATTGATAGGCATGTATGAACAAACTACACTGCAGCGCTTAATGACATGGGCTCTGGTGACTCAGTGGTGGACTTTTCGTGCATTGACTCCACAGGACATGTCTGTCACACTTGATGCATGTTGGTTTGGACAGATATGCACATGTGTACCCCTGACTGACTGCTTCTGTGTTACCCAGTATGGTACCTTTTTGTACATGCTTGTGTTCTGTTGGTTTTCATCACTGGGTGTATTCCTTGTTTTCTGGTTTTAATCTTTTATTCATGTTGACTGCCACAGTCGGTGGGTGTAATCTGTGTCTAAACAATGTAGTTGCATGCATGTCTGACATCCTCCACTTCCCACCACTTGGCTTTATCTGTTGCCCCTGTGTGTGTTTCAAGTGAGCCCTGGAATCCATGCACACTTACTGGGCAGTCTCACTCAGGGTGTGTTGTGTGTTGGGGAGTGAAGGTACAGCTGCATGGTCATTTGCTGTGTTGTCAACAGTGGTATATGTTGGTTGGTGTAGGGTATGGGTATATGCTTTCAGTGCCTTAGTTGCGTGGGAGTGTGGTGCATAAATCCTGTTGTCGTGTGCATGCCATGGTGGGATTCTGCCTTGGTTTCTGTGAGATTGGGCTAGTCATTGACCCTACACATGTGCCTATTATGTGCCAGTCTGCCCTTCACCACCCACTACTTATGTCCTTCATGACCTCGACATGTGGACATTTTCCTTCTATGTGCCTTCCATGATCTCATGCCATGATGGTTCTTCCGGAGGTATTCATATCAATATCGTTCGCCCTAGTTTGACTTCTCTGTGCCCTCATCCACAGTGATGTTGAGCATGTCCATCCCTGTCTCCACTCCAGACAGTGTACTCCTTGCTATGCTTTTCACTTGTCACTCCCTTCTGTTGTGCTACTCTCCACTCATACGCAATTCCCAATCTGTGTCCTCTCTCACTCTTGCACCCTGTGGTCCTTCTGCAATGGGTGGTATATGCCTCTTTTCTGGTTCCCTAAATGGTTGTCATGGATGGCCACTGTCTTTAAATTGTTGAAATGCATGCATTTACAATTTGAGGATGTGTTTGCCGGTGGAATGCGTGTATGTGAAGGGCACCCAGGTTTTCACTTGTGGTGTGGTGTTTGGCAGGGTGGAATCACTTTTGTTGAACTTGTTATGTGGGGCACAGGTCCACCTTCATGGGTGCATGTGTCACATGGTGTTCTTATGCTCATGTGTCTGTGCATTCTGTTTTCGCACTCGTATCATGTTGCCACAGGTTGCGTGATTGTAGTTGTGGGTGGGCGATCACTGTAAGGTGTTTCTTGGTGAGTTGTCAAGAGAGTGACAGGGCCAGCTGTTTGTGGGCTGTGACCCGTATTGATGGTTGTGGTGGCGTGTGTTTCCTTGCACTTTTCATATGTGTATTGCCTGACACATGGCTCCCATACAATTATTCGCAAAGATTGATTCATGTACAAGGAGGACACTATTTAGCCTTTTTTGGTCACGGTTAACCATTCTTGGTGTTCAGTGCAAAGAATAATCCCCACGCATGACACCATTGATGTACATGTTTGGGATGTAATGTTGTGGACACCAGACACATTACACTGAGCAGGGTTTGTTGTTTGACATGCATGTGCCATGCTTGGTGCACAATGAGGATTACAGAGGCATGTTGACAGCTGCTGGGTGTAAGTCAATCTTCTATTTAATGCACATTTGACCTGATTCAATCCAGTCAGAGTGAACTCTGCATCAGCTTGCACTTTCCAGATGCCTGCTGCCTTTTGTGTGCATTTGTCTTTGGTCTCTGTTTCTCATTGCTTTGTCATGTCTGCTTGTGTGTTTCATGCCAGTTAGCTCGATGCCCAGCCTCATTGTTTGAAATCTGCCTCTGTGAAGTTCTGCCTTCTGCAAGATCCTGTCTTCAGTGCAGTTGGTGAGTATTTGGGTTCAGATGTTCTTGGGCTTCACATCATCGGCTCCCCTGCCAGTCTTCACTGCACTGTGCCAGTGCTACACTGATGATGGCATGCCACATCATGGCATAGGAAATACTGCCAGGATGAACCAGCCTTTTATTTATCTCAGTGATCTACTTTTCGTGGGTCCTATAATTGTCATGCTTACTGTTGCCAGATGCAGGTGTTCAATATGTGCCATCAGCTTGATAATGGGGTAGGTATGACATGGTCATTCCCTGCATGGCACCCAGGTTTTAAGGCAGTGTGTGGGTTGCGGGTGGGTAATTGTCAGTGTGTTTGTTTTGTGTGTTGGATTTGCATGCAGTGTGCAGATCTGGCTGCATGTGTACCAGGACACATGTGGATGGTCAGCATGTGAATTACTGTTTGCATTTTGTGCATATCACTCAGGGGGCACATATTGCTGTATGTTTGGGTGCATGGATGTGATGGCTGTGCGCACATTGATTTGTCTTTCTCTGCAGATCCATTTCTCATGGTCTGATGGCTGATGGGATTGAGGGGATACTTGCAGTCATATGCATAAACAGGAAACAGGTAAGCTATGCATTTCGCTTGCAGTGCACTTTTGTTGCTCTTGTGTTGTTCATGTTCAGCATGACTACTTTGATGTGAATGAGTAGTGTGTGCATTGTTGCGGTCAGGGACTGGGTTGGCCAGTGAACATGTTTATTGTTGTGTAACACGTGTCGTAGGTCTAGGGCTTTCCTTGCATGGGTTAATTGGCCTTACTACTTGTGGTCTCATGTGTGTGGTTTGGTTTCTACATGCAGTATAGTTGTTGTCCATGTGACAGTCATCAGAGAGTTAGTTTAAGCGCTGTATTGATGTTGGTGTACTACACATACACTGTTCTTTGCAGCTGCTGTGACTGTGTTGGTGAATGGTGCAGTGCCATGCTGCTTATAGTCATGACTCACTGTTGATTTTCCTATGGAATGGCTGTGTTACATGCTGCATCTGTGACTGGTGAATGGTGCAGTGCCATGCTGCTTATGGTCATGACTCACTGTTGATTTTCCTATGGAATGGCTGTGTTACATGCTGCATCTGTGACTGTGGCCATTTGGGTGTGTCAACCACTGTGTCTCACTTGTCAATTGTGTCCTGTCAATGTTTTTTTTATTATATGGGTTGCATTGTCTCCATATTGGTTGTATGTATGTCACATGTGGATCCTTACACCCCTGCTTGTGCACTCACAGCAACAAGAATACATTTGTGCCTGTCATGCACATTCTCACACAGGTGTGCAACCCTATTGCATTGGCCGTATGGGGATTGGTGGAAATGATACTTTTGGAGTCCATGAATGCCTAGCTGCTCAGAATGGATAGTTGGCAAGTTGATGAATTTATCTGTGGCACCACATATTTTGGGTGATATTGTTTGGGAAATTAATGATGTTTTTTTGCCTCAGGAGTGGTTTCACTCCATGCTTACTGAGATGGTGGTATAATGCCACTTACGTGTCTTTCTTTTGGCCACACTTTGTGCATGTTTTATTTTTTTTAATGTCTAATGGATGCATACAATGTTGCCCTCCCAGGGGCACATTCTCAGGGTGTTTTTGTGGGCACTGAGGACTGGCCCATGGTCATTATTCAATGGCACCTTGGATGTGGCTTGATCGTATGCACTCCACAGGTGCAGGATTTTAGATTAATAGGATCGCACCAGCTGGGCACGTGCAGCCTCTCCGCATGCCCTTTAGCCAGCCATGCACAAGGGTAGTTCCTATGGATGTGGGTAGTAGCCCACCTGCATGTCCACTGGGATGCCATGCCACGTGGCGACGTTGTGCAGGACACATGCTGCCACAATGATCCTGAAGAAAACTGGTGGTACATATAGCAAAACACCAACAGAGGGGTCAAGAGAGCAGAAACGTGACTTAAGCACTCCAAATGTGCACTCAACTAGGCCCCTAGCTGTGATGGGATTCCGAAAGGCACTGTTCCCTGTGAATGTGTACATGGTTGTCATTAACATTTGTTGGCAGTGTCTATTGGTCAGTGTGCAACGTGCATGCATTTGCGTGCCCGTTCATAATCACCAATGAGCCATGCGTTCCCATGTTTGCTGGCTAAAAGGCTCCGTTGTAGTGGTGACATCTGGAATATATAACTGTTGTGTGTGCTTCCTGGATAGTTTGCATACACTTCAGTTATGATGCCCTTGGCATCGCACACACCCTAAACATTGTATTATAAAGTCTCATTTTTCAACCTGTGTCAGCTTTTAGTCCTCTCCTAGAGCGAATCCCTTGTGCTGTTTTTATGTTTGAATTCCAGGTTCTGCACTTAGAGGACCTATATTGTGGCTGAGACAATATGAAGCCAAATTGGTAACTTTTCTGGTTGGTGCTCTAGTATTCTGCGATCCCCAGAAGAAAATATAGTCAATTTAGCAATCTGATTATATTTGTTTATTTTACAGATTGTCAATTACTTCATGTATTTGATTCATACATTAGGGTGTTGCTGCGTCCTTAATTCAATCTTGCAATATGTATTTGATTCATATATGTGTATACAATTTCTTCTTTTCAATCATTAGGTTACACATATGTACAGTTTCACATTGGTTGCATAATCTCCCAACACGTGTTTCCCCACAGTTGTGTATGTGGTTCCTCAGGAGAGATTCCTAATTTCTGTTTTTTTGGGATCTCGGTTTAACAAAGTTGCTTGAGTTTTAAATATATTTCCATTCTCCTTTTCTCGTAATTGTATTTATAATTTTCTCAGCAAATGTTGCAAAGTTCTTATATTCTTCTCCTCCCGCGGTAAGGTACGATTGCCTTTGCGCCTTCACGATCCGATCATGATCTTCTGGGGATCGCACGATACTAGAGCACCAACCACAAAAAAAAAAACCCTGAACATTGATTGAGTGCTAATGTTTGCGGTTGCGGTATATTTGCTCCTTCAATCTGGAGGAATGTAGCGCAACATGGGTGCAATCTATTGCACCAAGCACTTGTGGGAAGTGTGCCACAGCACAGAAGTCCTGCATGTCTATGTGCCTTTCTGCCGGTGTTCTTCGAATCACGAATATAGCTGTGTCTAGACTGATACTCAAATTTCACTTTTAGGTTCTAACTGTGTCTAGGCTGGTACTCAAATTGCATTGTTAGGTTCCAATTGTGTCTAGGTTGGCACTCAAATTGCATTGTTAGGTTGCAACTGTGTCTTGGCTGGTACTCAAATTGCATTGTTAGGTTCTAACTGTGTCTTGGCTGGTACTCAAATTGCACTGTTAGGTTCTAACTGTGTCTTGGCTGGTACTCAAATTGCACTGTTAGGTTCCAACTTTGTCTTGGCTGGTACTCAAATTGCACTGTTAGGTTCTAACTGTGTCTTGGCTGGTACTCAAATTGCACTGTTAGGTTCTAACTGTGTCTTGGCTGGTACTCAAATTGCACTGTTAGGTTCTAACTGTGTCTTGGCTGGTACTCAAATTGCACTGTTAGGTTCTAACTGTGTCTTGGCTGGTACTCAAATTGCACTCTTAGGTTCTAACTGTGTCTTGGCTGGTACTCAAATTGCACTGTTAGGTTCCAACATGCTGCAGCGAGACGGCCTAGAAGGAATCCGTAACAACCCACCCACAGGAATACTGCTCAAACGGAACAAGAAGTATCAGAACCAGGACACAGAGCCCACTAACCTAACTTTCAAATCTCTGCATACTTAACCCACCTAAAACTCACACAACCATGTCTCTCCCAGGAATCCTCACGCACTTTACCACACTGCATAAACAACAGATAAACAGCAGATACAGCACACAAGGTCTCGCCCGATCCTATACTTGCACCAAAGCTCGGAACACGGTGTACACCGAGTTGAAGCCGCCAACAGCACACCACCTCTCCGACTCTCCTACTCCCCCTACACCCAACTAACCCTACCCGACCTCCTTCTAGTTTACAGATCTGCCAGAGCGCCTGGAGACCAATGCTGTTGGTGACGGTGCATTATATAAGTACCTTTAACATAACATAACATAACATAACAGATGTGTCGGCGCGCAGAAAGCCAAGCAGTTATGCACACCATCACCTGGTGTAGGCAGCGTGACTGTGTGGTCTGGCAGATATTGCCTACTATGGCAGTGGTCCGCTGGAAGGATCCAGTTGCCATGAAATGTAAGGCAATGAGCACGTTTTGTAGTGGGCTAAGTGCCTGGGAGCACATGGTTGTTTATCTTAGCCATCTTCCCACTCCCCAACCAGATCTAGGATGATATGGGGGGGGGGGGACCTGTGGCTGCCATAGACCTGGTCATCCAGCATCCCGAAAAGGGTGGTATGTGGGTTAAAGATCCAGGTCCTGGCCATCCTCCTCCTCCTGTGGTGTCCGTGCATGAACTCTCTGACAAATGTGGATTCATCATGGCTGGATACATTTGTTTGGTGGCTTTTGCGTGCTTTATATACATCGTTATGATGCAGGATGACATATTTACGCCTGCTATAGTGTGTGTACTTTTTCACGACCTGACGTTCTGAGTTTGAATCCATGCATTTGTATGTATTTGTGCTTGTATGGGCGTGCAATTGCTTGACCATGGAACGTCCCTCAACACTCCCACATGTACACGTGTTATTCCTCATTCTGCATTTTCCGCCTCCTATTTTGGTCACAACTTAGGACCGGCCACACTCTGCTTGGAGTAGCGCACGGCGTTCCTCCACTCACAGTCACGTGCTGGGCCTGCGTGGAATCCTCGCAAGTCCCGAGTACGCCCTGCTCATATTTTCTCATGAATCGACGAACGTGGGCTTGCCTGCGGCTTGACACGCAATTCCCCGATTTTCCCCGCAAAAAAAATCCATGAATCAGGGCCACAGACTTTAATGTCAATGGGCCCCATTGCACGGAAGGCGGTAGTCATGGCGTTATTAGCGCCATGGCTACCCCCTTACTGCCGTCGGAGGCCGGGTTCCCGGAATAGGGATTTACCGGCCTACTCCGACCTTTGCAGGACCGGTAAGTCCCCATTCCGAAACCATTCCCATTTGAGCCCCCAAAGGGCTCAATGGGAATGGGGAGGGAGCAAATAACAGTACCGCAATTTGCGGTACCGTTATTTGCACTGAAGTCCATCAGGGGGCCCTGTCCTTAACGTGTGGTCTGACCACACGTTAAGGACGGGACCCGCTGAGGGACCTTGTAGTAGGGCGGTGGGGATTACCGGCACTGGTGCCCTTACCGGTGCCGGTAATCCCCTACCGCCTTCCGTGTAATGAGGCCAAATGTATTGATCAGGGAATCCCCATGGTCTTCTTTTATTATTACATTATATATCTAAGGACATTTCAGCTAATAGTGGCTTAAACTGTGGTGTGTACTCAGGGTCACTGACCTTTAACCCAATTATTGCTGATATGCTGCTGGCATTAACAACGGTTCAAAAGTTCCACCCCAAAATAACACATCAGCATAGCCCATGGGTGGGATATGTTGATGACATAATATTGATGGTAATACAGCTGTGGCAATGAAACATGCTTTATGTACCACTATGAACTATTCCCTTGAAAATGTATTGATAATAAATCCCCCAAAAACAGGAACATGCTTTTCAGCGAACGAGAGCCACGCTTGCCTAATTTGAATTTTCACAGTGTGAAATTTGAAAAGACTGACATCTATGCTTATTTCGTGTAATTTGTGCTACTAAACAGTGTGAACTTTGAGTTCAAGAATATAGATGGACTAGGTTTGACGCAAAAGGGGTAAAATTAGAGTTTGTATGCGTAGTTGTAAGGGTCTATTGTTAATTTACAAACAACACCATATACCATCCTTGTTATGCACCATGGAAACCAATTTCACAGCCAAGCTGGGGTGGTAGGCTGAACTGGAGCACTGGATTGGAATTATGTATAACCTCACTAAGCAATATGGTTAAATTGAGAGGTGTGCTCTTTATGTTAAAGAATGATTCTCAACAAAGAATGTATTCTTGATGGATATTACTGACACAAAAAAGTAACATTTTAGTAAAAATGCTCCTAAAATATCCGAAAGATACACTTGCTCTGTCGGATATTAAATTGATGGTCTAAATTACGATTTGATGCAGTAAAAAAGGAATTGGAGGAGAAAGGGAAATGCTGGTATTTTACGCAGGATATACTTGAAATTGAGAAACACAAAAATGTACACGGAACGATAACCACAATTTATACATATGATGAACCACAACCGTATCTTCTGAATTGTCCTTCTTTTTCTGTATATTTTCAATATTTCAAATGAATGTACTCAATTTCTTAGCAGTAATTGGGCCTAGATGCCACATTGCAAAACACGGGCATAACTCTTGTGTATGGAAATATTGTGATAAATTGGAAACCACAAGATGGAACACTTTGAACTAGCAAACCTTTATTGTATGTATTTTGCAAAATGAGTAAATGCTCTTCAAATGATTAAATCATCTTACTTTTGTATGTGATATCTTAGGGGTAAGCAACTATTTTTAATGATGGCGGTAACACAAGGCTTGTAATCTAAGATAATTATCTTAAAGACCAAAATCTCCAACTGGGACATTGTGCAATATGATCTGTGATTAATTGTTCATTTCTTGTGGATATTTTAGCTATTTGCAATTTTAAGCGTGTAAACTTTTATATTAAACTGGATCCCGCTTTATAATAATACAAAAAAGAAAAGATTCAATTAGGCGTAGGAAACACACACTGGTTCATTTTTAAGCTAGCGGAATGGCAAGGAAGGAGTAACAAAACAAGACCTAACGCCGTCTACACATTGCTATACAGCGGCAGCAAATTTTCCAAAGGATTTGAGGACGGAATGGGAGTTAGGAGGGAAGTGCACTTCCGCGTCATACTCACCGCTTCACCATTGTGTTCCAGAAATGTATGCAGGCACACAACTCAAGGATTCCTATGGTATCTGCCTGAAATGTGCACCTGCTAAAATTAGGCTGATTCCATGGAAATCCATTGTAAATGCTGTCTGCAAAGTGTAATTTACAGGCACCGTTTGTTTTTTTTACAAAACGGAGAGTAAAAGTGGAGTGCAAAGGTGATTTTGGTTTGTTGACTATTTCAGTATGCCTTGTAAATCATTGAATTTGCTTGCAAGGAACCCAACAACCAGTAAGTATTAACACGTACAGTCCCGTTCGTACAATTCACATTTTCTATACAATGAGCCTCAAAGAACCTAACAGACCAACAAAGCAAAGCATATTCCAGCAACTCAACATGACATTACACATCTTAAAATAGCATGGCATAGACTAACTGTGAGAAAAAAAAAATATCAAAGCAGGGCAGTGCATACGGGTAGCATACCACAATCATATATGAAAAACATGGCACAACATAGTACGCTAGACAACTACTCATGTACCCCAGCATAGGGGCTCCACAAAGGTAGCATGTCCCAAAATATATTTCAGCGGGTGCTGAGAGGAGGGGGCACGGAGGACAAGGGAAATACCCAGGATGACTCAGGGATTTATGTCAGGCCTATGGACAGCCAAGAACTAGGAACATGTCATGAAAAACACAATCCCACCAAACCATCACACACTAGCTAAGCCCTCCTACACACACACACACACACGCACAGAGACACCCACCACTACTTCAGACTCCCCCCTCTAGTTATCAGGCCTGTTCCTCTCCAGTTGGGCTGGTTTAAGAAAAAAACACTGTTGAGTGCAGTAATCCACACTTGCAAATATAGAAAGTAAATTTACTAACACAACATTCTGTTTGTTCCAATTTGCCAAATGAACATATAGCCTAATATGATACACCAAGTACCCTTTTCTTCATAAATCAAAAGGATATAGATTTTGTGACACAAGAACAATATTACCCTCCTAAATCAAAGTAAAAACAAACTTTATTTGTACATATAATTCATATACAACATAAAAAACTAGATTTTCCATCCCAATAACTACAAACTTAAAGTACAGAAGATCCTAATGTCATTGTGTACAACCTTAAATATTCAACACAAGTATTGGCTGGCCACAAAAAACTAAAGTGCATGAAAGAGCAATTCAGTTTTCAACACTATTTCAAAAGGTAACATCATAAAGAGCCAGATTCACAGTAGCCTGAGCAATTCATACATACTTTGGCCCTAATTCCGAGTATGGTGGTAGTCATGGCGCTATTTGCACCATGACTGCCTCCCATACCGGTACCGACTCCGGTTTGGTACAATGGGGATTTACCGGTCCATTCCGACCTTGGAGGGACCGGTAAGTTCCCATTTACCAAACCATTCCCCATTTGAGACCCCATAGGGCTCAATGGGAATGGGGAGGGTGCAAATAACGGGCCGGCGTATGCCAAGCCCGTTATTTGCTCCCAGGTCCCTTAACGGATCCCGTCCTTAACAGTGGTCAGACCAGGCATTAAGGAAGGGACCCGCTAAGGGACCTCGTAGTAGGGTGGTAAGGGATTACCGGCACCGGTGTCCGGTGCCCGGTATCCCTTACCGCCCTACTCGGAATGAGGTCCATTGTCTGTTCTGTTGATACAGAGATTTAATTAACACTCTCAAAGACTAACAGATAAAAACAACCGTCGACTAAAAAGGGTCCCTAAATACATTAATAAATTAATAAAGAAGTTATTACACCCTCGACCCTTCATCTAAAACAAGTATATACAGGGAGAGGGGGGTGTCCTCGCAACACCCCGCCCACTATACTATACAGTATAGAGGGCATGGGTTGCGCGGGAAAACCCCCGCAGCTCACCCGAGCAAAAGTGTTTTTAAAAAAGTGGAGAGTGTTCAAGTAACTACTTTATTAAGGGCCAAAGTAAATACTTTTATCAGCATAAGGTAGTACAATAATGCTAGCTTAAATTGGAGAAACCTGCTACTTATTGTGAGAGGTTTTAATGTTCTGTGTCAAAGAAGAGTAGAGGCTCAGCAGAAGAATAAAAGATGCCCGATGTTTTCTTCTGTGTCCAAACAAAAATGACACATCAATGCCTCAGACTTTATTCCTGTCTGATTGCCCTTCTATGTATTCATTGGGAGGCGGGTTGAATAAAAGTGCTGACCTATACAGCAACAACATTTCAGATAGAGCTGATGTGTGGCTGGGGTTAAAATTACCATATCTGCTATGTTAGAGGATTTCACACACTCAACCTTCATTTACCTTTCTTCGCAGTACTTAAAAAACCTGTTCATCTGTGGGGATTAATCAAAGGTCCCAACAAACAGAACTGCTTGGCCCACTGGGAAAATGACATGCCGGCCTTCATAAAAAAAAAGGCACACTAAAAATGAGCTTATTAAGACAGATTGTGAGGGTGTCTGCAAGCAACACAAGGAAGAGCTATGTAAAAAAGGCTGATCTGTTGTTAGAAGAGGAAAAACAGCCTTTTAATTCACAGTGACAGAATAAATACAAAGGCCCTTTTCACGTGAAAAGCAAGATTTTCAAAAACGGACACAAATACGGCTTTGCATATGTGTTTTCCTTTTAAAACATGAAATGAGAAAAGTATGCCACTGCTGACACATAGATGTCAAGGAAAATACTTAGTGTGTGTTGACAAGATGTAATGTATATTATGCTTCACAAGCAAATTACCAGCAAAAATTGAAAAGAAAGGGTAACTTTTTTCCATGGATCACAGACCCTTTTCCTTGCTGTTGGGCAGAATTCTCAAAGGACTCCCCCCACTGCGGGCCAAATGGCCTTCTGGTCTGTAAAGAGAATTACTTTGAAGCTTTTTCATCCCAGCTATTTATGACTTGCAGCCTAAGAACTTTAAACAACAGAATGGCAGGTGCCCTAGCCAGTGTGTGACTAGAATGTGCGGAGGGCTTGTGCAATCAGAGGGAAGCTAAACTCTGAGAAAAATACAATAACATAGTAGGTTTTCTGCTTGAAATTGTGGTCAACTTGAGGTAACAGGTCACATACTGGCTAGGAATGGCCCATGACCTGGAGAAATGAGAGCTCCGATTTGCATACACATGAAGATTTCCCATTAGTTTAAAAGGACTATTATGACTTATGTGTTTTTCTCAGCAACCACAACTCATACTGCATTCATTTATGTGTCATTTTTAAGATAACGTCCAGGTGATTTTCCTGAAATAAAATTAATCCACTTGCAGTTTAGGGAATCATAATGGCAAGCTAACATGCGTTTGTGGCTGCTCTGAACATGTCCTGCATTTAAGAACTGGCTTTCTGGTGGTGGGTAGAATTAGGTAGTTGGGGAGTAAATAGCATGTTCATAACTATCATGCTTTTTGTATAAACAATGGAAAATTGTCACACGCCCGTGCTACATGGTGTGAACCCCGCTGTCATTTTATTGAATTCCCCATGATTAGCTGAAGTGAATATATATATACATACATTATGGCATTTACTTGTAAATTATGATGTTCTCCACATAACTCCTCTTTTTGCCAAACAGTTGACATGACAATTATGGGGATTTCATATGGGAGTTGCCATATTTCTATTCTAGACTCCTAAACCAATCATTAGAGAGATTCTGGACTTGGGGGGTGCGGGGGGGGGAGAAGAGTAACTTTTCAATACTGGTTTTGAGAATTCTTGCAGGGCACTGCCCAAAAGTGAAATATTGAAGGTGTCATCACTGGTATGTAAAGTGGATGCACTTTGAGAGATGTGGGAGCTGCTAAAAACTACCAACTGGCAGCCACAAGAAGACACCAAAGGGGATTTGCTGGAATTGCATCTGGAGCTTGGAAGAAGTTTGAAGCTGTCTGTTGCTGGGGAAGTCTAAAAGCTGACTGGGCCCTATTGTGAAGAGCTGGGGACCATCCTTGAGAGAGGTGTGAACAGAACCCTACCCTGTCCCCAAAGAGGGTCCTGAAATGCAGCTGGCTTTCCTGAACTTTAAACATAGGTATTCAATGTAAGTAGAATGAAGCCATTTGAAACCAAAAGGTGGGGTAATCTGCTTGCTTGAATCCTTTTCCTTTATACACAGGATGTCTAAAGGAAAGGTAAGTAGGGTGTGGGGGTGTGGTGGGTGTGTGAGTGAAGGTGTGAGTGAGGAAATCTGTGTGATTTATAATGGAAATGTTTGCATGGAAAATGTACGAACATTTTGTAATGCGTACATTTCCATGTGAACATTTCCATTGTGGGATAATCAACCGTGGATAAATCATGTAGATCTGCTCCCTCAGGAAGAGATTACCTGTTCACAACACATTGCAGTGTAAACACTAATTCTGTTCCCCATATCTTAACGCTATAAGGGCCAATGGCTACAGCTTTGACATTGCATACTTTCTTCATTATGTCCACTGGCAGAGTTCCTATGCCTTTTGCAAAACGGGATATGCCCCCACTGCCGGATTCATTCTAATAGATTGCTTCAAAATGTGTTATTTACCCCAGCCAGAGCTCGAAAAAGACAGACAACCAAGTAGTCAAAATACTGAACTCTTTCCAAATGGATCCCGTTAACAAAGATGGCTTCAGGTGATCCGCGGGAGATACCCATCACCTTGACAGATGGCTTTATTGCATTCATTGTTAGTTTCCTATTCGGCATCAAATGAACATATGAGCGTAATATCATCTGCAATGCATTCGGTATGCGTGCAGGGAGTAAGACATCATCACCGGAGGTCAATAGGGCCAATCTCCTTGTGTCAATTCACGGATGACAGTTTCCAAGACCGCTTAAAGTGAGTTAGTATAAAGATAGACTAAAGGTAGAGCTAGCACACACCCCTGACGTGGGCCTCTATGTGTTTTAAAGTTGGTAGTACTTTTCCCCCCTGAATCATAGCGTTCAACGCATTCGGTGTTGGTATGCAGCAGTATTATTAACTTTATCAATCCTTGTGGGATACCTGTGTTCATTAGAATCCTCCACAGCTGTTTCCTGTCCGCCATGTCCAATGCTGTTGACCGATCCATAAAATCTAAAAATATGGTTCCCTCGTTGCATACAGTGTATTTAGAGGTTATCATCAAACAACGCAGTGTTTGATTATCCGTCCACAACGCTTCTGTGAACCCAAATTATGTATCACCCAAAATATCAGGTGATGCCATCCAGTTCAGCAAGTACACTCACAGCACAGATCCCAACATCTTGGATGACCCATCCAATAAAGACATTCAGCGGTACAATTTGGGTTCAGATCTGTCACTGTTTTTAGAGATCGAGACTACTGAAGTGGAAATTGGGAGTGTCCCTTCCCACAAGCCATGCCTAAACTTTGGAAGATGATGTCACGGCCAAAGAACAACCGGCCACACAAGTTTGAAACTTTGCCCACTGCCCTGAATACCAATACACACCGTGACCATGCTCCATCTGCGAAACCAGACCGCATCCCGCACAAGATATGCAGCGGGAACCAAGACGAAGCTGGGACCGATCGCATGGACCAGCTCCACTAAATGCTTCACAACCTAAGCTGCCATCGTTAGAGATGACATGATGACATAGCCACGATAGACCAAAAACACATGTGCTGTCCCACACCTGGATCATTCACGCACCAATCCATACGAAGAGCACGTTCAGTGATATGACTTAGCGGACCGCACACACTCACAGACGTGCATCGTAATTATTTTCCACATAGGCCAGCAATCGCATTGCAGAAATGCAAGATGCTGGAAGAGTTTGTGTATATGCTTGCAGAGGCTTCATGCTACTAACCGTGAGGACAAGACCCCATAGATGGACCGATGCAAAAGGAATCACACTATGCACCACATTATGCCACGACATACAACAACCCAAGCCTCAGAGCAAAGCCGGCAGGCCAGAAGCGACTCATAGAAACTACAGAGCTACAAGATGCTGAGCATGCAGAACAGCCCCTGGCTGGAGCCACCGCAGCCAAGGTTGCACTGTTGCAATACACATTCTGCACTCTCCAAGCGAAGGTGACACCCATCACCGTCATGACTATCTGAAGCAGAATACAAATTAAATCCCTGTAATTCTGCCTCAGCCATGGTCTCCCAACACGTGACCAGGCCAACCTGATACAATGCCAATTCCTGAAGACTGAAGAAGCACTGGTGTCCCATGTCTGGGACCCCTCTTGCAACAAAGTCGTAACAACTCAGACACAGGCGAGGATGGGAAAGGAGCGCTCTAATGGCAGTAGCAGAACCTGTCCATTGTCTTTCACTGACGCATAATCATACATTGTTGCCAGCACCAGGTACATCGTGGGGTGGGAACGACGATGGTCCAAAGCATGGGGGCTCGCTGATGGAGCAATCAGGACATGGGGGCTAACCACTGACGACAATGCCACATAACCAATCACTAACCTTCTCCATGTATCATTTTCGGAGTAACAATTTCTAGGGATAAACCAAGCATACCAACTGACCTCTGATCCACCAATAACCCTTTTCACTATATGGTCCTATACTGAACCTACCACTCGAGGAACCAACCCGGAGTGGTGATAGGTTCGGGGATGAGCTTTCGCAGGTGACGCAAACTGTTTTGTCACGCAGGTAGATAGCAGGCCTGCAAGCCCGACTCGGATGATATGTTTCCTGGAACCTAAGCTCCATGAATGTGTCCCTGCTTCTAATAAGCAGCAGTAACTCATTTCTCTTGTGTTGCCCCTCTACTTCTTTGAGACGCGGAAGGAGTTAGGGTCTTCCTAAAGCTGGAGGTCTGCGGATGTCAGGTGCGGCTCTGCTGACCACCAGAAATTACCCTAACACTTTGGAAGTCCCAGTGAGATCATCTCTGATAAGGTGGCCCAACAACGCGGCCCCCTCCGCCGCTGCCCCCTTGGAGGACTGCAGGACCATCACGGAACTGCGAGACAACCGGATTGCATAACCGGAGATTGGTCGTTGGGAGCCAACTTTAAAATGTTCCTGCCCGCGGTTGGCAGTAACCAGACGCGGTCCAAAAGAGGGTAAGTGGCAAGCCGATTGGGAGGGGTGCCCGCAGCCGAGCAGCACCGGCATACGTGAGCCTAATGTGAGTAAGGACCACACAACAAGCAATATTGTGTTGTGCAGGTGGGCGGAGGAATTGTAAAAAGGGTAGCGGGCGGTTTTACATTGTCGCAAAATCTGGTGTATCGGTGGTGATCGGCACATGAGTTATAATAGGGAAAGGAGCGGAGGTAGTCCCTTCTTGTGTTGATGAGCCTATTGGGTGGGGTAACGAGTCCCCATGTGTTGGACGGAGTGCCGCGCTGATTGGTCCAGATGGCAAACACATATATGGGGGTGTGGTATTCCTATGAGTCGGGGTTGTAGTTCAATGAGTAGATGAGGATTCTGATTAATTGAGTGTTTTAGCTCAGTGAATAGATGACGGATTACCGCAGGAGGTAGCTAGAGTCTCTCTCAGATTGCGGAAGATAGTAGGCTGGTTAAGTTCCTCCGGTGTGCAAACATATTGCACGCGAGGCGACGCAGCGTGTGCAGACTAACTATATTGAGAAAGGTGATTAATGGATACTCCACTCCAGGCATAGTAGGAAGACAGCTATGGGGATTGTGGGGTTTTCTTACTGGGAAAGTGGCATGCATTAGATGTTCAAACTGTGTGAACGTAGTAGGTTGTGGTCAGCCGGTGAAGTCACCCATAGAGTATTGCAGAGGACATTGCGTTTTTTATGAAGGATTGGAGCCGCAGCCATCGGCTAGAGCGGGTGCAGGTGAGCAGGCGGCCACGCACAGAGAACGCCGGCACGTCCTCGAGGGGGTGTGCCTGGTAGCAGTACCACCGGTGTGGGAGGGACTGTACAAACATACGCAGAGCAGGCTGTGAGGTAATAGAGGAGAGGAGGGGCTCAAAGGTAGCAGGGGTGCACCGAGCAGTGGCTACCCCGAAAAGGCGGGGTGGCCCAAGAGCACGCTGTGCTGGGTGTGGGTCGCAGGAGGCCTCGCACGCCACAGGCCAAAGGGGGCCCTAGAAGCACAGAGGGGCATGGTGGAGGACGGCAGCCCAGTGCAAGACAACTGAGAGATAGACCTTGAAACAATCAAAAAGTATTTTAACGCACATTTTTCTTTCCCACTGACAGTGGAGAGTCAAAGTCCCCTATTAGGGGCTAGGTAAAAGTGGTACGCATTGAAAATGCCATATTATGCGGGTGGGACCCAGCAGGGGTACCACACGCTGACAGCACCACTCCAATTTATTTGTAAAACTTTGCTCACCTACAGAGATAAGATAGAAAAGTAAATTGTAGAATGGACTAAAGGTATAGACGAAAGAATAAAAATTGCTTGGCCGCCTAATGGTAGTTTTTGCAAAGAAACTCAACATTCATTGCTAGCATACTTACACAACACATACAAGGGGAAGAAGTTGGTGAACCATTTAGACATTTTTCAGCAGGCATGATGAGCATACAAGAGGTAAAGGATGATGAGGGAAAGGGGTGCGCACCGCCTCAGGCCCCTACCAGCGGTGTCACAGACAGCGCTGAGGAGAGCGAGGAAGAGGGTCTGTACCCGTTGAGAGAGTTGAAGGAAGCAGCCCAGCCCCGAGAATTGACAGGCGCAGAGGGATACTATATTCCTGCATACAACCCACCACTGTATGCTTCGGGAGAGCACTACCGAAACACACAACTTAAGGAGGGCACGGTAGGTATGGAGGGAACACAGGTGGACGATGATGGCATAAGGAAAGCGCAGCTTGAGTTAGCAGGGATAGGGCCAGACAAATGGATAGCAGCACAGGTACTCTTATAGCTACAGGGGACGACCACGGGAAGGAGGAAGGGGAGATCAAGGCAATAGGAAGAATGGAAGCAGAACAAGCGCAAAAGGCGGAAGAGGTAAGCAACAGAGAAGAAGAGAACTCGAGGAAGGAAGAAGTCAGATTTGAAGCAAAGATAGCAGAACTAAAGAGAAAACAAAACATACTCCTTAAGCAGCATGAGCTAAAGGAACTAGAGAGACAGGTGCAGCTTTCGAAGGAAAGAGGAGAGAGGATAGAACTAGAGCAAAAAGGGAAAGAAGACAGAGCGGGAGGAGGCACTTATACAGGGTGTCACAGAAAGGGCAGCGCATATGGAACAGCGGGAGAATAGGAGAAGGGAAGAAGAGAGGGAGGAGGCTGACAGAGAAATGACACTCTGGAAGAAAGAAATCATATCAAAGAGCGCACATAAGTACGAAGAAGGCCGGATAATAGACAGCATACTAGCAAGGGGTAGTGGACACCAGAACACGAGGGATCGGGATGCGAAGGCCCTGAGCGAGGTGAGTGATTCAATAATAATGGAACTACGCAGGGTCAGGGCGGGCGCAGAAAATCAGGACGAGCGGCTAGGTGAACGCGCGAAAGGAAAACGAAAGGGGAACAGGGAGTAAGTTGAGTACACGCGGTAGTGAATTGGCGGCAGCACCCCAGGTAGCGGCGGATACTGAAGGTGCATGTAAGTGCGTGGACATAGACTTGGAAACGGTAACAGTAAGATACCCACGCCCGTGCACAAAGCTCACATTCTCAGCTGGGTTCTGCAGTGATGAGTATGAGGAAGAAGAATGCGGAGGACCGGGCGAGGAAAACGGAGAGGGGCTCAGCAAACTCTACATCACACATACAGGCACAGGGACATCATGGAAATGCAGAACACAAGAAGGGAGAACAGCAGGACAGGAAGGTACAAGCGCGTGGAGGGGGGATACACTACAGACAGTAACATCGTCAGCCACACACACGCCATACATCAACAGGCTCATTGATCTCCCGGAACGCAAAAGGGAGGGTTCAGTGATAGCACACAACAAGGGCCATTTATGCCAATGGGAGGGACACAAAGGAACAGGGTATACGCCTTATGCACACAACATCATAGACCTCCCTGATGAATTGACCGATATGGAGGATGACACGGAAGAAGTGCAGACAACACAAGATAGGCGCATGCAGGAGGAGATAGCTGAATACACGCAGATGCCCTTCTTGGAAAGGCGAGGGACAAGGCCACAATATGTACTCTGGAAGCATGCAGACAGGGAAAACGTCAAGTGTAGGCTGCCCTCCTTGAGCGGAGGGGCAGAGAAATGGATATACAAAATGGAAAAATTGACAGCAGGGCACAGGCTAGTGGTTGGTGACGTCAAGGGGCACTTTGTTTCAATTTTGGGTGATGCTGCAGATGACATATGGAAGAGGGCGGGGTTCTCCTGGGGTGACCATCAGCAACACATTGCATGACGGTCACCATTTGCAAACTGTAGGCATGCGGTATGGCAGGCATTAAGGGTACAATACCCCGACACATCAGATATAGAGGCGATTATGTCACACAAAATGCATGAAAATGAGGACCCTTTTACTTACATCCAAGAAATCCAGGAGAAGTGGCGCCTGGAAGCGTGGGTGCCATGGGATAAACATTAGCTATCTTCTATCATATCTTGATACAGGGACTGCCAGATCACATGCAACGACAACAAAAAATGTTGATGGGGATGGAAGGCGTGGCCAGAAATATAACTAACTATAATACACCATTTTAGACTATGGCAAGAAAAGATGAAACAGAAAGAGGAAGATAGGAAAGCAGATGAGGCAAAATTGGTTCCGAAAAAACTATCAAAATACGTCCTAGAGGGAGCACTCATAACAAGCCCAGCCCCACAGGCCCAACCACTCACACAGCAACAACCAACCATACAGCAACCACAAATACAACCCATGCCCCAAAAATTACCACTTCCACCCCAATACACAGCGCAACAGCAATATACACAATCCATGGGGGGAGGATACATGACCATGGGCAGTGGCTACATGAACAACTATAGAGGGTGAGGGGGATTTAACAGGGGTAGGGGATTTAGACCATCGGCACACTACCCGGGGGCGGGTTCTGAGGCTACTCCCAATACAGACAGCAGAGATACATGGATGGCACAGGGGGATTCCCATGGCAGGCACGGGAGGTGCCCACATGTTGGACTTGTGGGGTGGTAGGACATGTAGCGCGCACAAGCAGGGCAAGACCGGCACAACCAGTATGGAGTGACAGGGACAACAGGGCTACCAAGGTGGACCAAACAGTTATTACCAACAAGAACCCCAACAGATGGGTCAGGTGCAGATGGGACAGCAATATAACACACCACAGCCACAGCCATAGCAGCAACCGCACATAATGCCCAATACACAACAGATGCCACACCAACCTGCTCAACCACAGGCACAACAGCAAATGGTAAACGCATAACAACAACATGTCCACACAGTGCAGCAACTAAAACAATTACAAGACAATTCCCAACAACCCATGGACACGCCGGTACCAATGACGCAAATGCGGCCAGCGACGATCATCGGACATAACCCCTACACGGGTAATGGACAATCATTATACCCCCAATAGGACAACCCACTGACTTCCTTGTAGTATCCCATCCTGTTGGTAACATCTAACCCTGCGGAGGACCCACGCATAAACATAGCGATATGTGACAAGACATTCTCTTTCCTAGATGACACAGGGGCCACTAGGTCCTGCATCAGGGAGGGGAAGTTCAAATTTTCAGGCGATGCTATGCACACTCAAGGATTTTCTGGGGCTCCAGGGATGGTTCCATTTACTGATAACATCTCCTTATCTGTCTGAGATCACAATCTAGCTCTGCCTTTGTTATATTCAAAACCAGCACCAGTGAAAATGCTCGGCCATGACATCATGAGCAGATTGAATATGACTATTTCCTTCACTGACAAAGGCATAATATGCTCTATACCAGGAATACACATGCTCACAGCGAGACAGATACTTCAGGCTTATTGTGGTAAGACAGTACCAAGAGCAGAGCCAGTGGACCCCGAAGTATTCCAATATGGAACAGACATGGCAATAGCATGGCTGACAGGCATTGCAGGTGAGTGAGAAGGGACAATAATATCAGTGGATTTCGAAGGGATAGTGGCTAGGCAGGACTGGATTACTGTTCACGCTGTGGAAGGAGAGGGTAAGGCATGGAGAGCTGTGATAACACTGGCAGAAGGATGTAGGTTAACGCAGATGTCAGACGAGGAACTTTTCTAGATGAGGAAGGAGATGGTGAGATGGTGTTGGAAATGAGCGTCTATGTCTGGTTAAAAGTGACATACAAAGAGGTAGCACTGAAAATGGCAATGGCACTAGAGGCACCCCTGCCAGCACCACCTGATTTTTGCAAGGAAGATTTGGCTACTGTACCTGCCTCACTATGGACGACTAGTCCCTATGATGTAGGATGCATAAAAAGCATTGGTGGAGTGAAGATACAATTAAAAAAGGGGGCAATACTCCCCAGAGTCAGACAATACACCCTGTAAAAAGAAGGAAATGAAGGAATTTATGAGACAATAAGTGCCTTAACAGAGTGGGGTATATTGGTACCATCAGAATCACCATGCAACATGGCGGTGTACCCTGTGCGCAAGGCAAAGTGAGGGTTTTGGCATTTCATACAAGATTTGAGGCCTCTGAACCACATTGTAGAGGCTGAGTACCCGGTTGCAGTTAACCCGGCACGATATCGTGCGGGATACCAGAAGGATTTACTGTCATTGACCTAAAAAATGCATTCTTTTCAAGACCACTGCATCCAGAATAACAAGGTCTGACAAGTTTCACATACCACAACACAAAATGGAAACACACTAGGTTACCCCAGGGATACTGCGAGTCGCCATTAATTTTTAACAGGTTTATACAGATGGACCTGGGGAATGTCGAGCTTGAGAGCACGGTGTTGCAATATGTAGATGACATTCTCATCTGCAGCACAACGGAAGAGGAGTGCAGGAGGGACTCTGTGAAGATGCTCACAGTGTTAGCCTGGAAAGGGTACAAGGTGCAAAATTGCAATACTGCCAGGAACAGGTTTTTTTTATAGGACATATCATATCTCAAAAAGGGTGGAACATCGCACCACAAAGAGCACAAACAATAATTAATATACCACAGCCACAAATGGTACGAGAGTTGCAGAAATTTCTCGGGCCTGTGCAATTATTGCAGAGCATGGGTATTTGACTACAGCAAATACATAGGGCCCCTACTGGCAGGCCTCAGAGAAGCACAAAGAGGGGGTAGAAAGTTGTGATGGACAAGAGAAATGGCTGATGCATTCAATGAATTAAAGGAGGCCATATCAACTGTACAAGTACTGGGCACTCTCAATTACAAACGAGAATTCTGCATCTTTTTGCATTGCGATGGTGCAGTATCAAAGCAGTGCTCACCCAAAAATCAAGCATGGGACACAAACCTCTTGCAATTTACAGCAGGCACCTCGACCCAGTAATGATGGGACACTTCCCATGCAAACAACACCTGGCTGCTGCAGCGTTCACTGTAGAAAAATCATTGTTCATAACGATGGGATGCTCTACAAAACTGTATGTGGAGCATGCTCTCTTTGCAATTCAGAACAAGGCAAAAAAGTACACTCACTACACAAAGAGCGACCGGATATGAGATAATACTATCAATACCAGCACTGAAAATAGTAAGATGCAACAATGTCAACCCAGCACATTTCATAGCAGAAGAGGTAGCAGGGGGGGAATATGCTCACGATTGCACACATGCCTTTGAGTACTACTCATCCACTCGTAATGTAGAGGAAGACGCCCTAGAAGGGGGTGATGTGTTATAAATTGACAGTTCCTCAACCATTGATCAGAGTGATGGCATAAGGAGAACTGGTACAGCTGTAGTGTGATTAAGGGAGGACTGGACAAGCTAGCCAGTGTGATGTGTCAAAATACCCCCACAATATTTGGCACAAGCAGCAGCACTAGTGGCCCTCATACTGGCTCTAGAAGAAAGCAACAGCAAAAGAGTAACAATTTATTCAGACAGTGCCTACGTCACATCAACAGTACACTCAGGATTAATAAGATGGCTATGAAGGGGATTTAGGAGAGCAGATGGTACCCCAGTGCAACATGCTCTGCTCATGGGTGAATTAATAGAATTAATAACACACCCACATGAACAAGCATTGGTGAAATGTTAGGCACATACAAATGGTGAAGATCCAATATCTAGAGGTAATGAAGCAGCAGACTCCCATGCAATGTGTGCTGCATACTTTGGCGAGATGTGTGACCTACAAGAAAAACAAAAAGATAGGGTGAGGGCAAGACAGATAATAATGAAAGAAGGCTACACAAACCTCCCAGAAACACAGATTATGGAGCTGCAGGTGGCAGCACCAATGGCAGAGAAACACTTGTGGGTAAAAAGAGGATGCACAATGTCCCGAACAAATTCACAATGGAGGCAAAATAACACAGGGAAAGTTGTTCTGCCCCTGGTCCTACTAAAGACAGCCCTAACCCAACTGCACCACCACACTCATACAGGAAAGGAGGTAAATCCTGCACAAATAAAAGAGTTATGGTTCTACCCTGAATTAAATGCACAAGTAGCAAACATCATTAGCAATTGCCTCACCTGCCAACAATTTACGGCCGGTCACACGTTACAAGTGATCAAAGGTGTAATACCACGGCCTGAAGGACCCTTCCTACACCTTCACATTGACTATGTCGATATGATTAATGTATGCCAAGGCTAATGATACATGATTGTGGAAGAGTGCCCATTCTCATGGTGGATTGAGGCTGGCCCATGCTCCCATGATGACGCACTATAGTCAGCAACATTGCTGGTGAGGGAGGTGTTCTCGAGATGGGGGGTTTGTGAGGTACTAAGATGAGACAATGGTCCCCATTTCATGAATTAACTATTCACTGCGTTTGCTTGGGATAAAACATAAGTTTGCCTGTGAGTGCCAACCACAGGCCAATGGTGGCTGTGAACGGCTCAACGGCCTCTTAAAAGAATCCATTGCGAAAACCCAGCAGGCTACTAAAAAGAACTGGCTCTACTGCCTTCCTCTAGCCTTGTTCGTGCTGTGAAACAAATGCACCTCCCATTAACGTCACACACAAGGGTCATGTATGACTGCGAAGGAGCTAATGATGTATTTGGATGAGAAATGTATGACTATGTTACTTCCCTGGTTACTAGTGCCTCTTTTATTTCTCAACAGATATGGAGGACACAGGGCAGGTCGGAGAACGATCAACAAGAAACAACTAACAACGAGGACTAAACAGGACAGTGTGCGGTGAAAGAGGGGGACAGCATTCTGTTAAGAGCTTTCAACCGGAAGTGGAACACTCCCAGGTTCACAGGGCCACATGTAGTAGAAAGAGTGGCACCCAATGTTGTGAAACTAGTAGGTAAAGACATTTGGACACATATACATGACATTAAGCCCTACAAACACCAACCTCGCCCCACCACAGCAGCGACAGCACCAACGCATCGACAACAGCGATAACAGATGACAAAAATGACAAATCACAAGCATCAGATACCCCTAAGGACACAAACGAGTCACAGCCCGTAGCCCACCCCATGCTCAGGAGATCGCAGACACAAACTGTCCCCACTGAACAACTGATTGACATTTGATATGAAGAGGTTATCGGGATAATGCAGAATGCAATAAAATAAGTAATTGACAATCGTTAATAAACAATAAACGGTGGCAGGGGTAACGGACATACTCACCACACTGTGTAACACGTGCATGTTCTATTCTCCTTTTTGTCTCGCACATGCAGGTCTTGCGCATTGTAATGGTATATGTGAATATATATATAATGAAAACACACTAATCACTGCCGAGGCTTAAATGTTACCTCCCATTGACCACCCAGAAGCATTGTCACACCAGTTCATATACGGACTTAGAAGGCCAACCCATTCAAGACCTAGACCGCCACACATTTATTATACGCTTTTGTTCAATTCATAGTACAGTCAGACCCACACCTCCACGAGGCCCTACCCGCTCTGAGAAATAGGGCGGTTAGGAGGGTGTGGGAGGAACTTTTTGCATGGGCATTGAATGATTATTTGATCCACAGGGCTTAAATAAGTAACAAATACTACTAACAATAATAATGCAACATTTTAGACAATTTCATGCGTGCCTCTATATCATCTCGACCCAATAGCTGCAGGATAGCAGCATAGGTAAGATCAAAATGCCAGTGGTCACAACAATTGTGATTCAAATGTTATTGGTATTCTTGACCACTGGATTGATAACTGCCGCTGTCTGGCAAGCCTACTGTGCTTTGCATGTGCGCGCAATACCCAATACTAATATTTCCCTCACCCCAGCTGCCAGGAGTACTGTGTCAGGTAGTACGGATAGTCTATAAGGAAAGGTAAGAAGAAGCAAACATAGTGTTTCCACCGATGTAAATGGGGTTGACACATATCTTACAGAGTCCGCACACGTCTCAAACAACATGTGATATAAATGCATGTTTAAAATTGGTAAAGATACAACAAAGGACAGCTGTTACGTTTGTTTGTTGATTCCGTATGCCATGAGTGCCTCCCGAACATTTGTTGCCACCACCCACAGCACGGTGCCTCCTGTATTTAACACTGTTTCAGACACGAGGACGGTTCCAAGGTAAAACAGCAACACTTAGATGGAAATCAAGGTCAACCTACCCATACGAAGATAACTTCATCAAAACACTACCTATGTTTGACATCTATTGGCAGCTCACAGAAGGACTGCAGTACATTACAGAAGGACCAGAACAAGGGGAGACAAAAGAAGTGACACCGAACTACCTGCCATGAAAGTAGAGCGCAAGAGAGATAGGAGGAGAACCTGGATGCTAGGAAAGACCGCTGATACTGATTTTCGGCAAGGTGTACACGAAGAATGGATAGGTGGATGGAGTAATAGGGAGCAAGATACTGACATTGGCAAAGGCTCCAGTAGTGACGGTGCAAGAGGAAAATGAAAAAAATTTAAGGAGTGGGCAAAGAGTGCAGGCCTGCTCACCTGGTTGGAAAAGGAAGAGGAGCCATTAACTATAATCCCTGTGGCGGCCCCCACGCTATGTTACCAACATGATGAAGAGATTGCTGTAGGAGTAAACAAAGGATGCAAAAGAATAGTAAAGCTTCCTGAGGGGCGCACAGGAACAGGAGTACTAATGTATCACTATTGGGCCTGTGGGGCAAAAGAATATCACAGCCTACCACAAGACTGGGGAGGAGTATGTACCTTGGTACACGTCAATGTACCCTACCTAGTAGTACCACAGAAACACATCAAAATGGAAGACTTCCCCAAAATGGATGAAGGGAACAGGAGAAAGAAAACGTCACTGGGACAATCTGGCCGCACATCCCATGTTGACAGTCCACTAGACAAAACACTGGCGGGAGTAAAATGACAAGGCGAACCTCTCACCGGAAACTACCTCTGAGGCAAATCAGAAACAGCCATCAGCGAAATTCCAGCACCTTAAAGACTGTTCAGTAGAATGGCTATGCTCATCTCGTTGATAATACATCCAGGGATACAAGCAGATGCGAATGCGAAACGGCTGCAGATAACCAGGTGGGAGCTGATGATGACAATAAACTCCATGGTGAATGGATTCAACACCATAAAAGAATAACTCAAAGCTATACAGTTGGTGGCCTTACAGAACAGATTTGTGTTGGATCTCCTCACTGCAATGGAAGGAGGAGTTTGCGCAAAGATTGGGAGTTCCTGGTGCACATTCATTCCCATGAATGATGAAGAAAATGGCACACGATCAGAAGCCGTATCGCAATTGGCAAAGATGTACACGAAGATGGAGGAAGAAGCTTATGGAACAAAAAAGGATAGAAGCTGGTTCTCGTACCTCTGGTCATGGATGCCATCATGGCTAGCAGACGGCCTCAAGGTGTTAGCAGGATATATAGTACTGGGACTGGCATTGTTGCTGGGAATAAGATTATGGATGGCAAGATCAAAACGGACGCCAGAAGAAATGATTGGAATGCATGCCCTTATGCCTGCTGACGAAGAATTACACATGGACATGATCATCAAGGAAATGAAAGTCTACGCCAGCAGATAATGGAAGCAGACTTGTGCCCATCATCAATAAAAGTTGAAAATCCATGAAATCCGAAGACATATGTTGGGAAATAGGTTTATTGTAAACCCGGTTGTGGATGTGTATATATGTATTGGTCCTTCGAAGATCATGTTAACCACTACGGGCATCTGGCAGGAATAACGAAGGTGTGGCGCTTACGAGACGATAAAAGAGTGGATAATTTTCTGGTCCACAAGTCGACCAGAGGGGAGACTGAAGAGGACAAATGGGAGTGTCCCTTCCCTCAAGCCATCCCTAAACTTTGGAAGATGATGTCACAGCCAAAGAACAACCAGCCACATGAGTTTGCACTTCTGCCCACTGCCCCGAATGCCAACACACACCGTGACCATGCTCCATCTCCGAAACCACACTGCATCGCGCACAAGATACGCGGCAGCAACCAAGACGGAGCTGGGACTGATAGCATGAACCAGCTCGACTAAACGGTTCGCAACTTAAGCTGCCATCGTTAGAGATGTCATGACGACATAGCTACGACAGACAGAAAACACATGTGCTGGCGCACACCTGGATCATTCACGCACCAATCCACTTGACGAACACATTCAGTGATATGAATGAGCGGACCACGCACACTCATTATTATTTTCCACATAGGCCAGCAACCGCATCGCAGAAACGCAAGAAGCCAGAAGAGTTTGTGTATATTATTGCAGAGGATTCATGCTACTCACCCTGAGAACAAGACCCTATAGATGGACCGATGCACAAGGAATCACACTACGCACCACACCTCCTTGCCCTATGGACATTATGCCGTGACATACAGCCCAAGACGAAGTAGGCCTCAGAGCAAAGCCGGCAGGCCAGAGCGGCTAATAGAAACTACAGAGCTACAAGATGCTGAGCATGCAGAACAGCCCATGGCTGGAGCCCCCGCAGCCAAGTTTGCAATGTTGCAATCCACATTCTGCACTCTCCAAGCCAAGGTGACACCCATCACCGTCGTGACTATCTGAAGCAAAATGCAAATTAAATCCCTGTAATTCTGCCTCAGCCACAGACTCCCAACACGTGACCAGGCCGACCTGATACAATGCCAATTCTTGAAAACTGAAGAAGCACTGATGTCCCATGTCTGGGACCCCTCTTGAAACAAAGTCGTAACAACTCAGACACAGGCGGCGATGGGAAAGGAGCGTCTAATGGCAGTAGCAGAACCTTTCCATTATTTTTTATCACTGACGCATAGTCAAACATTGTTGCCAGCACCAGGTACATTGCGGGCTGGGAACGACGATGGTCCCAGGTTTGGGGGCTCTCTGATAAACCAATCAGGACACGGGGGGCTAACCACTGATGACAATACCACATAACCAATCACCAACTTTCTCCATGTATCATTTTTGGAGTAAAAATTTCTAGGGAGGAACCAAGCATACCACCTGACCTCTGATCCACCAACAACCCTTTTCACTATATGGTCCTATACTGAACCTACCACTCGGGGAACCAACTCAGAGTGGCGATGGGTTTTGGGATGAGCTTTTCACAGGTGACGCAAACTGTTACGTCACGCAGGTAGAAAATGGGCCTGCGAGCCCGACTCGGATGAGAAGTTGCCTGGAACCTACGCTCCATGAATTTGTCCCTCCTCGTTTCTTCTAATAAACAGCAGTAACTAATTGCTCTTGTGCGGCCCTTCTACTTCTTTGAGACGTGGAAGGACTTAGGGCCTTCCGAGAACTGGAGGTCCGCGGACCACAGGTGAGACTCTGCCGACCACCAGAAATTACCCTAACATTATCACCCCCCTTTGCCAACTTTCAGGGATTGTGTTATCTTGAACAATGACCAGAGCAAGATTGTGAAGCAAGGGTGCCCATAGGTTCACATTTTACCCATATAAGTCAGAAGGAAGAAACTCCGGCCCTGGGGACCTGTTGGGTCTTTGGGTTGTGATGGTTTTAACAGCATCAGCATAGGAAAAAGGGAGCATATGGCTGGCTAATTCCTTGTTAAATCAAGCGGGGTGTAAACTAAAACTGGGTTATTTGAGAAGATGGCGCTATAGTGAGCTCCCAATCGGCTCCATTAGCACTGGGCCGTAAGTGCCATTGTATTGCGAAGAAATGTAAATGGGAGTGTCTCTACTGCCAGAGACTGATATGGAACCAAATCATGTTTGCTGCACATATTTTACAGTTCTTTTTTTGTTGCAAGATTTGGGGGAGTCCTCCCACTCCCTCTTACCAGTATCTAACACATCCCTCCACCCTTTGTTCAAACATACCTTTTGCAGCAAAATAATTCTAGAACATTGTCGGTGAACAATGATCAGTAAAAAGACTGTGTTCCCTAATCCCGGATTTCCAATTTGGACCATATTGTGTGATCCTGGGAAAGCCACTGTCCTTTCCTGTGAATCATTTACCTTATGTAAAAAAAGTGGAAGGCCATGCAATCAGGCAGTTACCACAGTCGTAAGCAATGCATGCAAACTAAAAAAAAAACACACATGTGTTTATTGTAACCATGAGGCCCTTGTTGGTATAGGGTAGTGTAAAGACTGGTAGGGGGTGTCGGTACTTCTGCTCCCTATATGGTAGAGGAGAGTCCGAGAGGAACCCAGCCAAGATTCTCTATTGGGTAGCAATGGATGAGCAATCAAGGCCTAGATTTTCAGGAGGTGATGCAGGCTGGTTCTTAAGTACAGTGTAGTCCCTGAACCCCCACAAAGGAATGTCCACACACTATATTACTGAAAACACAGTCTTTATATAATTAATATTCAAAGGTATGTACACGATCACAATAACGCACTTTGTACTCGGGAGTCAATAATGATAAATATATACAATTCTAAAGTGGTACCACCAATGTTATCAAATCTCATTAAAGTGCATCAACTGTACGGTTAAAATGTCACACAGATCAATAACGAGGAAACCAGCAATAGAGATAGGCAGGAACGTAAGATGGTTGAAACAATAGGCAGAATGCTGGCCCCGTTACCTAGACACAGTTCTGTGTTGAGATGCCCCCACCTGGGCAACCTGTAAATAAAGATATATAACACAAGCCCAGTCCATGTAATGTTCAATAGTCTTATGTCCTCCTATTAAGGTTTTACCCCCCCCCCAATGTACCTGGTGGAGTAGAGTTCTCCCCAGATGTGTCGACCGATCCTTCTTGAGCGCCTCCCTTTAAAGCAGGAGCCACAGATCGTCGAGAGGCGTTGGGGGAACTTGGCTTTCGGTGTCGGGGAATCGACAGCCCTTCTTGAGTGCCCTCCCTTTAAGGCAGGAGTCACGGGTCGTCAAACGTCCGTCGGTGAACAGGTTGAACTATGGCAGTGAAGTGGCTGCTTCGTTCCTAGCAGTGCTCGTCGAGGACAGAGCGTTGGCGTCCTGCAAGGAAGAGGCGTGCGGGGCACCTCGGTGACGATAGTTCTGGACCGCAAAGAGACGAGGAAGAACTGTGGCCCAGCAAGGGCATCGAGTCGTCTGTGTCTCTGAGGTCTTTAGGTGGCGGGAAACCCACCGGTGGATGCTACTCGGCGCGTCGACTTTCGGGCCTTCTCCAGCGGGAGAAAAGCGGGTGACGATGCAGACGAGAGCGTCCTATGATCAATTGAAGTTCTTAGGCAAAACGGGAGCACAGCGTCTCCGGTCGGCGACGGCGGTCGTCGACAGTGGCGGACAATAGTCCAAGTGCTTCTCCGTGAGGTTCCGCAGCAGTTCCCGTCTCAGGTCGGCAGCCTGTCGTAGGTCTGTCTAGCAGGGAGCATTGGCAAAGATCAGCTGTGCACGATGGTCCCTCGTAGCTCGGGAAGAGGGCGCCTTACCAGGTCCTCTCTGGGTCAGTCCTTGGAGGCACAGCAGCTTTCAGATTGTGAAGGAGAGCAACAGCAATTCTTCTCGTCCAGCAGGGCTTCAAGGTCAAGCTTCAGTTACTCCAGTTACTCGTCGTAGTGAACTTCAGCTTCTGAACACGATTCCTAGCAGTGAGAGGACCCCAGATATACTGTTGATCTCCCATTCATTCCGCTGGGTCACACTCAAGCATCCAATCACAACTAAGGGCATTCATGCAGGCAGGCAGCCAATCAGACACACAAGGTATTCAGGACATTCACTTCTCTCCAGACAATATCCAGTATTGGGACAAGTACCGAGCCATTCAACACTCCAAGCTGCATTCATACCGGTTTCGGGCAGGGCTGTCTCAGTCATTGTGTCAACCACCAGATACTAAACATCCACAACACAGAATGCATATTCGTCACACACTCTATTCACCCAGGTCCCACCCACAGGAGGTACCCACAACATACATCAACGGGAAGGCTCCAGATAGTCTGGCCGGGCCTTCACAACAACACCATATATGGCATTTACACCCAACAGCCAGTCAGGGGGAAGGGACAGAGTCAGGGCTTCCCAGGACTTTGGGAAAACAAGGTAATGGGTAATAGAAAGCAAGAGGCCACAGGGGCCATCTGGTTTTCCATCAGGAATCAATGAATCCCAATGGCAGGGCCGGGGTATACTGAAATGGAGGATTCTCCGCGCACCTGTCAAATTCAGCATGGAGCTGCCACCAGCCCATACCCTGCTCTGCGGGCCACCCACAGGTCCCCAAAAACATACACTAGGTTCACAGGGTTGCACCCCCACCCATGGGTGCCATAAGGGTATCCATGGGTCCGTTCACCAGACCAAAAGAGAGAGAGCTGCACGGCCAGGCATCCCACCTGAACTCCTGCACGGAAAACACGACAGAACACACGATAAAAAGCAGTAAAGGACAAGGATACGGAGGCCCTGTCCCTCCGATGCATTTCCAGCATCACAGTCGCCCCCCCCCCAGACTGAGGTGGAGGGTGCCTAATCTCCCCCGGGATAGACACCCTCATCCAGATGGTCAACATACCTTCTGGAAAGGCCATCTGAATTATCGTGACTCTTCCCTGGTCTGTGGTCTATGGTGAAGTCTAGCCCTTGCAGGCTAATGGACCACCTGAGCAGTTTCGGGTTCTCACCCTTCATCTGCATAAGCCACTTCAGGGGTTTATGATCTGTTTGGACCTTGAAGGTAGACCCCGTAAGGTAGGGCCTAAAATGTCTAAGGCTCCAAACTATACTAAAACATTCCTTTTCAACAGTAGCCCACCTAAGTTCTCTACCCTTGAGTTGTCTACTGATGAATATGATAGGATGTTCTCTCCCTTTGTCATCTAACTGGGACAAGACAGCTCCAATTCCGGTGTCGCAGGCATCCGTCTGGATGATAAAGGGTCAGCTGTAGTCAGGCGCACACAACACGTGTGCCCTACACAGACTTTCTTTCAAGCCATCAAAAGCCCTCTGACAGTCTACAGTCCAATTAACCTTCCTAGGCTGCTTGGGTGAAGTCAGAGCTGTCAGTGGTGCAGCTATGGTTCCATAGTCCGCCATGAAATTGCGATAATACCCGGTGAGGCCCAAAAAGGCTCTCAACTGGGTTTGAGTAGTGGGAGTCTCCCAGTCCTGTACATCCTGTACCTTACTGGGGAGAGCTTGGATTTGACCCCCTCCTACCTCATGACCAAGATACGTGACTTTCCCCTGAGCTATCTGGCACTTGGTGGCCTTGATAGTGAAGTTAGCCCTTTTCAAGGCCTGCAACACTCTACCCAGATGTGTCAAGTGCTCTTCCCAAGTGGAACTGTAGACGGCAATGTCGTCTAAATAAGCCACACAAAAGACTTCCAGTCCACTGAGAGCATGATTGACCAATCTCTGGAAGGTGGCAGGGGCATTCTTCAACCCAAAAGGCATGACCCTAAACTAGTAGAGTCCCTCTGGTGTTGAGAACGCCGTCTTGTCCTTGGCATGGTCTGTCAGAGCTATTTGCCAATAGCCTGAGGTCAGGTCAAAGGTGCTCACAAATTTGGCAGCACCTATGGTATCCACAAGCTCATCAGCCGTGGGCAGTGGGTGCGCGTCAGTTTTGGTGACGGCATTGACTCCTCGGTAGTCCACACAGAACCTCCAATCCTTGGTACCTGCCTGGAACTTGCCTTGGGGACAAGGACCACGGGACTGGACAAGGCACTGGTTGAGGGTTCAATAACACCCAGATCCAACATCTTGGCGACCTCAGCCTGGATGTGGTTCTTAACCGTATCTGACATTCGGTAGCTCCTGCTTTTGACAGGCACGCTGTCACCAGTGTCAATTTCGTGCTTAAACCACGGTGTAAGGCCTGGCGTCAGCGAAAACAGAGAGGCATACTGCTGGAGCAAAGCCCTGCAGGCCCTCTGCTGCTCGGTTGTCAAATCCGGAGAGAGCTGCACTCCCTCCACTGAGCCATCCTGAGGGTTGCTATGCAGCAAATCAGGAAGGGGCTCACTTTCATCCTCTTCTTGCTCTGAAGCTAGCAAAAGACATGAGACTTCTGCTCGCCTGTGGAAAGGCTTGAGCCTATTGACATGGAATACCTGAGGGGCTACCCCTGGGATTCGCATGTCAACCAGATAGTTGACCTCGTCCATCTTGGAGATTATTCGGAAGGGTCCAGTCCATTTATCTGCCAATGGCCAAGGCTTGGTAGGCTCCATCACGAGGACCTCCTGTTCCGGAGTCCAATCCACTTGCAATGCTTTAAGGTCATGCCAGTATTTGTTCAATTCCTGGCTGGCCGTGAGATTCGCTGTTGCTTGACCCATCATCTGTGTCATCCTCCGCCTGAGGCCTAACACATAGTCCCCCACTTGCTTGGCGGGACCGGGAGGGGTGGCTTCCAAACCTTCTCTGATCAAGGCAAGGGGCCCCCTCACGGGATGTCCAAAGAGTAACTCAAAGGGGCTGAAACCAACACCCTCTTGAGGTACCTCTCGGTAAGCAAACAGCAGGCATGGCAGGAGGAGATCCCATTTCTTCCTTAGGGGCTCTTCCAAAGCACCTAGCATGCCCTTGAAAGTTTTATTAAATCTCTCAACCAGACCATTGGTCTGGGGATGGTCAGAGGTGGAGAACTTGTAGGTTACCCCGCACTCTTTCCACATGGTTTTCATGTAACTAGACATGAAGTTGGATCCTTTGTCAGAGACAACCTCCTTGGGGAATCCAACACGGGTAAAAATGCCAAGGAGAGCCCTGGAAACCACTTTGGCAGTAACAGTCCGAAGGGGTATAGCCTCAGGGTACCTGGTGGCATGATCTACCAAAACCAGGATGAACCGATGTTCACCTGATGTGGGAGGGTCAAGGGGACCGACAATGTTGATGCACCCCCTCTCAAATGGTGTGCCAACCACTGGCAATGGCTGGAGTGGGGCAATGACACTGCCTCCAGTCTTGCCAGACAACTGACAAGTTTCGCAGGTCCTGCAGTGGGACTCCACTTCTATTCCCATCCGAGGCCAATAGAAATGGGCAGAGAGCCTCTGCTTAGTCTTCTTGGTACCAAGATGACCAGCCAAGGGCACCTCATGCGCCAACTGCAGTAGAAAGGGCCTGTAAACCTGGGGTACCACCAACCTCTTGAGGGCACCAGGTTCAGGCTTAGTGGGCTCACTAACAAGGAGCTCACCCTCTCAATAAATCCGGAATGTCCTAGGCACTTCTCCTTGTGCCTGGGACAGGGCCTGTTTCCTCAGACCCTCGAGAGAGGGACACTCTCTCTATCCTTTACAGAAGTCTTCCCGGGAGGGTCCCCCTTCAGCTAACAAGCATTGAAGATCGGGATGATCCTCCGGGTTGAGAACCTCTCCCACAGGAGAGTCTTCTGGCTCTTCTCCCACAGGAGTTGAGACGTGGTTTACCACTGGACCCAGCCCGTCCAGAGCATGGATCCCAATGGGTGCGGTAGGAACATCAGGAAGAGAAGGAGCTCCCGCCACAGAGGTGGCCTTCTTGCCCTTCCTTCGTCTTGCCTTAGGCCGCGCCTTCGGCTCGGGTACCTGACTCACAGCCAGATCCGGTGTCACCTGTGATCTAGTGACCGCAGCATCAGTCATGGGAAGACCATCTGCGATCAATCCCAACTCTACTAGATCGTTACCTAACAGAATGTTAGCAGGGACATTGTCCTGAACCAGGACAGGAAGCTTTGCTGCCTTTTCTCCAATTACGAGTTTGACTCGGGCAACAGGCGATAATTTGGGAGGCCCACCAGCTAACCTGATGGTTCTCAGAGGAGCATCTACATAGTCCTCTGGCTTGAGCAGGGTCCTGTCCACCACTGTCATGCTTGCCCCAGTGTCTCACAAACCAGTAGAAGGCTGGCCATTCAGGAGGAAACTTCTCAAAAATCTACAAGTGTTCTGTGGGATAGTCGCCAGTACTTCCACGTACTGGTCCCAGGCCCCAAGGGACACTAAGGAAATCTCTACGGGAGTACCAAATGTGATCCCTGTAGAGGAGGGGAGGACAGTGGCCTCCACCTCAGACATGGGGTAAGGGTAGGTCAGGCTGACAGCCTGTACTCCGAGTGCCTTACCTTTACACTTGGAGTCACCCCTTTTGTGATCCAGAGCCCCACAGTCCCAACAAGTGCCGGGAGTGCGGGGTACGGTACTGGAACCAGCGGGAGCCTGCTTTGCAGCAGGTGGACCACTACTCTTATTCCCACCCACAGATGACTTATCCTCACTAGATTTTTGGGTCTTAGGAGAGGAGATTTTAGGTTTATTCGACTGTGACTGCTTTTGGGACTCCTCAGCTTACTGAGAGGCCCCCTTTTCTTTGTCCTTGTGCTTCCCACTGTAGTCCTTAGGGGACACCCGGTGGGAGACCCACTTGTCAGCCAACCTAGCCAGCTTAAAGGGATCCAAAATGTTCTGGTCAGCAACATACTGACGCAGCTCCGGTGAACAGGCTTCAGAACAATGCTCAAAAACAACAGGTGGGACAATTCAACAAAAGTTTTCACCTTGTAACCATCGATACACCCCATCATATTCATGTGCACAGCACTCACCCAGTCAACCCAAGACACATTCTCTCTTTTCTTAAAATCCCTGAACCTTTTAAGGTATTGGGTAGGTGTCTTGCCAAACTTGGCAATCAAAGCAGATTTCATACACTCATACTGACCCCTTTCTTCCACACTCAGCTTCAGAATACAGTCATATCCAGTTTGAGGCACTCTGCTTAGCAAACACTTAGCCCAATCTCTTTAGTCAACATCATGAATTGCACAAGCCATTTCAAACGCTTCAATCCATTGGAGGATATCAGAACCCTCCAGAAATACACCACCCGAATACTTCATAAATTTAGTTGCTGGGGACCTGGCACTCTCACTGGGTTTCGCTGAAGTCTCCACTCGAGCTTTCTCTAGCTGGATTCTCTGACATTCAGTGTCCTTGTCTTTGAGTTCAAGATCCCTATTCTTGAGTTCAAGATCCCTATTCTTGAGCTCCACTTGTTGAGCCAGCTCCTCCTTCTTAAGCTCAGCATCTATTTCCAACTTGTGATATTCATAGGCCAATTTCATTCTTAATAACTCAAGCTCCAAGGAATTGCTGTGGTAGAAATAGATTCAGTAGAAACCCCAGGGGCAGAGTCCTCATTGGTTGCATTCCCCCCCTCATCAAGAGTTTCACTATCGGTCTGGTAGTCCACCAGGGCAGCTATCAGGTTAGCCCTAGACTTAGCCACAAAGTCTAACTCCCTGGCTTCACAAGAACTCTGGAGAGCCTCTAAGCTCATCCGAGTCAATTTACCATTCGCAATAGACTCCATTGCTTGTAATGCAGTTATTTTGTACACACCTAAACCTTAATCTAATAAAGTGCAGATATTTTGTAAGTGGCATGGTTATACACTGATTCTTAAAACCATAAGCATCCCACTGCTTCCACCAGCGTAAAGACTGGTAGGGGGTGTCTGTACTTCCGCTCTCTATATGGTAGAGGAGAGGCACAGAGGACCCCAGCCAAGATTCTCTATTGGGTAGCAATGGACGAGCAATCAAAGCCTAGCTTCTCAGGAGGTGATGCAGGCTGGTTCTTAAGTACAGTGTAGTCCCCAAACCCCCACAAATGAATGTCCACACACTGTATTACTGAAAACACAGCCTTTATATAATTAATATTCAAAGGTATGTACACGATCACAATAACTCACTTTGTACTCGGAAGTCAATAATGATAAATATATACAATTCTAAAGTAGTACCACCAATGTTATCAAATCTCATTAAAGTGCCTCAACTGTACGGTTAAAATGTCACACAGATCAATAACGAGGAAACCAGCAATAGAGATAGGAAGGAACGCAAGATGGTTGAAACAATAGGCAGAATGCTGAACCCTGCCGCTAGGCACAGTTCTATGTGGAGATCCCCCCACCTGGGCGACCTGTAAAATAAACATATAGAGCACAAGCCCAGTCGATATATTGTTCAATAGTCTTATTTCCTCTTATTAAGGTTTTACCCCCCCCAATGTACCTGGTGGAGTAGAGTTCTCCGAAGATGCGTCGACCAATCCTTCTTGAGTGACTCGCTTTAAAGCAGGAGCCACGGATCGTCGAGAGGCGTCAAGGAACTCGGCGTTCAGTGTCGGGGAATCGACGGCCATTCCTGAGTGCCTTCTCTTTAAGGCAGGAGTCACAGGTCATCGAACGTCCGACGGCGAACAGGTTGAACTACGGCAGTGAAGTGGCCGCTTCATTCCTAGCGGTGCTCGTTGACAACAGAGCGTTGGCGTCCTGCAAGGAAGAGGCGTGCGGGGCACCTCAGTGACGATAGTTCTGGACCGCAAAGAGATGAGGAAGAACTGTGGCCCAGCAAGGGCATCGAGTCGTTGGCGTCTCTGTGGTCTTTAGGTGGCGGGAAACCCACCGGTGGATGCTCCTCGGTGCGTCGATGGTCAGGCCTCTCCAGCGGGAGAAAAGCGGGTGACGATGCAGACGAGAGCGTCCCATGATCAATTGAAGTTCTTAGGCAAAACGGGAGCACGGCGGCTCCGGTCGGCGACGGCGGTCGTCGACAGTGGCGGACAACAGTCGAGTGCTAATCTCCTTGAGATTCCGCAGCAGTCCCCATCTCGAGTCGCCAGCCTGTCGTAGGTCTGTCTACCAGGGAACTTTGGCAAAGATCAGCTGTGCACGATGGTCCCTCGTAGCTCGGGAAGAGGGCGCCTTACCAGGTCCTCTCTGGGTCAGTCCTTGGAGGCACAGCAGCTTTCAGATTGTGAAGGAAATCAACAGCAATTCTTCTCGTCCAGCAGGGCTTCAAGGTCAAGCTTCAGTTACTCCAGTTACTCGTCGTAGTGGACTTCAGCTTCTGAACACGATTCCTAGCAGTGAGAGGTCCCCAGATATACTGTTGATCTCCCATTAATTCCGCTGGGTGACACTCAAGCATCCAATCACGACTAAGGGCATTCATGCAGGTAGGCAGCCAATCAGGCACACGAGGTATTCAGGCCATTCACTTCTCTCCAGACACTCACAACAAGTTATGTGTATTGCGACAAGTACCGAGCCATTCAACACTCCAAGCTGCATTCATACCGGTTTCGGGCATGGCTGTCTCAGACATTGTGTCAACCACCAGATACTAGACATCCACAACACAGAATGCATATTCGTCACACACTCTATTCACCCAGGTCCCACCCACAGGAGGTACCCACAACATACATCACCGGGAAGGCTCCAGCTAGTCTGGCCGGGCCTTCACAACAACACCATATATGGCATTTACACCCAACAGCCAGTCAGGGGGAAGGGACAGAGTCAGGGCTTCCCAGGACTTTGGGAAAACAAGGTAATGGGTAATAGAAAGCAAGAGGCCACAGGGGCCATGTGGTTTTCCATCAGGAAACAACGGATCCCAATGGCAGGGCCGTGGTATCCCAAAATGGAGGATACTCTGCGCACCTGTCAAATTCAGCATGGAGCTGCCACCAGCCCATACCCTGCTCTGTGGGCCACCCACAGGCGCCCAAAAACATACACTAGGGGCACAGGGTTGTACCCCCACCCATGTGTGCCATAAGTGTATCCCACGGGTCTGTTCACCAAACCAAAAGAGAGAGAGCTGCACCGCCAGGAGTCCCACGTGAACTCCTGCACGGAAAACACGACAGAACACACGATAAAAAGCAGTAAAGGACAAGGATACGGAGGCCCTGTCCCTCCGATGCATTTCCAGTATCACAGGTAGCTCTTCCGATCCCCGGTGGAGTCAGAGTCTAAATTCCTGCTTGTCCGACTCGGCCCTGCTTGTATTGTCGGTCAGCGCTTTTAATGCCAGTACAGTTGTCAATAACAGAAATTGACACAGCGCTTAGAGGCAGAGGGGAACTGGCAGGAGGTGCTCCAAGGCACTGGGATATTGGTATGTCAGGTGACGGTCAGCAGGTATGATACAGGTATAATCTGTCATTCGACGAGCAATATTGTCAATATAAGCACATCTAATGCTATATAAATAACCCCCCCCCCCCCCCACCACCTCCCCCCCCCCCCCCACGTCCCCCTCCAAGCCAGGCAACCGACCCACCACCTACTTCCGGACACAAGATAATAAGAAATGTACAGATCATGGCTTACATACTAACCAATTAAAACCTGTCAGTGTGAGAAGCGAGGGGGTCGCGTACCATGATGCTCGGGGGCAAATGCAGCTCGCCTGCCTGTTACTGAGATTAATTAGCTATGCTCAGAAAAAAAAGCACACGTTGGAAAGGACTTCACCCCTGAGAGAGCGCAAGAGCAGAGGCGAGATACAGGAGTCTGCCTCATGACAATGTGTGGGCGTCCATTGTACGGTGTTGGATGTGTCTCCAAAGAATTCGTCAACGCCCCTGTTAATGTGGCGCCTCCAAAAGTGAAGCCAAGTAGTGAAGCCAAGGGAAGAGCGATGAATGTGCTGCCTAAGATCACACAGGATGTCTGCTTTGTGGAGTACACGCAACACCACCACCCCCAAACATGGAGGGTCCAGCAAGGGTACCTCTTTCATGTACCCCCTCTTCACCCTTAACACCGCCTTACCCGGCACCCTAATCTACTCTTTCTTTTTCTGTTTTCAGATGACACTCAACTCTTCTGTGCATACTTGTACCCCTTTCAACTTTCCCCTTTCCCGTTCAATTCTCCCCTTTCCCCTTTTCTCTGTTCAACTCTGATCTGTGTTTACAACTGTATCTCTGTCATCCTCCACTGGATGGCGTTTCAGAATTCCTCAAAAGCAGAAGTAATCCACCTCCCTGCCTCAACTCCCCCACTCACTCTCCCCCCCCCCATGTCCGTTCAACCTGGTCTATTTATCCCATCTGCCAGGGCTGACAGCTGCGGGGTCCTCTCCGACCCTGACCACAAGCCCAAGCAAGTCAACACTCCCACTGCTTTGTTTTATGAGAGTAACCCCCTATACATTCAGGAAATCTCTCCCCACCTCACCAATTGCCCCACAAACTGCTAAAACATCTCCCTTCGTTCTCAGTCAACATGTCGACACTGTACTGGCCCCCTTCTCTGCTTTTCAACTCTCTCCCTTGCCCCTTCCGGCACAATCCTGCTGTACTGGCTTCCTTCTCTCCTTTCCTACCCTCTCCCTTGACCCTTTCAGCACAGTCCTGCTGTACTGGCCTCCTTCTCTGCTTCTCCACCTTTTCCCTTGCCCATTTCAGCACGGTTTTGCTGGACTGGCCTCCTTCTCTGCTTTCCCACCCTCTCCCTTGCCCCTTTCAGCAGTCTTGCCGAACTGGCCTCCTTTTCTGAAATCCCACCCTCTCCCTTGCTCAGCACAGTTCTGCCGTACGGGCCTCCGTCGCTGCTTTCCCACCCTCTCCCTGTCCCCTTTCAGCACAGTCCTGCCATACTGGCCTCCTTCTCTGCTTTCCCACCCTCTCTATTGCCCCTTTCAGCACAGTCCTGCTGTACTGGCCTCCTTCTCTGCTTCTCCACCTTTTCCCTTGCCCCTTTCAGCACAGTACTGCTGTACTGGCTTCCTTCTCTGCTTTCCCACCCTCTCCCTTGCCCCTTTCAGCACAGTCCTGCAGAACTGGCCTCCTTTTCTGCTTTCCCACCGTCGCCCTTGCTCAGCACAGTCCTGCCGTACTGGCCTCCGTCTCTGCTTTCCCATCCTCTCCCTATCCCCTTTCAGCAAAGTCTTGCCGTACTGACCTCCTTTTCTGCTTTCCCACCCTCTCTTTTGCCCCTTTCAGTACGGTCCTGCTGTACTGGCCTCCTTCTCTGCTTTCCCACCCTCTCTATTGCCCCTTTCAGCACAGTCTTGCTGTACTGGCCTCCTCTGCTTTCTCACCCTCTCCCTTGCCCCTTTCAGCACCGTCTTGCCATATTGGCCTCCTTCTCTGCTTTCCCACCCTCTCTATTGCCCCTTTCAGCACCATCGTGCTGTACTGGTGTCCTTCTCTGCTTTCTCACACTCTCTCTTGACCCTTTCAGCACAGTCTTGCTGTACTGGCCTCCTCTGCTTTCTCACCCTCTCCCTTGCCCATTTCAGCACCGTCTTGCCGTATTGCCCTCCTTCTCTGCTTTCCCACCTTCTCGCTTGCCCTTTTCAGCACAGTCCTGCGGTACTGGCCTCCTTCTCTGCTTTCCCACCTTCTCGCTTGCCCTTTTCAGCAAAGTCCTGCCGTACTGGCCTCCTTATCTGCTTTCCCACCCTTTCGCTTGCCCCTTTCCACAGCGGCTTGCCCTTTTCCTCATCGGCTTGCTGTACTGGCCTCCGTCTCTGCTTTGCCGACCTCTCGCTTACGCTTTACAGTCTTGCTGTACTGGCCTGATGTCCACAGGCTTAGAGCGCTCTATAAATGTACAAATAAATAAATAAATCCATAATGATATGTGTGGTTCAAACAGAGACTTTCAAACTTGTCAGAAGTGTGCATCTTGGACTGATATCAGGAGAATCCTGAACTGCTGTCTGCATCTGGCTAAAACTGCCTTTTAGAGGCCTTGTGCTGGTGCTACACTGAACATGCTGGCAGAATGAGAAATGAACATGCTGGCAGAATAAGCAAAGGTGCTGCTGCTTCCTGCCACTGTGCCACTGTGAAACCCAGTCACATAGAAACCAACCCAGATCTGCTCCCTGATCCGGCACTAACATAAAACTGCTCCAGGGTCAACACAAGTAATGTGCATGTGCCATGAAGCCCTCCCCAAGAGAAAGGGCTGTCTCAGGCCTCACTCAGAGCAGTCTGCTTGTAGGCCTGGCTGGGAAAGGCAGGCCCTGGCAGCACAGCACACCCAGCCTGCTGCAAACCATTAACAGGCACTGCCTCAGTAGAAGAGTGTATTCCGCTGTGACCACTGCCGTTTGCAGCCTCTCTGCCCATCCGGTCCCTTGATCAGCCAGGGGATTATTCATTCAGACAATTGGAACAGAAAGTAGCATCCGTTGGGAGAGGTCCATTAACACTGGGCAATAACTGGCTAGAAGAAGATAATAGAAACGAGCTATGATGTGGGACCCAGCGTAAACTAGAAACTATCTTCAAAGTTTGCAAGAGCATCTACCAGTGATATGGTATGTTATGTACACTTCTATAGCACGACCTTCACCAGCTGGGGCTTCATGGCGCTAAGGAGGTAAGGCTGTTGTAAAGGAGCAGCAGGGGCACTCTTAGCAGCTACCCCGATCACCAGCAAGAGGACACTTGGACTCCAACAAAATCCCTACCACAAGAACAGTAAGACTCAACTATAGGGCAAAGTTTACTGTCTGTATCATTCAAAGTGACAGGGATCACACTAGAACTGCATGTTGTTTCCAGAACTCTCGTCTTCCAAACGTGTGTCACACCGTTTTACCCATGATCGACGTCCCAAAAACAAGTTGTGTCTTCCAACACCTATCAGGGAAGGGGATTGGTCAGTTTAGGAAAACTACATATATAATACATAGGGGTGAGTACAACCATTGGGTGGTGGCTCCTCCTAGGACCACCTCTAAATGTAACAAATACAAAGTTGCATGTCACCAGGGAAATTATTGGTCCCTGCAAAATAGAGTGCTAAACGTGAATGGTAGCTAAGGATTGGACAGAATGTGTCTTCCCAGCCTTGGACAGCTACCAGGCTGAGTGGAATTACCCAAGGCAAAGGGAGCGATCATGAAGGCACTGTATGTTCCCATCATGTTTCCATCTCTGGTCGCCTAAGCCCTGAGAGTGTACATCCGGCATTGATCCTGTGTAGCAATTGTATCTTCCACCTCTGGTTTGATGGCAACAGCTTCCCTCCATCTGCCTCGAATGAATAGGCATGGTCCTAGACTTCCAGGTCATGTGTGTGTCGACCACGAAATGGAGCTCTCCTGCTTGTAATTATGAGGATTATAGGCTGTGTTCCTTGAAGGTGCTTATCGCCATGGTAGACTGGAAACTTTCTGTCTCGGCCCATCCTTTGCTGAGATGTGCACCGTGTCTGTGCTGGAAGCTCTGCCTGTCTGTCTTTAGCTGAACCAGGAAGCTCGGCCTGTCTGTCTTTAGCTTAACCAGGCAGTCAGCCCCTCCATGTATTCTGAAGTTCACCTTGCGTTCCCTATTCAATTTGTTGCACCTATGGCTTCCATCTTTGTTTCTATGGCTGTCCATATTAGTCGCAGTTAAGCATGCGCAAGATGATTGCATGTATTCTTGGCATCTTGCTGTTCCTGCATACATAGCAAAGGATATATGTGTGTGGGTCAATCCTCTAACTCTTATAGCTCATTAGCATCTGCTTTGTGTCTATCTGCAAATAAACTAAACGTGTTTGTGTACCTTTGTGCATGGATGCCTATATGCTTCATGTCTAACACATCTATGTCATAGTGTCAGTGATGACATCAGCAGCTTTTTCGTGGTCATAGTCAGTCAACATGTTCCATCGAGGACAACTCTATATCCTCCATATTATCAATTGGGTATGCTTTGAATGGCTGTCTGAGCGGACAAAGTTTATCACATCTGTGATTCATCAGTGATGGCGATGAAGATCCCAGGAGTGAGGTACATCTCTAATTTCTTGGCCTTCGGACCGCAAGTCGAGTGGGGGTCATAAAGGCCACACTTGGACCTTCTCCTTCACTGTATAAAGGTAGCAGAAAGACTGGAAGGAATGGCCATCAGGATGGGCTCAAGCTGAGAAAAGTAAAGTCTTCAGAGCATGCCGAAAAGACAAAATCTCATGGAGGGGCAGATGGGTGGAGTACCACAATAGGGCAGCGGTCATAGTAACGAAGCGGCCACCCTCCCGAGAGTATATGCAGATGAGAAGCAGGTGGCACCAGTAGCAAGCCTGGCTGCAGCATTTTGAAGAGCTTGAAGTTGATGGAAAAGAGCAACAGGTTGCGCAAGAAGAATAGAGTTACAATAGTCCAATGATCCCGCTGTCAAAGAAGAAACCACCATAGGGTGAAGTGATGGGGGAAGAAAGGGTAGAACTGTATGCAGATGGATGGACCGGCCCACCACGCTGACCTGGGACTGCATGGACAGCCAAGTGATAAGCTTAACCCCCAAATTCTTGACTACCACAGAAGGAACGGGCAGAGGACCAAGCTTGGTGGGCCAGAAGGCCGAAGAGCATACAGAGAGCTCATGAGGGAAGCCAAAGATAAGAACCTTTGTCTTGTCACCATTGAGGTGAAGCCAATTATTGCCCATCCAAAGGTGGATAGCTGACAGACACGATCAACACTGCTCAGCAGTGACAGGGAGGGAAAGATCGAACCACAGCAGGATCTGTGTGTCATTCGCATAGGAGTAACACCAAAACACAAAAGAGTGAATCAGTTTAGCAAGGGGCTGAATACTGACATTAAAGAAGATGGGAAGGAGCAGAACCCTGTGGAACACTGCAGGTCAGGGGCCTGGAGGATGAGATGAAAGGAGAAAGAGAGAGGGACTGAGAACAATCAGAGAGGAAGGACCAAAACCACTCTAGTACTGGGCCAGAGATACCTGCCATGGACAGCCTCTCAAGGAGGATGCTGTGGTCCACGGTGTCAAAAGCTTTGGAGAGGATGGCTTCAGGCACCAGTACCGCCCTGACCCACAATCCGGCCCCGATCATCAGTGGCAGACACCAGGACTGATTCAGTTCCCCGACCAAGTTGAAAGTCAGACGGGTAGGTGGTCCAAGAAATCAGAATTCTCAAGAAATAAACAGAGAGGAAGGGTAAGCAGAGCTTCCAGAAGTTTCATAGGATAGGAGAGCAGAGAAATAGGACGACAATTAGAAGAAATTGAAGGGTCAAGATTAGGCTTTTTAGAAGGGGGATAATGAGCGCATGCTTAAGGGGTGCAGAAATGTGAGTATTAGTGAAAGGCAAGTTGACTCCAGTGGCGGCAAAAGTTGCAATGGCAGGGATAATGGTTATAGGATGCTGAGCGGAATCGGGTCAGCAGGAGAGGCCGATTTCATGCTAAGAGTGGCTCAAATAGTGTCTGCGTCATAGAAAACCAGTAAAGCAGACGACAAATAGGACACTAGCCTATGGGCCAGGACATCTGCCAAGGGTACAGAAGGGTTCAGAGGGCTAGCAATCTTCTGCCTAATAATAGAAATGTTATCATAGAAGAAAGTGGAGTAACCTGGTTGATGGATGGGAGAGCAGAGAGAGACTGCACCACCAGGCAAAGTTCCTTCGGAGTGTTGACTGCAACTTCCAACCGGGAGGCAAAGTAAGAACACTTAGCTTGCAGAACTGCATACTGATAATATGCAGTGGATTTAGGCAGTGCCAGGAGAGTGGAGGGGCAGGAAGAAGTGCAGCACTTATGCTCAGCTTGTCTCTGAGGCAAACGGTGGGTGCCCAGGGCCGCTGAGAACCGGATATGCTTGGAAGGTGTGCTGGAAGTCTGCCGTCAGGGGCCAACTTGGTATTAGTGAACTGACAATCATGTGCTAAATGGACATGGGGTAATTTGATAACTGGATATAATGTCCCACTGGGTTTTAAATTTAACTACAACATCTATTTTAAACATCACAAAAAGTCTACAGAGTCTGCTGGCGACTAATGTTCTTGCGCAAGATGGAATCCTATCTGGCGCACTCAGAATTCAAAGCCGCAGTTCAACACCTGCCATTGTGTACCTAGATGTGGACACACAATCTGAGACCTAGTTGCCTGTCATTCAAGGCAGTGTAAACAGTCGTAGAGAGACCAATTGGCGGCATCAGAAAACTCAAGCATATCCCCCACACGATCATGGTGCCACGAGGGCTGTCGATACCAGTCTTACATATGAGCTTGTACCAAAGCCAGCTGGAAAGCTCTTAATTTCCAGAGGCCAGTGCACTGAGACTATAATAAAGGTACAAGGCGCTGTATAAATGGCAGCTACAATACAATTCCAGAATTCGCAACAACTCGAGATTAAAATAATATGGTATAAGGGAAAACCCAGAAAACAGGTGTTCTCTCCTGTCATGCACAACTATCCAACACACATCAAGACAGGTCAAACGCTCTTGCTGTTCAGGAAAGATCCGAAAGCCCCGCTATTCCGAGATTTCCACAGTAAGCGCCGTGAGGCATAGAGCGTCCCACAAGTCATACCTGCGACCAGGGTCGGACTGGGCCATCAGCCATTGGGGCTGTGGCTGGGCCGAAATCACTTGGAGGCGGGCGATGCCCTGGGGGCCGGTTTGGGTTTAATGACTATTTGTAACTTAAGTTACTTTAAGTAACATAAGTTACATTGCTTTGCGGCCTGCCGCAGATGCATTCATCATCTTAGAAGGGTAACACCGAAGCGTTACCTTTCTTTGATGAATGGCGGCATGATCAGAGTAGGCCCAGGGCAGGCCCGACCCGCCAACCATGCGCAGAGTGCCCTGCAGGCAACCCTGAGCCAACTGCCAAGTCGGCAACACCATGGCGCCATGTGAGGACAAGTGTTACTATTTTACAAAACACTGGGAGCAGCCGGGCTGGGCGGGGCCGGTGCTGTCTCAGCCCGGCCCATTCCCAGTGAATTGTAAGTAACATGAGTCCTGAGCCTTCCACATTTGCAAGTTGCAAAGTGCTTCAGTTCCTCGTGCATTAAGGTTCTGGGGGCTAGCGGCTAGGGATGGAGGGGTGGACTGGGCGGGCCGATCCTGAGGCTGGGTGACGTGTGCTCCCACGTTGCAATGTGGCCATTTGGCTCAGCTGAGGAGGAGACTACTGCTGGACGGGGCTTGGAGGAGCAGCAGAGAGTGGATGCTCCTCAGGGCTCCAAGGTGACACCCGAAGGGCAAGGACCGCCTGCACGTGCATTGGTATCCATTTCACCAACATGGGTGACGAGCAAGAGTGCGTGGAGCTCTCCGGGAAGCAAAGACGGGTGCCTCCTCTCCAAAACCTAAAGATTGCACACAAGAAGCAGGGACTGCATGCACTCCTCTTCCTGAAACCTGGGAGGGGGCGTGAGCATCACCCCAAGCGTGTACCCCGTTTAACCTCCATGGCTCCTTGATAAGAACATGTGAGTTAAGGCCGTGCCCTACTTTCTCATAGTGCTCTGAAACCTCCCTGTAAGCGCTATAGAACTTAAAGCACTTTAAAAGAAAGTTGTACTTGAATCTGAGCACACAGTGTATTTTCAAAACCCCTTCTTAACCTGGGGGGACAGGTCAAACTTCACTGACGTTTTTTGGTTGATCTGGACATCGCCTTCTACCACCCCTGCTTGAAATTGAGTTTTTCATACAGTTTATAGGAGTACAATACTTTCCGGTTGGCTGGTTTCTGAGGGGGAGGTGGGCGGGGGCAGCTGTTACTGCTTAGTTGCCGCTTTTTGAATCTGGGATATAGCCCCCCCCCCCTTTCAATTTCTTTATACACGGCTCCCAGGTGTGTGTGTAAACCCGGCCTTCCGTCCCTCCTCAACAATGGGCGTCCTGCCTGCCACGCTCTCTGTAGCCATGACTAGGGTGGGGCACACACAGGGGCTTTGTCTGGGCTCCTAGATGTGTTTTCAGGTTGGGGTCCCGGAAACTCGCTCTCGTACCATCCTGATTCCAAGGCTGCAAATGGCCTCTTGGTTATTTGGGGGTTGGGTACACAGGCCACGATTGTCCGATTTCGCTTTCCATTCATGTACTTGTTTGTGATCCTGTGCTTATTATTGGGACACAAAACTGCAAGTACCAGAATGCAAAGTCACTTTGGTTCGACTGCTTACAAATCCAGGCGGCACCTTAGATGTGTGGTTTTACGACATTACCCAGAAATGCCTTATCAAAGGCGTTACTGAGGGATGTGTAACCTGAGAGATGGCTCTGCTGTCTTGGGGCGTGACGGAGGGCCGTGTAACGTTAGAGATCACTGTGCTTTCTCAGGACATTGATGGCTGCGTAACACGAGAGATCGCTCTGCTTTTTCAGGCCGTTGATGGCTGTGTAACCCAAGAGATCACTTTGATGCCTCAGGGAGTTACAGAGGGCAATGTAACCCGGGAGATCACTTTGATGCTTCAAGGAGTTACAGAGGGCAGTGTAACCGGAGAGATCACTTTGATGCCTCAGGGAGTTACAGAGGGCAGTGTAACCCGAGAGATCACTTTGATGCCTCAGGGTGTTACAGAGGGCAGTGTAACCCGAGAGATCACTTTGATGCCTCAGGGAGTTACAGAGGGCAATGTAACCCGGGAGATCACTTTGATGCTTCAAGGAGTTACAGAGGGCACTGTAACCCGAGAGATCACTTTGATGCCTCAGGGAGTTACAGAGGGCAGTGTAACCCGAGAGATCACTTTGATGCCTCAGGGAGTTACAGAGGGCAGTGTAACCCGAGAGATCACTTTGATGCCTCAGGGAGTTACAGAGGGCAGTGTAACCCGAGAGATCACTTTGATGCCTCAGGGAGTTACAGAGGGCAGTGTAACCCGAGAGATCACTTTGATGCCTCAGGGAGTTACAGAGGGCAGTGTAACCCGAGAGATCACTTTGATGCCTCAGGGAGTTACAGAGGGCAGTGTAACCCAAGAGATCACTTTGATGCCTCAGGGAGTTACAGAGGGCAGTGTAACCGGAGAGATCACTTTGATGCCTCAGGGAGTTACAGAGGGCAGTGTAACCCAAGAGATCACTTTGATGTCTCAGGGAATTACAGAGGGCAGTGAAACCTAACAGATCACTCTGCTGTCTCAGAGCTTTATTGAAGGTTGTGCACCCTGAGTGATCACTCTGCTGTTACCTCACTGCCTCCTCCCATCACACACACCAGCCCATTCTTTCCTCCTCCCCATCACAAGCCTACACCAGCTTCTTCTTTCCACCTTCCCATCACACACACCAGCGCCTTCTTTCCTCCTCTGCATCACACATCTACACCAACTCCTTCTTCCCATCACACAACAGATCCTTCTTTCCTCCTGCCCATCACACACCAGCCCCTTCTTCCCACCTCCCCCAGTTTCTTCTTTCCTCCTCCCCATCACTCACAAGCCCCTTCTTTCCACCTCCCCGGGCTTCTTCTTTCCTCCTCGCATCACACACTAGCTTCTTCTTTCCTCCTCCCCGAGCTTCTTCTTTCCTCCTCGCATCACACACCAGCCCTTCTTCCCACCTCCCCCAGTTTCTTCTTTCCTCCTCCCCATCACACACTAGCTTCTTCTTTCCTCCTCCCCGAGCTTCTTCTTTCCTCCTCGCATCACACACTAGCTTCTTCTTTCCTCCTCCCCGAGCTTCTTCTTTCCTCCTCGCATCACACACCAGCTTCTTCTTTCCTCCTCCCCGAGCTTCTTCTTTCCTCCTCGCATCAAACACCAGCTTCTTCTTTCCTCCTTCCCGAGCTTCTTCTTTCCTCCTCTGCATCACACATCTACACTAGCTCCTTCTTCCCATCACACACAAGCCCCTTCTTTCCACCTCCCCGAGCTACTTCTTTCCTCCTCGCATCACACACCAGCTTCTTCTTTCCTCCTTCCCGAGCTTCTTCTTTCCTCCTCTGCATCACACATCTACACTAGCTCCTTCTTCCCATCACACACAAGCCCCTTCTTTCCACCTCCCCGAGCTTCTTCTTTCCTCCTCGCATCACACACCAGCTTCTTCTTTCCTCCTTCCCGAGCTTCTTCTTTCCTCCTCTGCATCACACATCTACACTAGCTCCTTCTTCCCATCACACACTAGCTTCTTCTTTCCTCCTTCCCGAGCTTCTTCTTTCCTCCTCGCATCACACACTAGCTTCTTCTTTCCTCCTTCCCGAGCTTCCTCTTTCCTCCTCGCATCACACACTAGCTTCTTCTTTCCTCCTCCCCATCACACACAAGCCCCTTCTTTCCACCTCCCCGAGCTTCTTCTTTCCTCCTCGCATCACACACCAGCTTCTTCTTTCCACCTCCCCGAGCTTCTTCTTTCCTCCTCGCATCACACACCAGCTTCTTCTTTCCACCTCCCCCAGCTTCTTCTTTCCTCCTCGCATCACACACCAGCTTCTTCTTTCCACCTCCCCGGGCTTCTTCTTTCCTCCTCGCATCACACACCAGCTTCTTCTTTCCACCTCCCCGGGCTTCTTCTTTCCTCCTCGCATCACACACTAGCTTCTTCTTTCCTCCTCCCCGAGCTTCTTCTTTCCTCCTCGCATCAAACACCAGCTTCTTCTTTCCTCCTCCCCGAGCTTCTTCTTTCCTCATCGCATCACACACCAGCTTCTTCTTTCCACCTCCCCGGGCTTCTTCTTTCCTCCTCGCATCACACACTAGCTTCTTCTTTCCTCCTCCCCGAGCTTCTTCTTTCCTCCTCGCATCACACACTAGCTTCTTCTTTCCTCCTCCCCGAGCTTCTTCTTTCCTCCTCGCATCAAACACCAGCTTCTTCTTTCCTCCTCCCCGAGCTTCTTCTTTCGACAACTTCGACAAATTCGACAACAAATGCCTCATGGAGGTTGATGCGATGGTCCAAGCTCAAAGAATTCCCATGAAGAGGTGCAGGAACTCGGTGAATATGGCCATGGGGATTAGCATGGCCATTGGCAGTCAATGGGTGGGCAAATGACCAAACAACACCCACAAGCTTTTTGTCCCTCCTCATTTACCATTCTCCCTATCTTTACTCTAATGCAATAGCTTGGGCTTAAAGCAGCACCTAATAGCCAAAACTAAAAATAAACTGTGAGCAATGTATGAAGACATTAGCCCTCATTACAAGTCAGGCGTTAAGGGTTTAACGGTGCCGTCGGCGCCGTTAACCCTTAACGCCTGATTCACACTTTAACGCCTGCTTTTTGCAGGCGTTAAAGTCCAAGGCGCTAAGCGACCTTGGTGCTAATTACGGCACCGTAATTTACGGTGCCGTAATTAGCGCCTTCCCCATCCCCATTATGCCCTATGGGGCAAAAATGGGAATGGGGAAGGGCAAATGGGGAATTACCGCCCCACTCACCTTGGAATGGGGCGGTAATTCCGCCATCCACCATGCCGGACTCCGGCATGGACCATGGTGCTAATAGCACCATGGTCCAGCGCCAGAGTCGTAATGAGGCCTATTGTCTGCTAAATGGGACGTAGATGGATTTGGGCAGGGCAGGCTATTGGATCTTTAATACTGGCCTGAAGGCACAGGGGTATCACCACTTTGAAAGCAGAGCCATTCATGGCGTTCGGCCTCTATGTCTTTCAGTTCCTGAACCCTAAGGCGTTACTAACTGCTTACTATGTTCGGCCTCTATGTCTTTCAGTTCCTGAACCCTAAGGCGTTCCTAACTGCTTACTATGTTCGGCCTCTATGTCCTCTATGTCTTTCAGTTCCTGAACCCTAAGGCGTTACTAACTGCTTACTCCCGCATGCCCTAACTAACACATTACCACTTACCTGAGCCACATACAGCCCCTACTGGGCATGTTTAGTAGCTCTGTGCGGCCATGCTAAATCTGCAGCCCACATGCGGCAGTGTTTGATATTTGATGTTTGATATTTGCTCTAATTGTAGCACTCTGTCTCTTGCAGCATTTAAACAGCTACTACGACACATTCTGGCACAACGAGTAGACATGCCTTGAGTCTGGTTCTGCTAAATAAGTATTTAGCCATGTGATGAAGAACAAAAGGAATGTTATCACTTTCTCAAGTGTTTACACAAAAAATGACATGCAACAGACACATGAACCTTCCATAAGTAGCATTTTCTGTAAAGTCGTGTATTGAAGCGGTTCATGGATGATGGCTTGAGGGCGACTTTTTTTGAGGCGAGGGGTGGGCCATTTTTTGGATATCCAGGCCTATTCTTTGTCCCAGTCCAACCCTCCCTGCGACACCAACTGCCAGACCCTCCATACCTATTACTGTTTTGCTGTTAGTATACAGCACTCCATTGCTCCATAGTTAGGTTTCTGCTTTACAAATACCTTACGTAGCACTAAAGGAAAAATGGTAATGAAGGGACCAACGTGGCCAAAGATTATGTGACGCAAAGTACCGTATCCAGTACCGTATCCAGTACCGTATCCAGTGGTCACAGTGGGCAGGAGCAGTTGGGAGTGGTGCTCCCCTACTTTTGTTTTCCGTTTTTTCTGTTCCTATAGTTTCATTTTAAAAATAAACCGTTCCAGAATGATTTCGTTTTATGAAAAAAGATTGTAGGAAGAAATTGAAACTTGCATTTCTGTACACTGCCCTGAACATTCCCTTAATCAGCAGGTGTGTTTATTTGGGTTTTGGATTACATGTGGGGCGTCGTGGCGATGGGGTTTGTGGGGAGCGTGGGCAGGTCAGCAGGGAACATAGTTCCACTCAGTGCCTTAAGTGGCACTACAAAATGTGCTGGGGCTCATCAAGGGGGCGTGGCCTAACTGTGGGGGTCCTGCTGGCCCGTTAGGCCACGCCCCCTTGGCGAGCCCCGACTCAATGGGCTACTGGCACCCCTGCCAGGCAGCCTTTTGTAGAGATCAGCACCCTCTCCCCCTGGGAGAGAGGGTGGTGATCTCTGCATTTATTTTCTATAGGCTTGCCTGGCAGGAGACAGCGCCTCGCCTATTCAGCCTTAACGGTGGTGCTGCCCCTCGCCAGCTGGGTTGGGGCAGCGTCACCATTAAGGCTGAAAGGGTGAGGCCGCTCGAAGCTGAGGCTGTTTTCCTGAAGAATGAAACTCCCGTGAGTTTCAGTCTTCAGGAAAATGGCCTCTGCTTCCAGTGGTGGCACCTGCCCACGGGCATCTCCTGCTTAAAGGCCATTATGGCTGAAAGGCATTTTTTTTTTTAAGCCTGAAGCTTTCGCACACGAGCGAGAGCTTCAGGCTTCAGAAAAAAATCTTTTTTGTGTAGTGGCTGGGGCTGCCAAGGAAGATTAATGGGCCCTGGCAGGGCCCCGCCTCAAAACGAAATTTCGGAGCGTTCCGGGGCCGAGCGCTGGCAGGCCCCAGCCCACTTAAAGCCCTGGTTCCACTACTTATTTTGGTACACTTCGACCCAGGGGCAATGCTCGGTCTGGAAAAGATCTGGGGCTACGCTAATGTCAGGACTGTCGAGACTCGGGGCTAGCTAGCCTTTTGGTTGTGGCCCCTGAGCTTCTATCCAGGGCTACAAACAAAAGATCTGGGGCTATAGCCCCCTGTTCCCCCCTGCCTAGCATCGCCTTTGCAAGTTCGACCTCCGAGCAGATCAAAAATTGGAGCCACTCTTTGTTGCCACTGTCGGTTTCTCAGGATGAAACACTATTTGCGAGTAGAGCCTACATCCAATGCAATTAAAACCTGCTCGCTGGGACTCCTTAGTTTTGGCAATGAGGTGGCCCGTAGGTGCCACTTTCATTATGAAACTATTGCTTTGGAGTACAAATATAAGGGAAATGCGAGGTTGCTTGTGGGCGTTGTTTGGTTGTTTACCCAGCCTGTGCCTGCCCATCGCAGTGGTTATTTACCCACCCTGTGACTGCCCAACGCAGTGCTAATCCTATGACCGTTCCAATCCGCTACCTACCCTTCCCTGCCCAAAGCACATCCTCCTGGGATCTCTTTGAACTCGCTCCATCAAGCAGCAACAGGAATATGTCTCATGTTGGTGTTATTTTCAAGCAGTCTTCTGAGTGTTGTTGGTTTATCTCAAGCTGGAAATGTGCTCAGGGTGTCATACAAATGTCTTAACCAAGTCTGCCTTCAGCCACTTGATTATTATCCGGTCCTTGCACTGGAGTTCTGTTAAAAACAAGCATTTACCAAGCCAACAGTGTCACACATGCCCAGGTAATTACATTGTTTTCCAGCGCTGATGCCATCCTATGGGCCTGAATTATCATTGCCCATCCCATGCCTACACACAATCTTAAACCGCCGAGTTAGCCAATGCCTTTTTTTATAGGAAAGAATGTCCATACCTTTGAAGACTAAGGTCAACTGTGACCTCAGGCATTTGCTGGTCATTCAGTGCCAAGATAATGGGAACCACTCAGCTGCCCACTTTGTGATGTCAGCCACACCCATGGCAGCTGTGAATATTACGAACCTAGGCTTTAGAACGTGGCATTTATTATTCCAAGTTGACTTTGGCTGCTATATTGTGATCCAGCTTGTACCTTAAAGAATGCACTGAGAATGCTTATGTGAGAAAAGGCTGAGCTTGCACTCTACTGCAGTAATATAGTCCTTTCGGCTGTGGGTTGCCAACAGAGACGGACCCATCCCCCCCAACACCCACCGCCCGGTGTCATATAAAAGTGTTGAGAATGGAGATGTGAGGGAGCCATATATTGCTCCGTTCGCAGCCCTAGACCCTGAGGGCCGTCGCGATTATCTGCTCCTCCTTCAGGTGCGGGGAGACCCTATTACATTTTTACAGGCAGGTCCATAAGTGCTGTAACCTGGCTGGCCGTAAAGTGCTGCCAGCCTGCTTTGCATGCGCCCAAGCATCTGCCCCCCGACAGACGCCACCGTGGCACACTCGGCAGTTTTATCACACACCGTAAAATGAATTTCCCAGCTCGGATTTATAGATCTTCTGGCCTGTGTGCTCGCTATGCGCGTGGTGTTCCCTCGGTTGGAAAACAGCGGCACAACAGCAGGAATTATTCATGTGGAGACATATTAAGGGATGGGACCTAGCTTGGCAGGAAGAAATGAAGGTAATGTGCTAAGGTTGTGTCTAGCGAAATCCAAGTTTTGATATCTTTTATTGGACTAACTGGAAATGCCACCCTGAGGTGGTGCAGTGTCTGGATCGCTGAGTTCTGCTGCCCCGAGAGGCCACGCCGCTCATGGTCGGTTATCATGGAAGCCCACATCGGAGTTCTCCTAGTAAGGCAGGCAATTTTCACCAAGAATACCAAAAATGGAAAGCATGAAATTGATCCAGTGGTGGGGGGGAGATGTGGCCAAGTTATTTGGGGCTAGACTGCTCCCTTCGGGCAGTTTCAAGACTGGTTTGCATATGGTATAGGGATGGGCGGACCATATCAAATCAGAATCAAACACATTTAAAAAATTGAGATGGTACCCACTTTAAATGGTGCCACCGTTTGGAGCAGACATTGAAATGATTTGAAAAGATTTAAAGATATAAGAGCAGGCACGCCTCAACCATCTAGATCCATGGACAGCTCCTTTCAGTACATTTACTTTTGATTTTAAGACACTTGGTTTCATTTCATTTAATGGTTAATTGATTTACTAAGGCTTGTCATGCATATTTGAATCAATTCTTCCAGATTCAAACCAATATGCACCTATGGTTCAAAATGGGTTAACCCTGGAGGTGATTTTAAAATCAGGTATTTTAAGGCTGGCCTTGTATGCACTAATGAGTCTGTTCTATAGCGATGCAAGTGATTCAAACCAATCTGAACCATTATTACAATGACTCGAGCCATGATTCGCGTCAAGCATTCCGGTATTGCAACGACTCGAACCTTGGCGTCGAGCACTCCGTTATTGCATCGACTCGAGCCTTGATTCACGTCGAGCACTCCGTTATTGCAATGATTCGAGCCATGATTCGAGTCGAGCACTCTGTTATTGCAACGACTCAGGCCATGATTCGAGTCGAGCCATTCTATAGCAATGCAACTGATTCAAACCAATCCGAACCATTATTACAACGACTCGAGCCATGACTCGAGTCGAGCACTCTGTTATTGCAGCGACTCGAGCCATGATTCGAGTAGAGCACCTTAAGGCTTGACTATCCCTGCTAGGGAGAGTTTGCTTGGGTAATGGTGAAGAGGAGCTACACCAAAGGTTGAATGAAAAGATACAACACAGAAATCCAAGTGATAGAGAAGTGTTTTCACCTATCGAATTCTGTTTTTCTATCGAGCCTTTCGTTGAGGGAGGGGGAATAACCTGACGTAGGCTCCGATATCGCTCTTCGTAGCGGATGAAGCTTCACTACACAGATGACTCCTAACACAGTTGAAAAAATATGATTGTTTTTTTATGCACATCGGACATGTTCCATTGGAAGGCTTTGGTTTACCAGAGAGGTCCCAGTGGTTCAAGAATAATGGCAGGCAAACTACAGACTTGCGGAACTCACATCTCAAACTCATCCTCTTTTTGGATTTGGAAGTCTCACAAGATCTCATGAGATTTGCAACCAGACTAATATTGTAAGCTCAGTGTGTGGGCTTCAGTTGGCGGTCCAGTCCGAACTTTGCAGGTTCCTTGATTTAATGATGAAGGAGATTGGAAAGACCCCCGGTGCAAACGCACAAAAAAGCTCTATGCAAGGTTTGTTGTTCTTTAGAAAAGTTCCTTGAATGGTAGATTCAAATCACAAGTAGAAATTTCACATGGTCCATTCATGTCTTGGAAAGATTAGTTTATCGACAAAGTCAATTATAGAGGTCTGATGCATTTCGGACTTGAGTCCTTCGGGGACCACACACTGCCTATCTTCGGACTTAATTCATTCATAGTTATGCTGTGTGTAAGATATGTCTGGTTGACCACACTAGCATGTTCAGTGTAAACCCAGTAAGCGTTCCAATCCATTTGAAACACAGAGGGCCTCATTATGACTTTGGCGGTAGCCATGCCCTTATAAAACGGGTCTGGATCCGGGTTCCCTTAATGGGGAATTACCGGGCCATTCCGAGTTTGGAGGGCCAGGTAATTCCTCCTTTAGGAAACCCAGACCCGGACCTTACCCATTCCCATTTGAGCCCCTATAGGGCTCAATGGGAATGGGTGCAGGGAGCTAACAACAGGCCGATTACGACCGGCCCGTAGTTAGCTCCATGGTCCCCTTGCGGGACCCGGTAAGGACGCCTTGTTTTACCAGGCGTCCTTACCGGGTCCCGTGAGGGATCCTCGTAATCAGGCAGAATGGGTTTAACGGGTCCGCCTACATTAGTGGCACCCGTTAACCCATTCCGGCAGGGTTGTAATGAGGCCCAGAGTCTAGTATGGCGCAGTCCAGTCGGAACTGCCAATCTTCTCAAAGAGATTGTTAATATTACTCATTTTATTTGTTGAGAAGGTGCCAGGTCGTGCAGCGGTGGCAGCGTAAGTTTGGCCTGGTTTTGTTGGTTTTCTATTGTTGCAGGATTGTGGATAGCTCTCTATCTTGGTGCATTGAGTAGCCAGATTTTACACACTTGCTGAAATGTCAGAGGGTCTTTTGTATTCTGCATTTCTTTTGGGACTGAGTTCCACATTTTTGCTATGAGGTTAGAGAAAGCAGTGTCTATGTACTTGTTTTTCTCATTTTGCCTCGATTCTAAAAGTATGTCACTGCTTGATCGCAATGTCCTTCATGCTTGGTAGAGGGTGATATTCTGAAGTCTGTCCATGTAGTGCTCTGTGTGTTATTGCATTGCTCATTTATATAGGGAAAATGTCCCCATGTGTATGTCCTCAGTGCTCTTTGTGGTTGGAATGGCCTCGGGGACCGAAGACCAGACAAGGGAAAAGTTCTAAGAGTATACTTTAAGATGAGTGTGTGCATTCTGTCAGGATTAGGATTTAGGAGGTCTGGCTAGGCTGCAGTAAGCAACCCAAGCGGTCAGGTACGTGGGTGCTGTCGGTGGTCAAGACAGAGTGCTAGTGCAGGGGACACAATGTGTGCCAAGCTAGACCAAATTTGTCGTAGGTTGTCGCTGAATATTAATGGCAGCGGTGTTGAGGCACATCAGGGGTTTCAGAGCGGTAGGCTATGTGAGCAGCTAAATCGATTTTGACACAGCCGCAGCTGCATTCTAGAGTGCGTGGATGGAGAGCCGTGCCTGTGGCATGTGTCCACAGATGTGGTGCATTTATACATACCTTAAACTCGGATGGAGTTCATCTTTAATGTAGTAGCGCTGTCAGGTTTGTTCTGACACCTAAGTCTCCTAAGGCAATATGCTGGTTGTTTGAGTTCATCTTCTGGGTGGGTTAGCATACTACCTTTAGGAAGGACCTGGGTAGTGGCATTTTGGAGTGCAATGGGGAAATAAATTAAATAAATTGCCGCCTAAGACCAATGGCATTATGTCCGTCCCCAAAATAAACAACCATCTAAGTGCGTCATGTTTTATGCCCCCGGGGAGAATCTTGGTGCATCACCTTTCCTAATGAGGTAGGGTGGCCCAACAGAATGCACAATATGTCCTTACCCCAAACCAAGCTAGGCAGGCTACAGTTGCTACCGCTACTGGTCCTTCTAATTGAGCATTCCGTTCAGACACTTTTCAGAGGCAATATTCAAAGTACAATCATATTTTCAGTCAATGTTCGGTAACCATTGTGCACCAGTTAGAGAGTTGGAGGTCTGGGGGGAGGGGTGTGATTGTCTGTGGGAGTAGAAAGGGGCAGGTCTATCACAGTGTGCCACTGTGAACAATGCCGGCACCCACTGTGGTGTGAAATTTGTAGTGTTTTGTTGGGTCTGGGCCAGCACTTGTGTGCGTGGAGCAATAAAAGGATAGCGTGGAAGAGGGATTCAAGAAGACAAAGAAAAAAGCCAGGTTTTGAGGGCCTTTCCAAATGGGAAGTGGTTGTCAATGTGGCGGATTGTAATAACTTTATAATAATAAAGCACTTGAAACCAAATATGTCTCTCGGCAGTTGTAAATAACACTTACCTCTGTGATGATCAACAGTCTCGTAATAGATGAAAGAGAGAATTACCTAAAAAACCCTCTTAAACCCAGCCAAAAGGCTAGGTAGAAGTGGAATCTCCAGGGAAAACCCCGCTAATGGGGTGCGTGGGTTCCTGCAAGCAGCTGGTGAAGACTCACACTGCTTTTTAATGTGGTCCGGATTCTTGTCAGGAAGGATTCTAATTCAAAAGAGTAGAAATGCAGATAAGTAAGAATGTGGGTTCAAAAGTCTATTGAAATCGTAAAGGGTATAGAAAGGAGCTTACCCTGACAAGCCTATTACCTACTAGGTCTTTATATCTCAGTCTGATGGTAAATGTTGGCAAAGCGCCTAATAGAATAGATAAGGAGTAAGAATATGTCCAAAGTGCGAAAAGAGAAATGCAATGAGAGATTTGGATCTTACCCATAAACAGTAGACTCAGGGATGAATAGCACAGAACAGATTACGGGTCTTGAACTCAAAGGAATAGAAGGCTGAAAAGGATGTCTAAGGCTGGTTCCTAATGTAGATTGTAAATAACCACAAGATTAGGCGTGAGGGAAAAAAAACCATGAGAATCACAACTCTATCTAGCTAAACAGATGTCAGCTACAAACCAATGGCGGCAGGAGCGGTTGTTGAAACTAGGAGATGACTTCCTGATGATCCACAGAGTGTAGAAAAGGATCGAGAATTCTAATGTTCAGAACGAGAAATGGGAAGAGAATGAATGACGGAAGTGGAGAGAGCAATTCTAGATAGCAATTGTTGAAATGAAAAAGTAATGAACTTACGGTGCACAGCGCGACTCTGAATAGAGAAGCAACGCGTAGTACCGAAGTTCCAGTAGCCGGAAATACAATTCCGGAAGTCGAGGGCGGGGCTACTCGCTCAGTCTGCAGAGGGATAAACACTAGTGTGCTGCTTACGGTTTCGGGCTCCTCCATGTTGCGAGTCCCGATTCTGGGCAAAACCGTGGGCATAGGCACACGGGAAAGTGAAGTAGCGAGACCCCAATGGACAGCGGTAACACGGATGTGGTGAGGGAGTGAATTCCAGATGATGGAGAGCTTGAATGGAGAAGGAGGAACCTCCCAGTCTGGTGTAGTTATATTGGGGGATAACTAGGAGAAGTGCTGAGGGTCCTGGAGGGTCGGTAGTATTAGAGTTTATCTTGGAGGAATTTGGAGCCAGTGTTGTGGATGGCACGGTGAGTAAATCACATGGCTTTTTTTTAAAAAAAACATTGTTTTTATTGTGTTTGGTTAAATAGAAAACCTTTACAATAATTTGATTAGTAATACAATGAAAAACAGATTACATAAATGCATTCATAAAACACCATATTCACACATTTAAAATAGCAAAACAAATCTCTATGTCCGCATAGCTCTTTTATAGTGGACAGTCAAAGTTTAGCATGTCGTCACAAAAACAGAACATTTCTCTTTCTATACATACTTACTAATAACAAAACAATAAAACATTTATATAGACCACTCCATTGCTTTATATTATCCTACCAAAACTAAATACACTATACCTCACTTAAACGTAACATTAAAAGTTCATCAATCACTACTAAGATTCTAGCTAATTTAATAACCAGATTAATGCTATTACCCCACATGCAATTCGCCCATAATTAATTCCTAGATAAGACAGATCCTGTATTCAGATGGTATCAAAATGGTTTAACTCTTAGGTCCTCAAAATACGCACAGAACATTACCAAGTGTTTGAGACTTTCAACCTCATCCTCATTTTTACAAAAGCGACATCACAATCCCCAGCTGTGCACTACTAGCTTTCACTCTCTTTTCCCAGAATTGTACGCGTTCATTTGTGTAAAGTTGATTTAATTTGAAACGCAGATAAAATGTTCTGGCAATTGCACATGGAAATTGCAATAAGTACTTTGGGCGATCGCCCCATTTCCTCCTAAAGTTAGCAAATTCCAAATTTTCTCCCAATCCGATCCGACTGCATACACCAATAAAACAATTGAAATTTCCTTTTGCAACAGGGGAGTCCTGCAACCAACCCTTCCTTTGATACAGTGATCAAGTCTAATATTACATTCATTTTGGTTACAAATTTAGACAGAAATGTCAACGACCCTGCTGCTATCATTACTTTAAGATCTTCGTAAAGTGAATTACTTGGTGGAGATAGCATCTTTACATAATTGTTCAGAAGTCTCCAGTGCCATTTAACTGAGAGAGGTAATAAACCTAATTTGTGGCGTATTAAATCATTTGGAATTTTTTGAGCTAAACCCAAAACCTTTTTCCACATTTTTCCTTGCATTATATCCAGAAAATCATCTATCTCAGTAGTACAGTTGTCTAAAATGTAAATAATCGTTGGTTTAATTTTGAGCAGATAAAGAAGGTAATTCATGCAATCAAGCGCAGAATTGGCGCATGTGGCTGGCGCACAGAGGGAGCATGCGCCAGCTTGCACCAGCCGAATGCGCCAAAACCCATTTTGACGCACCGTGTATTCATGGATTCAAACATCCATAACCAGCCGTGGCGCAGCATGGCGCAGCGACCCTACAGCAGCACCAGTTACATCCCCAACACCGCCCCTTGTACCAAAAACATCTTCACAAATCCCCTACATGGGGCAAAGGCCAGTGGACCAGCTTAGAGCCCCCAACAATGAAATCGCACTAAAAATGGCACTCACTCCTCACGCGACAACCCAATCGCGTGTAAAACACCTTGCGCACCCCTCGGAATACGCGTACCCCACTCGCGCCAGTCCAGTCGCATGTAAAACTCCTCGCACACCTCTCGGAATACATGTACCCTGCACGCACCAGCCCAATTGCGTGTAAAACTCTTTGCGCACCCCTATGAATATGCGTACCCAGCTCGCTCGAGCCCAATCACATGCAAAACTCCTTGCGCACCCCTCAGAATACACGTACCCCACTCGCGCCAGCCCAATCGCATGTAAAACTCCTCGCACACCCCTCGGAATAGTTGTACCTTGCATGCACCAGCCCAATTGCGTGTAAAACTCCTCGTGCACCCCTATGAATATGCGTAACCAGCTCGCTCCAGCCCAATCACATGCAAAACTCCTTGCGCACCCCTCGGAATACGCGTACCCACTCGCGGCAGCAAAAACGCATGATAATCTACTCGTGCTCCCACTGCAAAACGCGTACCCCGCATGCGCCAGGCAAATCGCGTGGGAAAAGTCCTCCCTATGGTGTGGGCTGCCTGCGGGGCATGGACAGGGGTGATGGGCTGCCTGCGGGGCATGGCCAGGGGTGATGGGCTGCCTGCAGGGGTGGACAGGGGTGATGGGCTGCCTACGGGGCATGTCCAGGGTAATAGGGGCAGTCCCCTCTGGTGTGGGCTGTCTGTGGGGCATGGCCAGGGGTGATGGGCTGCCTGTGGGCATGGCCAGGGGTGAAGGGCTGCCTGTGGGCATGGCAAGGGGTGATGGGCTGCCTGCGGGGCATGGCCAGGGTAGTAGGGGGGTCCCCTGTGGTGTGGGCTGCCTGTGGGGCATGGCCAGTGGTGATGGGCTGCCGGCGGGGCATGGCCAGGGGTGATGGGCTGCCTGCAGGGGTGGACAGGGGTGATGGGCTGCCTACGGGGCATGTCCAGGGTAATAGGGGCAGTCCCCTCTGGTGTGGGCTGTCTGTGGGGCATGGCCAGGGGTGATGGGCTGCCTGTGGGGCATGGCCAGGGTAGTAGGGGGGTTCCCTGTGGTGTGGGCTGCCTGTGGGGCATGGCCAGGGTTGATGGGCTGCCTGTGGGGCATGACCAGGGGTGATGGGCTGCCTGCGGGCATGGCCAGGGATGATGCTCTGCCTACGGGGCATGGCCAGGGTAGTCGGGGGATCCGCTGTGATGTGGGCTGCCTGCAGGGGTACATGTGCTCCTCACCACATGGGTGCAGGAATATGGGGGTACGCAAGTGCGCTTTTCATGCAATTGGGTTGGTGTGTGCAGGGTATGCGTATTCTGGGGTACAGGAGTGCGCTTTTCATGCGATTTCGCTGGCACGTGCGGGGTACGTGTATTCCGAGGTACGTGAGTTCACTTTTCACGCGATTTCGCTGGCACTTGTGGGCTATGCATATTCTGGGGTACGCGAGTGTGCTTTTCATGCGATTTCGCTGGTGCCAGCGGGGTATGCATATTCCAGGGGTGCGCGAGGAGTTTAACACGCGATTGGGCTGGCGCACAATACAGTTACACGTTACAAATGCAAAACCCAAATCACACCCGACGCTGCACCACCCCAGTCCAAACACACTACCATCCATTGTACCCACTCCCCAGTAAATGCCCCATGCCATGACATTTAGAAAAGCGCACGCATGCACCCAAAGACATGTCCAACAGAGACACACAGCTGTGACACATGACTGAGCCAATGCTGACTGACACATGCACCAAACCCATGAGAGTAGACCACACCAATAATTAACATTTGTGAAATGTATAAAAATAAATATGAAATGACAAAATGAAATAAAAAGATGAAACTGAAAAAGTCATGAAAGTTCAAATCATAAATAATGCACAATCCGTGAAAAATAAAAATAATGCCAAATTCCTCTGTCACCATGACGGCCTCCGGGATGATGGTATCCCCCGGCGCCATCATGCACGTGCCCTGCTCGAGGATGCCTGCACATCCTCCAATTGCTGGGGTCCAGTTGGTGGTGTGACCACCCCTGTTGGACCTCCGACTCTCGACTGTGGCAGGGATGTGTTCTCCACCAGCCTGGCCGCGGGCTCAGGGGCAGCTCCACAGGGGGCCCAGGTGATACATGGATGGGAAGACGGCATGGAGGATTACTGGAGCATAAGGGGTGCAGTTGAGGAGGGGGCTGCAAGAGCATCCAGCACACGGAGGAACCCAGCGCAAGTGACCTGTCCTAGCAAGTCGAGGCGGCCACACAGGTATTCAAAATGACATGCACTGTCCTGCCTAGAACCATGCACGTCATCCCGAATACCACGCGTGTGCAATGCCATACCGACTAGGACAGGCTGCACATGGTCATGGATTGCCATGTCCGAAGGGAGAGGACGGCCAGTTGTAGACGCATCCCCTACCTGCGAACAGACCTGGACAGAGGCATCCCTGCTGGTTTTGGGTGATGCAGTCACAGGATCAGGGACAGTATTACACCCAGGCACTTCCACGTTGACGTGTGCTGCCTCCTGCCCTTGCCCCTGGACTGCACCATTCGCACCAGCGGAACCACCCCCGTCAGGCCCCTTGCATGGAGCTGATATGGCCTCCTCCTCAACCACATCCCCCACCAACCTGGATGATTCAATGCCGTCTTCCTCAGTACGCCCCTGTGGGGACTCAGCTGCCCCTTCTGCTGCCGAGGAGTCCGCCTCAAACCTTGGCCTCTTGGACCTCCCCTCGGCAGCTGCGACCATGGAGGCAGCACCAGACTCTTCACTCCTGCAATATATCATAACCTGGGAGGAGAGCTGGGCCCTGTGTCTCCGGCTGGCGGTGGCATCCCTGCCGCTGTGCTCCACAGCACCGTCTCCGCCGTCTTCATCAGTCAACGCTGCAGACAGGGAGAGACAGAACACAGGCATCAGGGCACCGTACAATGGTCTGCTACTCACAACAGTTGCACATGAGTGTCAGTCTCAGACATCACAGATGCCATCATATTCACCAACACACATGTCATTTGAACCCACACACATGCACAAATAAACTGGGATCATGCAACAGGCATCAGCATCCATACACACGTAACTGCATGGACATCCAAAGGTTGGCATGATGTCACAAGCAACATGGGGAGTGCTGATCACATGCACACACGCCACTAGACAGACATGCATCTGTACATCTCCACCATCTGTTACAGTGCAATCATCGGCAACTATGTCACATCTGCCAATCAGGTACCCAGATGTCCTGGTCACATGCATCCATGGCACCTCACAGTCACACACATGCCAAACAGACACACGCACATGTATACTGTGCATGTACATGAAGGTGGGACCAGCATCCATGTGTCACACCCCAACCATGGCATAGTACATACACAGAAATGCAAACATGGGTGCATCTCCACATGCAGTTGGGCATCATGCATTGGAACACATACACCATTGATGTGCATCACACATGAATGGACTCACATGCAGCATGGGCACACACACATCCATACATGGGCCATGTCAGACATATGTCCAAGCTGCACACTCCTGCCACACCTCAACATGTTCTGTGTGGAATGGGATAGGTCCTATTCCACACGGGAATGGGTCTGCCTCTCTAGGACCTGGTGGTGAAGCAATGGGTTGATGCTTTCAGGACCCTCATCTGGTCGATGGTAAATTTGACCTGGTACCCCCCTGCATCCGCTGCACGCAAGAGGCGCCCGGCCTTCATGAGGGTCCTGGACCTGAAGTCCACCCAGCCCTTCTGGATGTGTTTCAAGTCGCAGGTTGCCACCCCCTCCGCGTTGATGGCAACCACGAAGTCCGACCAGGTCCTCTTCCGTCTATCCTTGTCGGTGCACGGTCATCTGAAGAGGGTATCATAATGCCCCAGGACTTGCTCCACCATGATGCCAACTTTTGTGGCTGAGAAGCTGACAGCCCTCTGCCTCTCTGGCTGGGCATTGGCAGTGGTCTCAGATGGTGTCTGCATCGACATGGCAACCCCCGAGGCAGGTGTGGGTGGGCAACTAAATCCTGGGGCTGGGCTGTGGAGTGATGGAACAGAAGTCGGGAGTCTTCTGTTCCAGCAGGGGTGGTCGCAGCAACTGGACCCCTGCAGATGGCTGATGTGCAGGCACCAAATAGCAGGGCACGTGGACAGCAGGCAGGCAGCAGTAGATGGCTCGTGGGAGGCTGCTCAGGGCTCTGGAGGGCAGGAAAATGGCCTTCTGGGCAGAAGCGTGGTCTTCCGTGTGTTGTTGCGTGGCCAGCTTGATGCAGAGTGAATCCATACGTGAAAAACAGCATTTTTGCGTGAAAATCGAGGAACGACCCTTAGCGCGTAAGTGACATAAAGCGCACAGGCATTTCCCTCTACACGTGTTAATGGTCCGCACAGGTCTGCAGTGCACTGTATGTACTTTCCATGGAGACCGACGCATGTGTTTTTCCTACTTTGGGGTTCACATGCAATTACTTCACAGCAGTATCAGTGCCTATGCGTACTTCTTTTCCACGCAAGGCAGACGTTGAGTCACAAACGATACTGCATGCTATATTTCCCACTGCGGGTGCCCCTGTTGTTGCATACCCCATTTATTGAGGTCATAGTAGCCCGCGTGTTCATCACGTGCACTTTTTTGTGTTCCTGCATGCCACAGCATACTGTGTGAGTATGTTTACATGCACATGGGCTACAGGGGTTGTGTATATGTTTTTCTTGTATTTTTGGGGTTCCTGAGCATTGCATGACATGTCATTTATCCCCAGGGTCCACAGGCAGCCTTGCAGGAGCACAGGGGTGCATCTACCATCACGTACCATGCCCCCTTCACCCCAATTGCCCAGGACAATTATTCAGTGCACCTCCCATTGGCATTAGTACATCCGTGCCACGGTTGGGAGGCCACCAAAGGTTAAGGGGGGCTCAGCTGGGCGTCCTGCCAGTGTTGGGAGTAGTCGGGCACGTGGCCAGGGTGACCAGGGAGTACGTGGAGTCCAGGGTGGCCACAGAGGGGGAAGAGGCAGGGGTGCACCACAGGGGCAGGATGTCCAGCCACGTGCTGGTGCAGCCATGCCACCACCCCCTGCGGCTCCAGGTGATGCTGCTGTTGCATCCGGCCCTGGCACCCTTGCGACCCGACAGTCAGTAACATGTGCTGACATGGGCCCACAGGTAGTGGTAGCTGCAGGTGCAGCTGTGGCGACCACCACACAGCCTGCAAGGTCTCCCCTAGTGGGCTATTAGGCACCCACCATGGTAACTTGTAATATGGCGGTACAGTATGGACGTTGCCAGTGACATACCAGCACCGTCCATGGCATGTCAGGTGTGAATGTCTCATGCCTGTTTACATTTCTCACATTGCACTTGATGACAATAGTGTCATGAGTTGTGCATTTGGTTGGCTGTTTAGCTGTTGCATGCCATAGCATGGCATGGAGGACAGGGGTCATCGGGGTTGGGAGGGTTTGGGTGACATACCAGTGGTTTTCATGGCCTGATTTTCAGGGGGTGGTGGGATATGCACCTTGCATGTTTTCCTTTTGGTCACACGTGATTGCTTATGTTTAGGTAGCTAGGGATGCACACAATGTTGCACTTATGTGAAAACATTCTCAGGGTGGTAAGGTTGTGACAGTTGACTGTCCCTTTATCATCATCGATTGTCACCTGGTATGTGCCAGGCCTGTGTGCACTCCACAGGGGTGGGAGTTTAGGTGAAATATGTGGCCACAAGCTGGGTCCGGGCTGCTTCGCCACGTGCCCTTTCCCCTCCCATGCGCAGCGCATCTGCATGTGGTTGGGGATGTGAGGGCTCCACCATGTCTACCGGTACGCCCCGCCGTGTTGCAACATTGTGCAGGACACATGCTACCACAATGATCCTGCACACTACAGGGGGTGCATATAGTAGCTGCCTGCCAGAGCAGTCAAGAGAGCGGAAGTGTGACTTGAGCACTCTGAATGTGCGCTCCACTATGGCCCTGGTTGCAATATGGGCTGCGTTGTATCTTACCTGGGGTGGTGTGGTGGGGTTCCGTAATAGCGTCATCATGTGGATGCTCAGCATGGGCGTAGGACATGAGGGAAGAGGGGGGACAAATCCCCCCACAATTTTAAGTGGGGGGATGTTATGTCATTTATCTTTCCCAGAATATGTGTTTGGAGTGTCGTGCAGGGATCTGTTTTTTTTATGTAAGCTGCTCTCTCCCCCTGGCCCCCAAAGCATGGGGGCAATACCATGGGGGCAGATGGGTGATCATCTGCCCCCAGGGAAGGGAGGCAAACAAAGAAAAAAAGATTTTTCTTTTTTTAAACGTAGTTTTGGGTGGGGTGGGTACGGGTGGGAACACTAGCCACCAGGGATTTTTGCAAGGGGGTGGCCCTCTCCCCCCACCCTAAGTAGATGGGGGGCACTTGTGTAGCCCTCCCTGGGGGAAGATTTCTGCCCCTAGGAAGGGGTACATGATATGCCCTCCATCCATTTGGGGTGGGGGGGGGAGAGGCCACTGCAAATATTGGCAGAGCCACCCCTCCCAAGCCTGGAGCAGTACGTTTTGACCCCCCCTGGGGGCAGATGGTCACACACATGTACCCATCTGCCCCTAGGGAAGGGCAAAACAAATATATATATATAAATATATATATATATTCAGTGAAAAAACTTTGTTAAAGGGACGTTATGGTTCCAAGTAAAACCGAAAAACCCCTGAAATTCACCGGTTATGGTAAGCTAAGCAACCATAACTCGCGCCACCACTGTGCACTGCTAAGACTAACACCCACGACATCAAACATGACATCACAAATGTCATTGATGACATCACTGATGACATCACTTGTCTGGCTCACTCTTTTTTCCTTTACTGACATATCTAGGCCACATGGGTTACTTCAGTAACAGTCAGAAACTAAACATTTTATTTTATTTGTAGACCTATCCTTCAAGTAGGTTCTTACAGTAATTCCCTTAGAGTCCAGTCACATCATATGAAACATATACATAGGGTAAGACACAAGCTTGAAAGACAGCAATCCTTTCTTTCACTGAATTTCATAGGTTTTTAGTAGCACAATTTAATAATAATAACTCTGACTTTATGTGCATATCACATTGAACATACTGAACCCCCTCTACTGAGTTTGATGTTCGCAAACTCTTTTAATGTCCGTGGAGATGTTCGGACAACAGCACCACTACCCAAAAACTCTGGGGGGTTTATTTAATTGTTATATCATAACATATTAACATTTTACAAATTCACAAACCACCACACATACACATTATATGTAGTAATACATAAGAAGTGTATCTCAGAAGTCTAGGCGGAGGGCACAGGGCAGAGGCTGTCTCTCCCTGTATGTAAGTAGATATAAGGGAGATTCCGGAGACAATGCTAGCAAATAACAGATTAAAGGTACATACCAAGCTGTGAGTTGAAACAGGAATTCACAGGAACTGCAGGAGCAGGCTGTAAACAAAGATACAGAGAAAAGGCAAAGATAAGCAAGTACGCTGGGCAACTTGGATTGATCAGAAATAAGGGTGTACTGGAATATGAAAAGGGGTCTCCAGGGATTAAGGAAAGCCGTTGGGATCGGTACCAGCAGATTACTCTGAACAGCAGTCATACAGCAACATCTTGACTTGGACCTGCCGAAGAAACTGTTGTACTCAGTGCAAGGGTAAAACTGAAAGACCATATACTGAGGCAGGTACGACTTTAACGGACTACGTGAAGGTAACAGAAGTCTTCCCTTATCTGATCTGAATGGAGACCAACCCAGGGTCACACTGTAAAACGGATCCAAGTGGAGACACCACAGTGGACCAAGATGTATACAAGTAGAAAGCAGTGTTGGAAGAAATAACCAGGTACAGGACAGGATAGGATATCAGAAGTTGGAACAGGCAGGAAGCAAGGCAAGGAGCCCAGAGGAACAGAGCAGAAGGAAGACGAGTGTGGTAAGGCTGCCAGGCAAGGAAGCCCAGAGGAGAATGGCAGAAGGCATTGGAGTGCGGTAGAGCTGTCAGGCGGGAGCCCAAAGGAGCAGGGCGTAACGCAGAGGAGTGTGACAGAGCCGCCAGGTAGGTGCCCGGAGGAGCAGGGCGGAAGGCAGCGGAGTACGGCAGAGCCGTCAGGTGGGAGCCCAGAGGAGCAGGGCGGAAGGCACCGGAGTACGGCAGAGCCGTCAGGTGGGAGCCCAGAGGAGCAGGGCGGAAAGCAGCGGAGTGCGTCAGAGCCGTCAGGCGGGAGCCCAGATGAGCAGGGCGGAAGGCAGTGGAGTACAGCAGAGCCGTCAGGTGGGAGCCCAGAGGAGCAGGGCGGAAGGCAGCAGAGTACGGCAGAGCCATCAGGTGGAAGCCCAAAGGAACAGGGCAAAAGGCTGCAGCAGAATGGAGAGGGAGCTGCAAGCATCAACAGCAACAGGAATCAAAAGGCCAAAAGAGGATTTCAGGGAAAGGTCAAAAACTGGTAACAGGAGCACCAGCACGAACTCCCAGAGAAAGCAGTTGACTGACAACTGCTTCTGTTCAGAGTGAGCTTATAAAGGCCCTCCCAGCCAGCGGGCCAGCAGGGTGGAGCTGATTGCAGACTCTGGCAGCTGTGTTCAATTAAGTCCAGCCCTGGCTTCAGTAGCCTGCAGCAGTAGCAGCAGTGGATTCTAATCAAGTGCTCTCCAGCTCTCTGCAGCCGAGTCTGCAGTAGCTTGGAACAGGTGAATGCAATCAGGCCCTCTGCAGCTCTTAGTAGCTTGCTGCAAACAAATGTATTTAATATGCCTCCTCCAGCCCTCTGCCTTTTGGACAGCCTACATGTCCCAGAATGCATCTGCTGGTTTAATCCAAAATCCGGAATGGAACATGCAATTAGATTAGCCCAAAACTGCAGCGGTAAAACAAGGAAATAAAGGAATAGGCGCATGTAAAGGTGCTGGGAGGCAGGCGAGCAGAATCATGACAGTATGCCTCCCTCACAGGGCCCCACCTGGTGCCCCAAAAGTAGACATAGTCCATTGTGTCTTTCAAGCAGTAGGAAGAGTAAGGGTTGAAGCACTAAAGTCAATATCAATGCCCAGGTAAAGGTTTTATATTCCTTCTGTGTAGTACTTCGATCAGAAAATGTAAAGGGGAGATTGTTCTTCACAACCCTACCAAACAACTCGCAAGGTACATCAGTACGTAAGGTGGGTGTCCAGGAAAACATAATTGTAGACTGAAGATCATTAGAGGATACAGCAATAGAGACTGGCACAGACAAAGGAATTGCTGGTTTCAGGTTGTTCTTTGGATGCAGCGGTTGTGACTCAGAATGCAAAGAAAATGTTTTACCTTCAGATGGCTGTGGCATGATTGAACTATCTTGGTGACTTTCAGAAAGGGTAAGTTTATTCTTTGTCAAAGAGAGTTGATATTCTGATGGCATAACTAATCCAGTAGGTGGACTTTGGCATTGAGCCGTGGATAGCACACTCATGTAATTGGTTACAGGCTCGGAGTGTTCAAGTACTTGGGAAGGAGATACTGCTGACTGCAAGGCTAGTGGAGGCTTGATCAAAATCCTTTCACTGACAGGGAGTGCAGGTATCTCGTTCCACTAGTTTAAATGTTCAAGCAGCATAACACTAACAATGGTACTGATCATAAGGTCTTGAAACACTAAATCCATTGCTGAATATTCCTTTTCACTGAAGGAGATGCTTTTGCATTCAAGGTAATCCTCATTCATTTCTTGTGATTTCATTTCAATTATGGGCATTTGGATTACTTCGGGTGTTGACGTGGATACTGGGATAAAAATGGAATCACATTCTTGATTCAAGTCACAGGCATGAGCAAGCGTTGAAACACAGTCTTTGAAACAGAGGGTTGTTGGACTGGTAATCTTTTCGGATACTGCAGTAATTGTGGGGTTGTAAACACTAGAAAAGTCAATTGTATTGCTGTCGGTGTGCAAGGCAGTGCTGGATACTGGTGTTGGAACCAGGGAAGGAGTTTGGGTCGAGGACAGCATTGGAGTAGGACTATGGTTAAGCTCCTGGAAACAATGTTGTACCGAGTCTGCAGAAGTGTCAGAAAAGATAGCAGAGGTAGACTCAGCAGGAGACAGAAGAGGTCTTTCAAAGGAGTCACACAGTGAGGTACAGGAGGACCGGTCTTCACCAAATAGATCGTAGTTTGGGAAAACCTGGCTGGCATCTCGAACAGAAAGAGAAGAGCACACCAAGTTAACCTGCAACTGGTAAGCATATTCCTGTTTCATTTGCTCCAACGTTCTTTCCTTTAGCTTATGCAACTCATTAGGAACCCAAATGTCATCAATAATTAGAGAGAGAATGTCTGGTTCATGGTGACATGGGTTATCTGAAGATGAAATGTATCCCTCTCTTACGTTTAGCCAATACAGGATGCCATAGTCGTCATATAAACCCATGGATTGCCTCTTTAGAGCAAATAGCTGTTTCTGGATACTGTCCAAATCAAAGACATCCTCGAGGGACTTAGCTGGTCTTTCTTTAACATAATGTTTATTGGTAGAAGGCTCAGGATCTGCTGTTATTTTAGCGTAAGACTCTGAGGTTTCAGAGCAAATCTGTGGAACAGAACCAAGTCTAGGGGCATGAGTGGCATTGTGTTTGTCAGGATAATGCATAGCACCAACATAAAGCGTCTTAGAATCTTGCTTCATGATGTCAGTCCTAACACACTGAATAGTGACTGCACAATACTTTACAGGTTCACTGGAACAGTACACAGTAGGAAGACTTTTCACAGAGGTATACGTTGAAGCCTGCCAATTAGCCGTTGACTTGGAGGGGCATGCCAAGGACTGAGTCAAATACCCATTTTCTTCCTGTAACTGTTCTGTGGTCATCAAATCCGGATTAGCAGAAAACACAGAGTTCCATCCCGGAGTACTTGGTTTGGCAAAAAAATGTGAAAAAAATTTGGCATGGAGATACCCATGCTCTTTCAGGACGGTAGCTTCATTATGGGTAAAAGTCTCAAGTAACTGGGGGCTGTTAGTTTGCTTGGAGGATTTAGGGGCTCGCCAAGGGTTCTTGTTTTTCTTCAAAGGCATCTTGGATCGAACAAGCATTGGCCCAAGAATCAAAATGTTCTTTTTGGTCAGTCAATCTCTCAGAAGTCTAGGTGGAGGGCTCAGGGCAGAGGCTGTCTCTCCCTGTATGTAAGTAGATACAAGGGAGATTCTGGAGACAATGCTAGCAAATATCAGATTAACGATACATACCAAGCTGTTAGTTGAAACAGAAAATCACAGGAACTGCAGGAGCAGGCTGTAAACAAAGAGACAGAGAAAAGGCAAAGACAAGTAAGTATACTGGGCAACATGGATTGATCAGAAATAAGGGTGTACTGGAATATGATAAGGGGTCTCCAGGGATTAAGCAACGGCCTTGGGATTGGTACCAGCAGATTACTCTTAACAACAGTCATACAGCAATGTCATGACTTGGGCATGCTGAAAAAACTGTTGCACTCAGTGCAAGGGTAAAACTTAAAGACCATATACTGAGGCAGGTATGACTTCAACGGACTACTTGAAGGCAATAGAAGTCTTCCCTTACCTGATCTGAACGGAGACCAACCCAGGGTCACACTGTAAAACGGATTCAAGTGGAGAAACTACAGTTGACCAAGATGTATATAAGTGGAAAGCAGTGTTGGAAGAAATAACCAGGTACAGGACAGGATAGGATATCAGAAGTTGGAACAGGCAGGAAGCAAGGCAAGGAGCCCAGAGGAACAGAGCAGAAGGCAGAGGAGTGTGGTAAGGCTGCCAGGCAAGGAAGCCCAGAGGAGAATGGCAGAAGGTAGTGGAGTGCAGAAGAGCCATCAGGCGGGAGCCCAGAGGAGCAGGGCGGAAGGCAGCGGAGTACGGCAGAGCCGTCAGGTGGGAGCCCAGAGGAGCAGGGCGGAAGGCAGCGGAGTACGGCAGAGCCGTCAGGTGGGAGCCCAGAGGAGCAGGGTGGAAGGCAGCGGAGTGCGGCAGAGCCGTCAGGTGGGAGCGCAGAGGAGCAGGGCGGAAGGCAGCGGAGTACGGCAGAGCCGTAATGTGGGAGCCCAGAGGAGCATGGCGGAAAGCAGCGGAGTGCGGCAGAGCCATCAGGCGGGAGCCCAGAGGAGCAGGGCGGAAGGCAGCAGAGTACGGCAGAGCCGTCAGGTGGGAGCCCAGAGGAGCAGGGCGGAAGGCAGCGGAGTACGGCAGAGCCGTCAGGTGGAAGCCCAAAGGAACAGGGAAAAAGGCTGCAGCAGAATGGAGAGGGAGCTGCAAGCATCAACAGGAATCAAAAGGCCAAAAGAGGATTTCCAGGAAAGGTCAAAAACTGGTAACAGGAGCACCAGCACGAACTCCCAGAGAAAGCAGTTAACTGACAACTGCTTCTGTTCAGAGTGAGCTTATAAAGGCCCTCTCAGCCAGCAGGGTGGAGCTGATTGCAGACTCTGGCAGCTGTGTTCAATTAAGTCCAGCCCTGGTAAAACAAGGATATAAAGGAATAGGCGCATGTAAAGGTGCTGGGAGGCAGGCGAGCAGAATTGTGACAGTGTAACCCACATATGTAACGCACTAATCATTCATTTAAATTCAATATGTTCTAAAATGGAATATACCAAAAGAAGAAAGATAGGCTTACAACATAATTACCTCAAAGACACTCCACAACCAAGAACAACAGCAGATCTCCAGACCACTTACAACATACCTTACCTGAAATAGTAAGTGTACTGCATTTTACTCATATATTTATAAAATTTCTGTATTAGATAAAAAAAAGATATTATGTTTTTTTTCTCACAGAAATGTCTAGAGGAGCATTCCCCACATGAGGAAATGTCAGAAGATAGTGAATCTAATGGTAGACACTTTACAATATATACCATTTAATTATTATTATTTTATATAAATTTAACATATATATATTTTGTTTTTGTACAGAGCATACCAAAATAAAAAGTACTACAGAAAAAGATGTTATGGATAAGACTCTTCACAGCACACAAGAAAACATTGATCTACTGTTGGCTAATTCTAATAATTTAAAAAACTTTGTGGAAGAGAATTTTAAACAAAATACCACATACCATTGTCCCACATGTACCTGTCCCACCTCACCATATCCCAGTCAATTATCCCCAAACTCTCTCCGTGAACCAAAACGTTTGGATGAGACTTCCATCCCTTCTTCACCTCATACAAATCCTGTTAAAAACCCCTAATTCTCCTATTTTTCTTTCAGTTTCTGCCTCACCTTCTCTGTCATAAATTAATCATACATGTTAAATAAAGTGAAATTTTTATATTGTGTTCTAATTCATTTCATGGTTTTCTTTTTTTTTTTTTTTTAAAGCAATTTAGGTGTCAGCGGAAAGCGCGGGTGTCCGGAATCTCCGTGAAGAAACGAAAATGGATATGTCCTGAAGAACACTATACCTGTCCGTACTGTTCGCTAGCAAGTTGAAACTGGTCTAAGAACACTTGCGGTGTCCTCAAATGTTCGTAAATAAACAAAATGGAGGTGTCCTGAGAACGGTATGACTGTCTGTTTTGTTCGTAGGCAGGTTGAAACTGTTCTAAGAACACATCATGTTCCCTATAATGTTCGTAAATAAATGACATAGGGGTGTCCTTAGAACACTAAACCTCTCCGCAATGTTTGCATGCAAGTTGAAACTGTTCTAAGAACACACGCGGTGTCCTGAAATGTTCGTAAATAAACAAAATAGGGGTGTCCTGAGAAAGGTATGCCTGTCCGTTTTGTTCGTAGGCAGATTGAAACTGTTCTAAGAACACATCATGTGCCCTGTAATGTTCGTAAATAAATGAAATAGGGGTGTCCTTAGAACACTATACCTCTCTGTAATATTTGCTTGCAAGTTGAAACGGTTCTAAGAACAAACGCGGTGTCCTGAAATGTTCGTAAATACACAAAATGGAGGTGTCCTGAGAACGCTATGCCCGTCCGTATTGTTCGCAACCAAGTTGAAACTGTTCTAAGAACACATGTGGTGTCCTCAAATGTGTGTAAATACACAAAATGGAGGTGTCCTGAGAACGCTATCTCTGTCCGTATTGTTCGCAAGCAAGTTGAAACTGTTCTAAGAACAAACGCCTGTCTGTAACTATTCGTTTGACGGGTGACGCACTTTTAATTACTTCAGGACCCGAACAGTGTCCGTAGAACATCAACGCGCATGCGCAAACCAATGTCTGTGCCTTTGGTGTCCTGCGGACAGCCGCTCCCTTCGCGGACATGTTCACGAAGTGATCATGTGACCGCGCCCACGCTGATCGTGTGTTCTGAATGAGGACACTGTTCGAGTCCCCGAACAATTTAAAAGTACATTTTCAAGTAATCCACAATATTTTTGAATAAAAACGCACCATAGCACAAGTCCCACATAATAATTCTGAGTTTCTACGTACTTTTAAAAACTTTTTGAACCTTTTTTTGTGTTCGATCTGTCCGCGGACAGCGCGCTTGTCCGTGAACCGCGTACAAGCACCCCTATAAAAGACCACGCCCTAGAGCTTATTCTCATTGTGTTTCTGGCTATTCTACAGAGCACAGCAAATTTTACTGCCACCTGCAGATTTCCATCTTGAACCTGATGGCATCCATGGCTGCACTGCTGCCACCTGGTGCTGCATCTGCCTCAGCAGCACCCCCACCCCCTCCACCACCACCACCTCCCCAAGGGCCTGAAGAGGGGAACAGGAGTGAGGATGCAGAGGAGGAAGAAGAGGATGGCGAGGATGAGGTAGTTGAACTCCCTACCACCCGCATTCGGCGTGAGTCTTGGGTGTGGCGGTTATTTACCATTCATGGGAATGGTCCTAAGGCTTGTGTGAACCAAATCTCCTGCAATGAGTGCAAAATGGTACTCAGTCGCGGGAGGCTTGGTTCGTACAGTTTTGGGACCACTACCATGAAGCAACACCTAAGGTCATTTCACACTGGGACCATTCGCAGGGTTGTACCTTGCGAGGAGCGTAGCAGGTTGACTTCCTCTACTTAATCCTCAGTTTCTGATCCTGTCACCACAAGGAACACTCCTGTGGGACAGCATATTCCTCAAGCTGCCTCACAGGCCATAAACAATGCTGATGACCCTTACCTTTCGAGGGTCACAAGAAGATCTGCTCACTTCCCAAATAAAACCCACTCTACATCTTCCTCTCTCAGCACGCCCTTTCTTATCCCCGTGGTTGGGGTTCCCCCCTTTCCCATCCTTTCCCATCCTCTCCTAGTGTGTCTTGTCTAAAAAAAAAAACAAATATAAATAAAAAAATAACAAAAAACAAAAAAATAAGGCTTTTCAGAGCCGCATTTCACAGTTAAAAAATAGAACTGAAAATAAATGAAGCAGACCCTTTGTATTTTTTAGATGTCTGCGAACAGTCCGTGGACATCTAAAATTTTGGGGTGATACCCTATCATAACAATTGCAATTTTCTCTGGGAGGAAGTGGTGGCTCTGAAAAGAGCCTTTTGCTGGTGTTTGTGTTTGAAAAATCATAAATACTCAACACCTACTACAAAATGGATGCTGTAATTCTAAAAAAGGTCGCAATGCATTTTGTATATTTCTCAGAAAAATCAGATTGCCAGCATAAGTTAGATGGACTCCATCTCTCGAAAAATGTATGTACTACGAAACATAATATTTTCATTGTGAAAAGAGGACCTGCCAAAATCTCTTAGAAAGGCACAAACAGCCTTATTGACATTGAGCCTTGCTTTCTCCATTTGTGGACCAAATGAAGAAGAACAGGGCCACATTTGTCTCTGCGCAATCCGTGAAAAAATTACTTGAGCATTTGGAAACATGTCCATGACCTTCCCAAGTACTTCTTTCATTGCAAATTGCAAAGAAATTCCAGACACATGTCCTAAACTGTTCCCTCCACAATGAATTATAATTATATCTGGCTGTTGCTCTGTCTCCAAAGTAGCACAGAGAGGTAGCTAGTACAGCCACTTCATTCCACGTACTCCATGCCAGTGTACTTCCACATGTGGAAATCCAAGATCTACAGCTACTCCACAGCTTTCTGCATGCACCTTCAACTAATGTATCCACGAATCTCCCAAAATCCAAACAATCTGTTTCCTGAAACACACAGCCATAGCTATCTGTTCTTCTCTCAGCAAAAAGAGTATCTGAGAAACTCTCTACTGGCACAACACACCCACTAAACTTTCCTGACTAATCCCTTTCTATGCTCATTTTGATTTGCATGGCTTCCCAACCCAAAAATCCCCGGATATAACACCCGATGTCCGCGAACTACCCCCATGTCCGCGGACATATCGTAACATTGAAAGCCCTTCTACCATTTCCACTTCACTCTCTGTGCCATTCCCTCATTGGATGTAGCTAAGAAGTCACATGACCATCTACCAATCACATAGAAGACCTCTACATCTAACTGCATCATCATAGATCAGCACTGCAAACGTACTGTGAATCTCTCTTGAGTACTAGTGTCATTTCATTGGAAATCACCTTCTACAAGAAATACTGTAGAAGTCTCCAAGATGTCTGCTTGCAGCTCCATGCATATCCATATGCATGAACGCCAACTACAGGTATGCATATTTTCTGTAAAGTACATGTACAATTCTTCTAGTTTCATATAAACAGATTAACTGACTTTTACCTTGTATAATCTATCAAATTAACTTACTGTCTTTTTTTACATCTCCTAAAATCAACTGTCACTTACAAACCTTTATACTATTTAATTTCATTTTACACACACATATTCAAATCATGTTGAAGTAACATTTTTTAAATAAAATATATAGACTGCATATAATCAAACAAAATTGCATGCAATTTCATCACATCATGTTCCCTATAATGTTCGTAAATAAATGACATAGGGGTGTCCTTAGAACACTAAACCTCTCCGCAATGTTTGCATGCAAGTTGAAACTGTTCTAAGAACACACGCGGTGTCCTGAAATGTTCGTAAATAAACAAAATAGGGGTGTCCTGAGAAAGGTATGCCTGTCCGTTTTGTTCGTAGGCAGATTGAAACTGTTCTAAGAACACATCATGTGCCCTGTAATGTTCGTAAATAAATGAAATAGGGGTGTCCTTAGAACACTATACCTCTCTGTAATATTTGCTTGCAAGTTGAAACGGTTCTAAGAACAAACGCGGTGTCCTGAAATGTTCGTAAATACACAAAATGGAGGTGTCCTGAGAACGCTATGCCCGTCCGTATTGTTCGCAACCAAGTTGAAACTGTTCTAAGAACACATGTGGTGTCCTCAAATGTGTGTAAATACACAAAATGGAGGTGTCCTGAGAACGCTATCTCTGTCCGTATTGTTCGCAAGCAAGTTGAAACTGTTCTAAGAACAAACGCCTGTCTGTAACTATTCGTTTGACGGGTGACGCACTTTTAATTACTTCAGGACCCGAACAGTGTCCGTAGAACATCAACGCGCATGCGCAAACCAATGTCTGTGCCTTTGGTGTCCTGCGGACACCACTATGTTCAAATCTCTAACAACAATACTTATGCAATAACATAAACATTTATTTATTTATTTATTTATTTACTTACTTATATTTATATAGCGCAAGCAGCCCATGACATTGAGGCACTATTACTTGCAAGAGCTTAGTTACAGGAATAGTGGTATTCACTGGTACTTTATGAATTTCACAAGGCATAGTAAAGATATGTTGTGTGCTACAGTCATTGCAATACAGTTTATTCATTAAGAACATATGATATGTATTCAATTGGTGCGACGTATCTTATGTGAATGAGATAGTTTTAATGGTTTTGAATTAAAAAAATCAATGTCTAAATTAAAAACAGTACTATATACAAACAAAATTATTAATTTGTTTCTTTTACAATTGCAGTGAAGACCATTCTCCTGAAAAGAAGCAGCCGAATTTGAAGTACAAAGAACCACTAAGAAGTAACCTGCTTATTTTAGAAAAAAAGTAAGTTGCATACTAGCATCATATTTGTATTAGTACTTAAACACACTGTAAGGTTAATTCATGCTATTTCTGTGCCTAAAAATACAGATTGTGCACCATTCTGTCTAAAAAATCCCCATTTCTTAAACAGCGATTTACAGCCAGAATGGCCCACTAATTCCTATTTTTCGACACACAAATTACTCAACTCAGCCGCTAGAATTTTGATGTTATAGAACAAACAACTATTTTAATTGTATAGCAGTAGATTTACTATTTGTACTTCTCCACACCACTAGCTTACTTTTTTCTGTCATGTGAACCCCCAGTTTAGTAACATGACAGAAAAGGATACCCATCCCTACAAGTTGTAGTTGCCCAATGCACAATCACACACCATTACATACATCTTTATCATCTTACTCAAACACTCTTGCACACAGCACACATAAATTGCAGAACACCCCAACTCATACCTTCTTTATTTTTTTCAACAGACCCAAAAGAATGCCTACCAAAAATCAAGTTTGTAGAAAGCAATTCAGAAGCAGAGCAAATTAAAATAAAAGTGTCCAACATAAGCATCCATCTTTAGCAGAATTTGTAAAAAAAAAAGTTGAAACAAAACAGCTAATACAGTCATTTAGTGAAACAAAAGAAGTTACAAGTACAGAAACTTTGCCTCCTCTATCAAAATGTAACAAACCAGATAACAATTAACAAAAAATCAGCTATCACTACATATAAAACTGCTTCTATAAATCTTGATATAGTGCAAAGTAAGCATACCAAGAAAAGTATTTTAGCCAAAATGTTCCTTCAAAATCTTATAAAAACAGGAGAGAAACCAGATTCAACCCTTAAAACCTATCGTAGGAAATTAATCTTAGAAGCGTTGATAGACAGTGCAATTCTTCTCAAAAGAAAGTTATTTATTTTAGTGTTAAACAAAATGAAACCACTAACAAAACTAATGACTAAATTACAAAAAGACTTCTCAATAAACGAAATGTCAACAGAAAGAACTTTTTAAATATCAGTGGAGGTGAATGGAGTCACAATACAAGCACAGAACCATACCTTAATGAAGAAGCATACAAACAAAAGCAAACAAATACAATTGCCATACATAGCAGTGGTCGACGTTATGAAAAAGTTAATAATACCATAATGGAACAAGAAGTACTGATTACAAAAATATGCCCTGAAAACTTAGAATTACCTCTCCATTGAACTGAATCAGAATGTCTAGTGTACAAATGGGCATGCACGTCAATGTGCACCATTCCCAAAAAAAAGTCAAGTCTTTACGCCAATTCCTCAATCAATATGTGAAAGGCAAAGACAAAATCAAAATTAAACTACTGCAAAATATGGATACCTGTTTAGTGCGCAGGTACACAGGACTACAAGGACATTCATTGCCCTGCATTACATGACCTATTTGCAAAACCAACTTCCATGATATCAAAAGGATATCAACACATCATTCAACTATAAGACATTTAGTCTATAAACTGTACTATGCTAAAAGTCCTGCTTTACCACTAGCCAATTTAAATAACATTCTTCTACATGGTACAGCAAAAGACCTACTTGAAGAAATCGACTATATCCAGAAAAAATATTTTGGAAGTGAAAGCCACTTACAAAATGAAATAGCTTTAAACCAAATTAGCAACAATTCTACGCATGGCAACCTTTTACTACACACATAAAAAAAAGAAATACTAAAATTTAAAAGTACAACAGCTGAAGTACCAAATCATGTGTGTGTATGTTGCCGCAGAACTTTTTATAAAAGTAACACAAAAACTGTAGACCTATCATACAAAATAGAAGACAATGAAGATTCTAAATGGTTTGAATTAGCTATCTACCTTATAGCAGAAAACAAATACGAAATAACTGACCCCTTAATACTTTGCAGTTACTGCACTACAAAACTTGACAACAACCAAACTCCTTCACATGCTATCACAAATAATTTGGAATTATATCCACTACCAAAACCCCTACAACAACTTAATTTATATGAGAGCATCATAATTCAAACAGTACACCCATTTCAAGCAATAATACGCCTTCAACCAAAAACAGCTTAATTACCTCCCTCGGAATAAGTGAAAGGTATTCGTGGAAAAGTAGTGTATTTACCATTAGATCTAAAAGAAAATGTGCACACTCTAGGAGTGCAACGTCCAATGCAGCAATCTTTAATTATCTTAGTAAATGGAGTACCTACAAAAGACAAAAAAATATGGCAACAGCTGATAGATTTAAATAAAGTTAGACAAGGCTTGCAATATCTTAAAGAAAATAGTGAATACTACAAAAAAATTAATATTGAAGAAAACTTGAAGGATACAAGTGAAATAATTCAAGAGACACAGGAAGCTGGTCAATTTGAGCTCCTAGATCCTGCTACAATATCAAATACTTTAGAGCATTATACAATTCATCCATTGCACTCTAATGACACCATAGAAGATGCACTAAAAACATACCAAATGCGTCAAACAAAAGGATCAACAATCAGCATATTGGAAAAAAGTATAGAAGCACATGCTTTTCCTCTACTCTTTCCTACTGGCAAAGGAGGAAGGTACGATGATAGACCTATTCAAATATCAGCATCAGAATACCGCTCATTACGGATGTATTCTGAAGATCCCAGATTTAGACAAAATGTGCAATACATATTCAACCTACTCTTTGAAAGTGAACTAGCAACTTTATGTTACAGAGTTGCACACACATTAAAATCAGGATCCAACTTTCAAAATATGTCAGCTACTCAATTATTACAAAATGTGCAACAAAAAGATGAGGTTTTAAAATCAAATATTACAAATCTATTAGCAAATATGCGTGGTACTAAAGAGTACTGGTTTCGACATCATGGAGATGTACGTTGTATGATCAGAAACCTTGGCCCACCCACTTGGTTTGTTAGATTAAGTTGTGCAGAATATGCATGGGAAGATTTATATGATTTCCTACGCATATCAAACAAAAACAAAACAAACATAGATATACTAACACCTGGAGAACTTGGTTCTCTGGATCCTGTTAATGTTTCAAGATATTTTCACCATCGCTTCATTGCTATGCTACACTTTATTTGTAATAAAACTGTTCCTCCCCTTGTAGAAGTGCAACACTTCTTTTGGAGAAAAGAATACCAAGCCAGAGGAGCACCACACATCCACATGCTTTTATGGATTAAAGATGCTCCTACATTTGGTCAAGACAGTGTTGCCACTGTTTTACAGTTTATTGAAAAATATGTCACTTGTAAAATTCCATCAGAAACCACAAATAGTGATCTTCATGCACACATTTTACAATTTCAAAGACACAAATGTGGCAAATATTGTCGTCGCAAATACAAAAACAAAGGGAAATACTTCACCAAATGCCGCTTTGGTTTCCCTAGTCCGGTTACAAATACAGGTCAAGTGAACAACCTCATGTCTTCAGTTAGACATAGTGTTAAAGGTAAGTCACCTAAAAATACATATTACATAAAAAGAACAGAAGAAGAAAAATATATCAGTGATTACAATGCAATCATTGCCCACTTATGGAATGCAAACATAGATGTGCAGTACATTGCAGACAATTCCGCTGCAGTTGCACGATATGTTACAGCATACTTAACCAAAGCAGAAAAAACAGAGCTCCAAGACCTCTGGAATGACCTGTCATCAGACAAAACAGTGGGCCTCATTACGACCCAGGCGGTCCGGAAATAACGGTGGCGGTAAACCCGCCGCCACTGTTGTTTCCGGACCGCCTGAGTCCGACCCCTGCAGGCGGGAGGTGATGTTCCCACCAGGTCTGACCTGGCGGGTTTAACACCGCCCGCCTGCAGGCGGACGAGGAAACACCGGCAGCATTACGAGATGCTGCCGGTGTTTCCATGATCCCCATTCCCATCGAGTCCCATAGGACTCGATGGGAATGGGGATTAACACCATTCCGTCTCTGTGATTCCCGGAAAACCGGGGTTGTAATGCCCCGGTAATTCCGGGAATCACGGAGGCGGAATGGTAATACGAGTCCGGCGGTAACCAGGCGGTTTTACCACCGCGGTTACCGCCGGACTCGTAATGAGGCCCAGTGTCTCAGAAATTATACAGCTTGGGCATACAAATGCTCTCCCATAGAGAATGTGGATCCTATGAAGCAGTAGATTGTTTAACTGGTACTTCATTGTATGGTAAATCTGAAAATATAGTATGGCTAAGTCTTCGTCCTGCTAAATCTAGAAAAAGAGTTCTAAAATCATATGAAGATATAGAAACAATAGCCAAACATGATCCCAACAGCCAAGATTTTTTAAAAAACAAGTTATTGGACACATACTACCCAAACAGAAGTAATACTTTGGAAACCATGTGTCTATACCACATAAGCCAAAACTACACATACAAAAATAATATTAAACCTGATGAAAAAAAAGGTAAATACAGAGTGACAAACTGTGAAGGCAGCTTAGTAAAACTCACCAAACCAAATATAATTAATCATATCAATTTTTCATGAAAGACTCCTCAACATAAAGAACTATATTACATGTCCCTGCTACAACTCTTTAAACCATGGAGAAAAGAAGAAGAAATACTAGATAACTAAGACTCATATGAAGACGCTTTCAAAGCAAATGAAAGCACTATAACTGATGTAAACTTTACACGTACAAAACAATGTTGCAAAATGAACAGCAACACAAAGAAGAACTCCAGGCCAACTAGATAAGGACACTCCTGACAGTAGTCAACCTTCTGTAACAGGAAGCCAAGAACTACTGGGAGAACCACTAATAACAAATGAGGCAGAATTAGTTATGACAGAAGTAGAAAACACCATGTGTCAGTATGAAGATAAAGAAGACTTAACTATACTACAATCAAAACTAAACAATGAGCAACGTAGCATTTTTCAAGAAGTAACAAAAGAAATTGCACATGGTGTACAACATGAAAACGAAGAATGCACCTGCCAAAATGACAAACCTATACTACTGTACGTCAGTGGTGAAGCTGGTTCTGGTAAAACATTCCTAATCAAAATCATCAGTAAGTTCCTTCAACAATTGACAAACAACAAACTGTCAGCTGTTGTCACTGCCCCCACAGGTTTAGCTGCCTACAACATAGGCCGTGTCACTTTACACCGATTACTACTCCTGCCAGTAGAACACCAAAACAAATTAAAATGTTACAAACTTTCTACAGAAGCTGCAATGGAACTACGCAGAGTATTAAAACAAATGAAAATGCTACTAATAGATGAAGTGAGCATGGTGTCCAACCTAATGTTGGCTTTGATTCACCTCAGATTACAAGAAGTACTCAAAACAAACTACGAAGAGCTCTTTGCAGGAAAACACATTATTGTTTTCAGAGATCTTCTTCAATTGACACAAGTAAAAGGTGAGCCTATTTTAAAAAAATTAGGGGACACACTCTAACGTAAAACTGTTGGCAGCATTGGAAATGTCAACCTTTGGCAACATTTCCAATACAGAGAATTAACAGAAAACATGCGGCAATCTGCAGATCTCACTTATTCCAACATCTTAAAAAGTATTAGAGTTGGTATACTATCTAAAGAAGCACAAGCAATATTGAAAACCTGGCACATTCATGCACTTTATGGCGATAATGCATGTGCTACAGATGTTATGGAACAATTAGCCCATAAAAATGTCAATTGTATGGCCTTAATGCAAACTCTTGCAAGCTGTTTCAAATTCAATGAAATAATTGTTAAATAAAGAAATGCAACCAATAATGGAAATTAGCGCCACAGACAAACTAAATGTACATGAGCAAGCCACAACAAGACTAAATAGTTTAGAAAATTCAATCTCCAACACAGCTGGGTTGGAAAAGATATTAAAATTATCCTTAAATTGCAGAGTAATGCTTAAACGTAACATTGACATGGACCAAGGACTAGTTAATGGAGCACTGAGTACAGTTGTTGGATTTCAAACATACCCAAGTGACAAAAAAATTCCGTTTGCCAATATTCTCTTTGACAAACTTTCAGAAGTAAAAAGGATAGGACGCTCAACAGCTCGATTCCTTCTCTTCAAAGACATGTATGTACGCAGAGAACAATTTTCTCTAACTCTTGCATACGCATTCACCATTCATAAATCACAAGGTCTTTCCCTAGACAAAGCAGTGATAGACATTGGTAACACAGTCTTTAAAGAAGGCATGAGCTACGTAGCACTATCACGCTTACGTACACTTGACAGTCTATTTCTAATCAACTTTGATGCATGTAAAGTAAACACTGATATTCCTTGCATTTTAGAATACAATAGACTCCACTCACTATACACCCCCCATCTAAACACATATTCTGTTCCACAAAAAGTAAAACATTGTAAAAGAAAACTAAATCAAACAGAAATGCAATGGTATGTCACTGCAAATCCTCCAAAGAGAGTAAAAGAAACTAAAACTTCATCAAGTACCACAAACATAAAAGAACCAATAGGGAAAGTAAACCAGGTACTTTGTCAAAGAAGGAAGACAAACTAAAAAAAAATCAATCAGATACAGAACTACCTGGTCCATTTAAAATCTCAAATATAGTTGGAGCAAGTTGCTATGCAAATGTAGCAATGAATATTCTATTTCAATTGCCACCAATTGTTGACAACGGTACAGACCAATTGTGTCTGCAAATGTTAGTACTTCACAGAAACGCAACAAACAATCCTGACAACACGTATAGTGTTTATGGAATAAGACAACAATTGGACTACTGTGCTGGAATGGTTAAATTCACTATAAACTCACAGGAAGATCCACAAGAATTTCTAATGTACTTACTACAAGTACTGGAAAATAAAAACATACCTATAAATGAAATCTTCCAGATTTCATACATGTGGAGACATACATTCACTCTCTGCTACAATGTGACACAAGAACAAATCCCCAATGAACGTTTTGTATATATATCAATACCTAATTGTGAATCCATTTCATTTCAGCAACTTGTACAAAATGCAAACCATGGTAGATTATGTACTACCTGCAATTCGGATAATCGCTCCACCTTATTAATACAAACACATTGTAAATATGTAATACTAATGCTTCTACGTTACAATGCAGATGGTACCAAAAACAACTGCAAGCTGACTGCATTCACACATGGTCAAGTATCACTTGATAAGAAAACCTTCACTACAATAGGTATAATCTAAAACACAGGAGCCACAACCAATTCAGGTCACTACACTGCATATATAAACAAGAAATGTAGATGGTTTGAATGTAATGATAGTACCATTACTCTAAAGCAGAGATTACCAGCAAATCTTTCAAACACTTACTTAATATTCTTAAAACCAAAATGTATTAACTAAATTGTACTTAAACCTTAACTAAACTAGTAGTAAACAAATATAAACTGTTAGAATATTCCAACAGGTATCTAACTGCCCAAAGATTTCACAACAAGTAATCAGATAAATGAATACCACTTAATTAGAGCAAAAAATAGATAGTTAGAATACACCAACTGGTATCTAACTAACCCAAACTTTTACAATATCCAAACAGATAAATCAATACCACTAAAATATATTAAAAAAATAGACAGTTAGAATACGCCAACTGGTATCTAACTGCTCCAAAATTTTACAATATCCAAACAGATAAATCAATACCACTAAAATATATTTTTAAAAAATAGACAGTTAGAATATGCCAACTGGTATCTAACTGCTGCAAAATTTTACAATATCCAAACAAATAAATTATATTTAACTGTTCCAAAAATCTGCAACAAGCCAATATATAGAGCATTAGCCAGAAACAATAAGTGAACCCTGAAAACAAACAAACAAATAGACTGTAGCATAACAATTTTTTTTTTTTTAATCCAACATGGATTTTTTTTTTTTCACAGACCCAATGATTTTAGCAACAAACACAGAAACTGAGCAAATTGCACAGTACACTGGTTTGTAATGTACTAAATATGAGTGTCAAAACAAATGTTGATTATTCAATGTTATAAGTCGTTACAAAATACCAATACTAACATGATCTTTTCTTTTATAACAGAAATGACCAAGAAATACATGTACTCCAGTTACTAAACCAAACAGTAAGTACAACCATCAAAGCATATCACACCCATAGTGGCTTATAACTTTGTTCCTTATAAATTTGTTTTTGGATCCCAAAGTTACAAGCCACTATGAGTGTGAAATGCTGCAGTGGTTGTGGCCAGGGCATAGAGTCTTGGGTGCATGGCCATTACCAGCGAACAATACAGACAGCGTCCTCAGGACACCCCCAACATCTTTACTTAAGGACATTTCAGAACACCGCAAGTGTTCTTAGAACATTTTCACCGTGCTTGCGAACAACACGGACACATATTGCGTCCTCAAAACACCCCCATTTAGTTAATTTAGAACATTTCAGAACAGCCGTGTTGTCCACAGACAAATCGAACACAACAAGAGGGTCTACCACATAAAAAATACAACATTTAACCCATCTCATACTCTTCCACCCTCCCCAAACAGTCTTGCACACCAACACACTCTACTAAATACAATTTTTCAACCAAAAAAATGGTGGGGTTTTCTGAGGACAGAGTATGTGTCCGTTTTGTTCGCAAGCAAGCTAAAATTGAGCTAAGAACACTTGCGGTGTCCTTAAATGTTCGTATATAAACAAAATGGGGGTGTCCTCAGGACGCTGTCCGTATTGTACTCTGGCAAGTTGCATGTGTTATAAGAACACTTGCGGTGTCCTAAAATGTTCGAAAATAAACAAAATGGGGGTGTTCTGAGGATGTTCTCCGTATTGTGTGACTGCTTAGCTGTATGCAATGAGGGAATGGCACAGAGAGTGAAGTGGAAATGGTAGAAGGGCTGTCCAAGAGTTACGCGGTGCGCGCACACCGCGGCTGTCCGTGGACAGGGCGTGCTACATCTGGGGTTTTCCAGCAAATCCAGCATGGAAAGAAGACTGTAGGGATCAGCCAATCAGATATTGAGGTTGTGGATTTGTGTTGAAAGAGACTGTGTGTAGTGAAGATGGCAGAAGTGGAGAAAGTCAGGGTGTTGGTGCTCGGAGATATGTTTGTGCATGGTTTACAACAGTATGCTCAATGGAGGCATGTTGCAAAGAATGTTGATGTTAAAGGAGTGGAGGTCGTGTGGAGCACTGTGCCTGATTGCAATGTACAGGGAATTGTACAAGTTTGTGAAGATATGGGCAGGATCAACAGTCCCCATGTGGTAGTTTTGCACTATGGTGCTTTCCGTTTGGGCTATGTCAGTGCCCCTACTTTGTTGGCAGATTTGGAACACTTGGTTCAAGCAGTAATGAACATCCTTCCAAATGCCAAAGTAATTTTTTCTGGATTACTACCTAGGGCAATATGGGACAATAGTTCAGTTTTTTGTCCTCAGCAAAACAATGCTAGGTGTGTAATCAACCGAGGCATGTGTGCCTTCATGCTTAGAGCTGGTATGTTCTTCTGTAATAATGAGAATATTGATTCCAGTAATGCTGTTTATTTTAAAAAAAGATGGCATTTCCTTATCTTTTATGGGAAATGCCATGCTGTTTTGGAATGTAAGGGTTGCTTTGGAGAAGGTTATGTGAAGATTTTAGGAGTAAAGTAAGAAAAAAAGAAGAAAAAACAAACAAAATTACAGGTGTCTGGCAAGCATCTGCATAAAAAACAAAAAAAACGGCTCTTTTCGGAGGCAACCTCAAAGGGGAAATGGGGCACACTATTTAAATTTACATTCACCACGCTCAGATTTTTGATATGTCCGCGGACATGGCGGTAGTCCGCGGACATCGAAATCACTAGCTAGGGGTTCAGTATGTTCTATGTTACATGTATTTAAAGTCAGGGATATTATGGTTAAGTTGTGCTACTAAAAACCTATGAAATTCAGTAAAAAAACTTTGTTAAAGGGACGTTATGGGTAAGTTTCGCTACTTAAAAGCTATGAAATTCAGTAAAAAAACTTTGTTAAAGGGATGTTATGGTTAAGTTGCGCTACTAAAAACCTATGAAATTCAGTGAAAAAACTTTGTTAAAGGGACGTTATGGTTCAAAGTAAAACCGAAAAACCCCTGAAATTCGGCAGTTATGGTAAGATAAGCATCCATAACTCGCGCCACAGTGCACTGCTAACGCAAACACCCAGGACATCAAAGATGACATCACAAATGTCATTGATGACATCACTGATGACATCACATGTGCATTTACTTTTCATAAAAACTCTGTACAAGGGATTCTTATAATGCTGACCACAAACTGTCAAGGATCATTGGGATAAATATCATGAGCTAATTAGTGCATTAAGCAACGCATTGATATAAATAGCATTCTATTATGAAGTTCTATCCAGTATACTAAGCTACTCATGCAGAAACATAGGCAGTGTGTGCAGCATACATGATGAAGGTGCCATATTCATAATCTTGCCATGTTGAATAGTGAAATGATAACTGCTTTCTTATTAGAGTTTTGCGTACTGTGAAACATGTAATAAGTAGATAATAAAACCCACTTAATACATAATTATTACAGACAAAACACAAAGAGACAACAACACATACAAATATGACTATATACAGGGACAGTGAAGTAAAGAAAAAAGCAGAAGTAGTAGCAGAAAGAGTTCATAACCTAACTGATTGTCTTTATGCAGAGAAACTATTGCTCAGTTTCAAAGCTGCTACTTACCATATGTATGTGTATCACATGATGTGACTGAACCCAAAGGAAAGGAGAGTGAGTATAATGTATACAAATATGAGCATATACAGGGAAGGTAGAGTAATCAAAATAAAACTAAGAGAAAGTGCTGATACCCTAATGATTATCTTCATGCACAGAAAGGATTGCTCTCTTTCAAGCCTGTGTCTTCCGCTATGTATATGTTTCATATGATGTGACTTGACCCTAAGTCTACAAATATAGTACCTTTTCAATTTTTACTTCCTGACTGTTACTGAAGAACACTATGTGGCCTAGATATGTCAGTGAAGGGAAAAACGGGAGAGCCAGACATGTGATGTCATCAGTGATGTCATCAATGACATTTGTGATGTCATCTTTGATGTCCTGTGTGTTAGTGTTAGCAGTGCACGGTGGCGCGAGTTATGGTTGCTTATCTTACCATAACTGCCGAATTTCAGGGGTTTTCGGTTTTACTTTGAACCATAACGTCCCTTTAACAAAGTTTTTTCACTGAATTTCATAGGTTTTTAGTAGCGCAACTTAACCATAACGTCCCTTTAAACAAGTTTTTTTGCTGAATTTCAGATGTTTTTAGTAGTGAAACTTAACCATAACGTCCCTTTAACAAAGTTTTTTTTACTGAATATATATATATATATATATATATATATATATATATATATATATATATATATATATATATATATATATATATATATATATATATATATTATAACTTGTTTTGGGTGGGGGGACCACTACACAACCACGATTTTTTGTGTTTGAAAGGGGGGTGGCCCTCCCCCCACCCTAAGTTGAAGGGGGGGAACCTTATGTAGCCCTCCCTGGTGGCAGATTTCTGCCCCTAGGAAGGAGTACATGAGATGCCCCCATCCATTTGGGGTGGGGGGAGAGGCCACTGCAAAAATTGGTAGAGCCACCCCACCCCTCAAGCCTGGGGCAGTACATTTTGCCACCCCCCTGGGGGCAGATGGTCACAAACATGTGCGCATCTGCCCCTAGGGAATGGCAAAACAAATATATATATATATTATAACTTGTTTTGGGTGGGGGTAGGGGGGCCACTAACCACCAGGATTTTCTGTGTTTGAAAGGGGGGTGGCCCTCTCCTCCCACAGTAAGTGGATGTGGGCACCTTATGTAGCCTTCCCTGGGGGCAGATTTCTCCATTTGGGGTGGGGTGGAGGCCACTGCAAATACTGGCCAAGCCACCCCCAACCCTGGGGCACTACGTTCCCCCCCCCCCAGGGGCCGATGGCCACACACATGTGCCCATCTGCCCCTAGGAAAGGGGCAAAACAAATATAAAACAAATTATAACTTGTTTTGGATGAGTGTGGGGGGCCACTGAACCACCATGGATGTTTTTAGTGGAAAGGGGGATGGCCCTCTCCTCCCCTCCCCAAATGGATGGGGGTATCTCATGTAGCCCTCACTGGGGGCAGATTGTGCCATCAATCTGCCCCTAGGAAAGAGGCAAAACAAAAATAAAAATAAACAAAAATGATAACTTGTTTTGGGTGGGTGTGGGGGTCACTAAATCAATGGAAAAGGCTAACCCACTGGTAACCCCAAGCCTTTCGGCAGAGCAGATTTTGCTCATGTTGACAACATACAGATTTGGGAGCAGGGTGTCGAAGCCACCAAGGAAAACAGGGAACCCCACACATTTCCAAAAAGAGGACACCCGTGGGAATCCACAGACGTACGACTTGTGTGAATCGCCCCAGAATGTATTACACACAATCCCGGCAAAGTCTGAAATTTGGTGAAAAAACGACAATTTTCAGACATTACCCTCTTGCCACCCACCAAAACATGCCGCCAACACCACATGTCCTACCTTCCCACGTTCCCACAGGTGTCCCAATGTAAACGGTACCTCACATGTGTGGGTGCACCTACCTGGGAGCAAAGGGAAAAGGCTAAACCACTGGTAATCCCCAAAGGGTTTGGAGAGACAACCTACAAATTTGGGCCTAGAGTGTTGAAGCCACGAAGGAAAACAGGGTACCCCATGCATTTCCTAAAAGAAGATACCCGTGGGAATCCACAGAGGTCTGACTTTCGTGAATTGCCCCAGAATGTATTACCCACAATCCCCGACAAAGTGAAAATTGTGTTTTTTCTACCAAATTTCAGACTTTGTCAGGGATTTTGGGTCATAAATTATGGGGCGATTCGCGTAAGTCAGACCTCTGTGGATTCCTACGGGTGTCTTCTTTTCAGAAATGCACAGGGTTCCCTGTTTTCCTTCGTGGCTTCGACACCCTAGGCCCATATCTGTAGGTTGTCCACATGAGCAAGATTCCTGAAAATCTGCTGTTCGAAAAGACTTGGGGTTAGCAGTGTTTTAGGCTTTTCCCTTTGCACCCAGGTAAGTGCACTCACATGTGAGGTACCGTTTTGTCGGCAAACCTGTGGGAATGCGGGAAGGTAGGCCATGTGTTGTTGGCTGGGGGTTTCCGTGGGTGACCAGAGTGAAATGTGCGGAAATTATGTTTTTTTCTGTCATTTTCCCGATTTCACCCCAAACTATGGAATCTTTCCCTACATAGTTGATGCCTGACCTCCGCAATTCACCCCTTCCTAAACTTGGAATATTGTCTGCTTTTCAGAAATGTATGCCTTTCTGGCTTCGCATTCAGCTTTCCTACCCTTTTCTTCCATTCCGTCCACGCATGTCCTATTGGACAAAAAACACCAAAATCGCCTACCTCTCACAAAACGGCAGATTAGCATAGCAAAATATGTTATTTTGGTTTCTACTCAATCTGTTCTTGAAAGCCTGGAAAATGGCAAATCCAGCACAGCAAACTATTTGTTCCTAACGCTTACAAGGAAAACACCACAGGCTTCTTTGTACAACATTTTCTTGGCAGTTTCTGAAAAATAAAAAGTTCTCCTTTTTGGTCATTTTCTCTCACCCTTCCTACAGCAAACTAGGATTCCTGGGTGACGTTACGACCGCCTACATGTGGGAAAAAAGGGGCCACATGTGTGCAATTTATGGCACCAAGCACTTTGGGGAAGTGTACCACCCTGTAAAAGTCCAGGACCACGGCCTGCCTTTCTGCGGGTGTTCTGGGCATGTATATGTGCCTGTGGACTGAGGGGCGAGCAGTCATGATTGCCAACACCTGGTGTAGCAGTGTGACTGCGAGGCCTCTGAGATGCCCCCACCCATGGCAGTTGTCCGCTGAAATGACCTAATGGCTGAAAAATGCAGTACATTGAGTACATTTTCCAAGGGGCTCAGTGCTTGGGAGCACAAGGTGGGTGATGTGAGGTCATCCTCCAACTCAGTGACCAGGTCTAGGATGATATGAGGTGGAAACCTATACAAGCCATAGACCTGGTCATCAGGCATCCCAAAAAGGCTGGTACTGGGCAGATAAAAGTGGGGCCTGGCTATTCTCCTCCTCCTGCGGTGTAACCCACGATCACTGCTGAAAGAAATGGGACATTCATTATAGCTGTATATGCGTGTTTGTTGTTTGCGCGCACTTTTATACTGCGCTGTGCCGCTTATGCCTGCTTTCGCGTGGTGGACGTTTTTAAGCCTGTGCATGTGTTTTGGTGTGCGCGGTTTTTCCATTTTCGATTCCATCAATACGTGTTGTTCGCAAGTGTGTGGGTGTTCCGTGTATTTCCCAGCAGTACTTCCCAAGTTACGCCCTCATTTTCATGCTTTGTTCCCCATTCCGCAGGTTCCGGCCCCTTTTTGGTGTGTGTGCTACATGTTGTCAACTTTCGCTGTGTGCTTCGCGCACGGTGTTCGGGATGTCGCAGTGAATCATTTGCGTGCGATTCGCACGCCTGCACTCGATTTTTCTCTCTTGAGCCACCGATTTCGGCACACATTTATTCCATGAACCAGCACCAAAATTGGATAATTGGCATCATTGAAAAATTACAATATTTGTGGTAAATAATACACATTTGAGCTGTAAATGGTTTAAGTTTTTCATACAACCGCTCCTTCCAGAGTATTGATCAGATAAGGTGTATTCCAAATACCTTAAGGTTTTCACAGTTTCAAGACTTACATTTCCAATAAACCGCTCAAATTTTAACACCCTTCTCTTCCCATCAGAAAAGATAACAATTTGTGATTTTGATTGATTTATAATTCGATTGTGAGATTGATGTCCTGATTCATGGAATTATTTGAGACGAAAAACAGGGATTTGTGCGCCATTCTGCCCGCAAATCCCTGTTTAACAAATGGCGCACAAATCCCTGTTATTTGGTGGAAATAATTCCATGAATCAGCCCCTGAGTTTGGTCTGAAGACCAAAAGAAGTTTTATCAAATAACAAGAGGTCATCTGCAAACCCGATACAATTCCATTTCAGATGCCCAAGTTGGACCCGAAAAATGATTGCATCATCCCAACATTTTTCAAGGTCTGAGATATATAAATTAAATACAACCGCTGCCAAGGAACAACCTTGTTTTAACCCAACTTCTGTCGAGATTTTGTCTGTGAGTGCCCCCCCTGCGTAGAAACATACTCTATAGGTATTACAGGAGTGCAAAAGTGCAATAAGTGCTACCAAATGAAGAGGGAACCCTAAGTGTATCATCTTTGCCCACAGAACTTCACTAATCTAGTGTCAAACGCTGCACTTAGATCTAAAGCAGCCATTTATACTGCCCCTACATGAGGGCACTTTGTTTGGCGCTGAAGTTGGGAGACAATTGTTGCGTTCAAAGGACAACACATCAGTTTTCTAAACCCGATCTGAAATTTGGACAGCATATTGCGCTTATTCATATAAATTTGTAATTCTTTCAAAATCAGTTGCGTAAAGACTTTGGAAGATGCATAATTTAGGGCAATCGGTCTAAAATGTCTAAAATGTCTAAAATGTGACAGATCACTTGATATTCCTTTTTTATAGACAGGAATTATAATCTCAGAACACCAAGTTACAGGAATCCTCTTGTTCATAAATATGTTATCAAATTTGTTCTTAAGAATCCACGCCCAAACCTCAGGATCGGCTTTCAATAAACACAGTGGGATCCCATCCGGACCAGCTGCCTTTGAGTCATTGGGCCTCAAATTGCGGGCCCGTTATTTGCTCCATGGTCCCTTAATGGGTCCCTCTAAAATAGGCTGGTAAAACCAGCCGGTCCTTGTGGGACCCACTAAGGGACCTTGTAATAGGGCAATAGGGGGTTAACGGCACCGGAATCCTTACCGGTGCCATTAACCCCCTACCGCCAGGGTTGGAATGACCCCCATTGACTTTATCAATAGCATTCTCATTATCTTCAATTGACCATGGAGAGTGTTCCAATGTGAGATCAGCATAATTACGAGGTCCCTTTATGTCGAATTTATGTGGCAGTTTAGATTTTTGGGTAATGTAACCCACCCATACCGAGGCCGGTTTGCAGGTTCTTTCATCCCCACATTGTTTCCATTTATTGTCCTAAGGATCGCCCAAATCTCTTGTGAATCATTTTTGTACAAATGATACATCATACGTTGATTGTCCTTAAGCGTAAAGGCCTATTTTGCTCTATTAATTTTTTTTTTTATGGTTTAAATATATACGTTTTTTCTCAAGACCATATTCTTCAACAATAAGCGGTAGTTTTCCCAGTTGGTGAAGTTTGCATTTTTTTCAATTTTTAGCTGGTGAATCGCTAGATTGAAAGCATGCCTATCCAATTTAGGTTTCTGTGCATATTTTAGTTCTAGTGATATACGTTTTAAGTGTCTTTGTATACCAATCGTCATCTGTGATTCAAGGTCCACATTAGAGGATAAGTCCAGAGACCCCTTCACCCAGTATATTGGGTCAGCTATAATAAGACTCAATAATAATGGAGAGGCCAGGTCTATCCATCTCAATTAGCTCAAATCATGGTTTAGAATTATATCGCCAATTGGGAACCTGCAACTTGATAGAAACTGCCAAGTGGCCGCCATATCCTAAATTGTTAATTGAGACTGGCTCACAATTTTTAAAGAGTGAGGTTGAGAGAAAGAAATGATCTACATAAGATCATAAACACCCACGATTCCAAGTGTAGGGCCTCAAAGTTAATTTGGGGGGTACCAACTGTATGCCCCAACTAAAAGAAAAATCACCCATTTCTGACCATTTCTAACAGTACTTGGAGCTACATTGGTTGTTGCAGAAAATGTTTTTATTTGCAGCTGGTAGCAAGTAGACTTAAAATCCCTGCCCACCACAAACCCCACCTGATCATTTTGCACTATTGCACTTTACAACATTGTATCAATAGTTTCCGCTAACTGCTCCCAAGAGACGCGCAATTTCTTCCAATATATAGATAGGATCACCACTGAAATCCTATTTGACCCCTGTACAGTTAGTTCGACAGCCATGATCGCAGCATCCTTATGAAGTAACACCGAGGCAAACTTACAAGAGTTATTAATAAGAACAGCTAGACCTCCAGATGGCCGACCCTTGGCTCCCCTAGTTGCAATTTGGGTAAAGCCTTCAAATCCAGCATCATCAAAGTGCGACATCTGCATAGTTTCTCACAGCAAGATCACATCAGGACGTTTTTCCAAGTCCAGCTTTTCAAACCATCTGAAAAAATGTGCTACCCTGCAGCTATTCCATGACAGCAAAACAAAAGGTAATACATTATGCTAACTTTTTAGTATTCCCACTGGAAGATGGAACATCTGTGGTTTTTGGTTTAGTTGTAATTTCGCTCTTAGCTGCTGCTAATGCAAGAATCTGTCTCATTGTGTCTTCATTTATTTTAGGATGTGGGCCGTGTAGCAACAATTCTCCTTTCATTGACTTATTCTCAATTGTTTTTTCCAGGAAGTTCTCAGCCTCCTGCTTGTTTTGTCCCAGCCTCCTGAACATGGCTTTAAAGGTAGTCCATCGACCAATAGGGACTGCTCTCTTCTCTATGTGGTTGGCCAATGAACAGACGGGCTGAAGCCTTTTGGATTCTTTAGAGTTTCCTAAGCTGGAACGCCTTTTCCGCCTAGATAAAAGCATCTTGCATAATCTAAGCAGGAGAGGATGATGGTTAGGAGGGCAGAGATTTGGTGTGGATAGATGAGGTACTGGGAGATACGCCTCAGGATGTATAGGTGTAAAAAGCAGGTTCTGGGTTCCTAGCTGATGTGTTGGGAGAGGGATAGATTTGAGTCCAGAGTGCATCCCACACCAAAGTAGAGGTTGTCAGGGGTTAGGAGGCTAGAGAGTGAGGCCAGGGGCTAGGTCGGGGAAGGGGAGCGGTTTTACCGCAAACTAGGATTTCTGCTTTTCCAGGGTTGAGGATGAGGTGGTTGGTCATCATCCAGTGGTCAATATCCAAGAGGCATGATGAAAGATCCAGACAGGTGGTGCCTAGCAGTTTTGGGAATTATCTGGGTATCGTCTGCGTAGTTGTAGCAGGTGAGTTTGTGGGAGCAGATGAGTGCGAGAAATGGACTGAGATAGATATTGAAGAGGAGGGGAGCTATTGATGCTCCCTATGGATCCCCTTTCACACCGGGCGGGATGTAGAGGTGAACGGTTGGAGGACCTGAGTACTTTGAATGGGATTATTTTCTTTTCTGGGAACCAATTGCTGCTTATAAAGGCTATGGCAATGTGTTCCCTCCAATTCTTTATTAGTAGAAGTCATGCCACTATCTTTTGTTTGTAGATTGGCATTGCAGTTTTATGGTGAGGTATTCTGGATCTTCTAGCTGTAGGCTGCTTTCACAGTGTATTCTTTACAATATCAATGACTTTATAGTGAGGATCCTGTGAGGGAGCTCAGATATGGAAGGATACATCAAATCAAGCAACAGTGGTAGGGGCACTATTGTGTTGATCTGTGGTTCTAGCATGAGCCCACTGTCCGCGAGTATTCCCAGATGTGTTCTTGCTGCTGATGGTATTGGTCTGATGCCCATTTCCAGGGGCAAAGGCAGTGAAGTCTGCAGTTCATTGTCGTTGTGAGGGGTGACCAGTATTTCTGTTTTGTTTTGGTTTAGTTTGAGGTTGCTGTTGGCCATCCAGAGGATTATCTTGTCGAGGGAGATGTTTGAGTCAGTGCTAGCAGTTATCTTGAAAATGAGCTGCGTATAGTCTGCATAGTAACGAGTGGGTCGCTAGTTTGTTATTCATTTCTTGAGGTGGACCGGACATATGTTGACGAGAAGTGGTGAGAGACTTGGTCCTTGTGGGACGCTGCTGTTGGTGGCTCTGGATGTTGAGTTGAAAGAAGGTGAACATGTTGGTTGTGTCTGTGAGGAAGAAGTTTAACCAATTTAGTGCAGAGTTGTGAATGGGAGATTACTGGATTCTCGTGATTAAGGTTCTGTTGCTGATGGTGTTGAAAGCTGCTATTTGCAGTAGAATAAACAACTGATGGTATGTTGCGGTCTGTATTCATCTTTGGGTTGTCCCATATGGAAAGGAGTGCTAGCTCTATCCCTCTCATTGTTTCAAGCCTAGCTGGGATTGGTTGAATATTCCATTTGTTTCCACGCGATCAAGGATTTGTTTGTATTCGTAGTTCTCCAGGATTTTGGCAGGGTAGGGTATGTCTGATATGCGACTGTATTAGTTGGATCATCTGCCATTTACGTTTCATTCTTCAAAAGCGGCTTAATGTAGGCATTATTTTACAGTGATGGGTGTATCCATTTTTGGAAGTAGAGGGCTGGGCATTGTTTGATGAGAAACTTTTATACTCGTCAGGTGGGCAAGGGTTACCTGGCGCTCCAGTCTTACTACTCTCCTTTCCTAGTTTCTTGAAGGTTTATTCTGAAATTGCTCTGAATAAGTATGAGGGTTACCCAGGGCAAGGTGCACAAAGCAAAGGCACAACTGATAGTGGGCCTGAGGGTGCTTGGAGTGGCATTGGGTACTGTACCCATCAGGGCACATCTCACAATCTGCTTTTAAAAACTGTGCTCCACCTCTTCCAAAATGTTGAGGCTCGCGCTGATCCTGGACACAGCCTAGAATACTAGGGTAACTAGATGTCTCGGTTTTGCCGGGACTGTCCCAGCATGCCAGGTTTTTTTAAACTATTATTTTAAAAGCCATCCCGGTTTTGCAAAGGGTGCAGGATTACGGCCACTATCGCAGCTCGACTGCAGGGAAACATTACATATTCACTGTGGGCAATTCAACAGAACATTTCTAAATCAAATTAACATTATGAAAGGTTTGTAGTTTAACACTATCACTTGAGCCAGATCTCTGCCATGTCGGGGAGGCTCAAACACCCTTACTTTCAGGTAACGGCTGCTAGCATTAACTGTTTGCGGCGCAGAAACTGGTTATGAAATGGATAAGGGGTTGTCCAAGCCACCACAGCGGGCCCTAGAGGGACATCCTGTGCACTAGGACCCCAACCGGCCCATAAAGCTGGGGGTTGCCCAATGGCACTTTAAGATGGAATAGCAGCACCTGTGAGATGGATGGGGATGCAGATTCGTACTCTAGCATCAAATCAATAATGACAACTCAATAGTTTGGCAAAGGGAGTCTGTTTAATGACAAGTACAAATAACAGGGAGTTTCATGAATATCAGTGGTTGCTTGATCTTCCTTCTCGCTTCGCAACTCCAACGAACTTCATAAAAAACACATCATTTATACTAAAAACTTGTCATCACTGATGTATAATGCTTAAAATGTTGAATGCAATTCTATTGGTTCTAGGAAGGTAACTTTAGTAAAGGTGCTATATCTGTATATGGCAACGGAGTGAGTGGATTGGGTAAACACTGTCAGGCGGGTATCTAAGCCCTACCTTAAAAATGGCTACTGTAGACGTCATTAAAAGCACAACGTCCCATTGGTTCTACTAACTATAGGACCATAGATTACTTGGTCCACTATGATTGGGTTGGCACCAACCCCACTCATACTTTTCCAATTTTCCTAGCAGCATGCAGAATGGTCGGCCAGGTGCAGGGTGCTTGTCAACTCCCCAGCCTTCCTCCAATTATTGCTACAATCAATCATCGCTTCAAAGGTCATGTGTCAATTATTTCACTGTGGTTGGCCTCGAGACAGCATCTCTTGTCTGGAAAGGTTCTGATATCTTTGCATGGCCCACTGCCATGCGTTGGTGTGAAAGTCCCCCTTCTTCTTGCTCGACTGGTCACGTGATTGAGACACTGTGAAATCGCCTCATTCTTCATGTAATTCGTGTATTTGATTTTTGTTTTACCCACCACCTGCCTTCGGCTTCTTATCTTGATCTTCCTGAGCAGAATATTCTGTTCTTTGTTTCATTAATTGTAGCTACTGTACGTCCATTTTAGCTGATACGACCTTGGTTTTTTGGCACGATTCGTCTGTCTGGGTTTCGGTTCTGTCTTTCATTCTTGATTTGTTAACTATGAAACTCTCCTCATGCGTCCTTCAGTAACATTTGGTTGATTCTGCCTTGTGCATAGTGGAAGTATACTTATCTAAAGTGCTTCTATTGAGGTAGATATGTATAGGTGGCCCTTGCGCAATCTATTTTACTACTAAGCATAGCAAGCCTCACGATTTTCTTAGCTTTCTTGCGGTTCCAAGCATATGTACACGTGTAAACTAACTGAATATCTTCGCCATGCTCATGGCATAAGCTTCTTACATTTGATGTTGTCCTTTAACTTTAGGTTCAGGATGTCCCTTATCTATGGCGTTTCGTCTCTTTTCGTCACTTGCAGGTCGTCATATCTTCTATATGTGAGTCAGCCTGGGTTCTTATGACGTCACCATTCATCTTCCATTAGGACCTTTTTTGCTTCTTCAGGGACTGTACTCAGACGATCTTCATTCTGTTTCATTTGTTGATATGGTTTACTCAATGGATACCTTACTGTCCAGGTTTTCTTAGGTGTAAGTACCTCAACGGGTGCATTTCTTCTTATTGGTACTGAGCAGAGCCCCACTGCGGCTCTTTGCTGGTTTATTTGCTCCTCGTACGTCACATACTTCGGCGTGAACGTTCCTGGTACTTCAAAATGGACAACTGGAATGCAGGCTGTACTTGGTACCTCCGCTACAATCCCACATAGTAGGACACCCCTCTGGCCGCCCCCACCCCTCTACAGGGTCTCTCAACCCCTCCAGCAGGAAGGGGGAGCCAGTCCCCAGGGCACAAGCTTACAGCGTGCCCTGGGGACTGTTTATAAGGTGGGGAGGGACTGGAGCCCGGTCTCTTTCCAGTCCCTCATCAGCCTGGTTTTAGAGCTATTTCCCATTGTCCTTGCACTTACACTGTGGCCCAGGAAACTGAGCAACAGCAGGGTACGTTTGTGGTATGACAACAAGGCCGTGGTTAAGGCCATTAACTTGCAGTCTTCCTCCTGCCCGGCGGTGTTGAGCCTCCTCAGAAGGTTGGTGGAGGCATGTCTGAGAATAAAAATTTCAGGGTGGGAGGTCAGGCAATAGTTCAAATCTAATACTAGACAAGCAACAAATAGTTGAGCTGCAGTCCTTTTTTCACAAAATGTTTAATTTTTTATCAAAATGGATAGTATTAGTAGAGATAGAACACTCAAGGTATATTCAAGACACAACAATACAAAATTGAGTATTATCCAGTATAGGCAACTGGATCTCAATGTGATAGTACAAAACAGTGCTGCATTGGGTAGAACACAAACAATTATGCAGTCACAGAAATACAACATAAACCCACATTAGTGGACATGTATATAAAAGACACAAAAAAAACAATGTTTCCAAAATGCATTGTCTTAATGGTCATATCGTCGACACAATGGTGTTTCGGCCTAGAAAGTGCTGTGTAGCATAGCTATGTAAGCAGGCCTTCATCAGGACTTGTGGAAACCTGAAAGGTGATCCTGGAGTGTCTATCTGGGGAAAAAAACAGATGGGGAATTGTCAGTGGAACTATGACCTCTAATAAAATGAATGATTCAAAAAAGCTCTCACAAGATGCTAAAGGGATCTCCTAAAGCTAGGAGCCTGGAATCTTACCAGAGATTTGTCCAATGCTATGGTACAAAAGAATATCCATCATCAGTCAAGATATCTAGGGTGTACTGAGTACGTCATGGAGGAACAGGAATTGGACCTGTAACGACATGTGCATGGTGCTGTAAAAATACAGTCCAGAATAATAGGCCTTATAAATGCCCAATATACAAAGCCAAATGTGGAGAATCTTACCTCAACAGGTAAGTAATGCTCAGCCAGAAAAAGTGGAAGCGGTAACTGCAAAACGTGATTCCTCCGCCAAGTATGTCAGAATGTGACTCAACTGTGTGGGGAAAATAAGAATAATGGAAAAAACTATATATAAAGATGGTGTCCTCTATAGTATAAACATATAAAGATTATGTAGCACTAAGCAGTGAAAAAAAGGGGCCAAAACGTCACGTTATAGACTAAACAGCATACTTGATTACTTACAATTGTATGCGCAATTTTCCGGCCAAGCCGAGGCAGAGGGTCTCAAGACGCGAGCGTCGTCACAATGAAAGAATCTCCCTGGGAATCGCGAGCAGAAAAAACAAAGCGTCTCAGTGCGCGAGCGTGGTTGGAATGAAAGCCTTTCCCAGAGAATCGCGAGTGATAATACTTGTGAGACAATCCGATTGGTTGGACATGGCGCTGAAGTGAAGTGTCAATCACATGAAAACCAATGAGAGACAGAGTAGGGCCGTGACTGAACGTTGAAAGGAACCTCCAAGGGTGAGATAACACCCACGTGATGGAGCGCAAACCGTCACGTCGGAAAAAGGGCACGTGCAGATGTAAAGTAACGGGAGCAAATTCAACGTTCAGAACGCATGCTAATGTTGTGTTAACGAGTACCATGAATGGTTGTGGGTGGAAGCCGGCACTCGAAACGTTACGGGAACAAAATCAACGTTCAGGGCGCATGCTAATGCTGTGTTGATGAGTGCCACTAATGATTATGTGTGGGAGCCGGCACTCAAACATAATGATACATAAAAGTGAAACATAGAGTAAAACAATGAGACATGTAGCAACAAAATTGCGACACAACAGTGTGATGTGAGATTGAGCACACAGAGAGCAATATTTACATTTTTTTGTAGACAAGGTGCTTATTTCAGAAGGTACATTGTTACTTATGTAAAACTGGGTTTTAGTGGCAGAAGTATACATACAAGTAATACTGCACATCTAATATAATGCTGAACAGTAAGACAGTATAGTTAATATAGATTTGATGATGCTGTCACTGAATCTGATCAGAATGCCCTACATGACACCATAATTGCAGCACAAAGGTCATACATATACTGCATGCATAATTGAAAAGAAGTTGGAATATGAGAAAGCATCCTGTGATGGCCCAAACTTACATATAGCATTATAATGGTACATCCAGAATAGTCAAGGTACACAAAATTATAAGTTACCTGGACAAAAAGTCTAAATGCTTAAAAATGAGCAAGTGACTAAAGAACAAGAGTTCTCATAAATCGAACAAATCAATAAGGGCTGAGATGGTCAAAAGGGAGTGGACAAACAAGACAGGGGTTCATTGACTGTAGAAATGTTTCCATTCCACCGAAATGTTCAACCCTGATCTGACAGTGTCAAGTTGATGGACTAGTAGTTGTTCCAATCTAGTCAAAGCTCCATCTCTATCACCCCCTCTTTTTTGTGGAGTAAGTTGCTGAACGATGGTCCAGGATAAATCATCATTGGTGTGTCCTAGTCGGCTAAAGTGATCCACAAGAGGTTTGTCCTGAATCTTATTTTTGATGCATGATCTGTGCTCTGAGATCCGTTGTTTCACTGGTCTGGTGGTGTTGCCTATGTATAACAGGTGGCATGGGCATAATATTGCATAGATCATGAACTTGCTATTGCAGTTGGTGTGTGTTTGTAGGGTATGATGATAGCCCTTGTAGTCAAAGGTTTTGGTGGGGCTCGTGTAGCGGCATGCTATACAGGTGCCACACCGAAAGTGACCCACAACATTCGGAAGGTCCCACAATGTATTAGATGTCTTTGTTTCCTCGATGTAGGTGTGGACCAGGGAATCCCTTAGGTTCCTATTCTTCTTGAAAGCGAAAATGGGCTTTTTTTCCAGGGTGCCCTTGTTCTTAATCAAATGCCAATGTTTATTGATGGTTTGTTTAATGAGGTTACTTAGAGGACTATAGGTGGTGACACAAACCAATCTATCCATTTCAGTTTTGTCCTTGGGGGAAAGACATATGGTTCTGTCGGTATTCAAAGCCCTTTTTCTCGCTTGTTTGACAGATTTATTTGGATAACCTCTTTCCTTCAATCGTAGTTGTAATCCATCGGCATGTTGTTCATACTTTTCTTTGCTGGAACAGTTCCGCCTAATTCTCAGAAACTGGCCATAGGGCAAATTATACCTCAGGCCCTGGGGATGGTAACTAGAGAAATGTAACAGAGTGTTGCGGTCAGTTGGTTTCCTGTAGAGTTCAGTTTGAAGAATATTGCCTGATCTGTAAATATGCAGATCTAGGAAATCTACCTCCTGGTAGCTCCACTCGATGGTAAACCGGATGTAATCATTGCGTTGATTTAACCATAGATGGAACGAATTCAGCTCATTTTCTGTGCCTGTCCAAATGAGTAGGACGTCATCAATGTATCGTCGCCACAGAAGAATCTGTGACTTGTAAGGGTTCTGATCATGATATATGTAATCTGTTTCATATTGTGCCATGTATAAGTTGGCGACATCCGGAGCAAAAGTGGCCCCCATACTGACGCCTTTAATTTGTTGGTATAGTTGTTCCTTGAACAGGAAGAAATTCTCCGACATAGCCAAACGTACACATTCCAGGATGAAATCTGTGGGTGTGGAAATAACATCGATCCTTTTGTTCAGGCAGACCTTAAGGGCCTCTAGCCCCTCTCTTTGTGGAATTGAGGTATACAAGGCTTCTACGTCCAGAGTGGCCAGTATACAATGCTGTGGTAATTCAAGATCTTGTAGTGTTAGTATGACATTTGTAGAATCCTTAATGTAGGATGGCATCTTGCCTACAAAAGGTTTCAAGAAAAAATCTGTATAGAGGGACAGAGGTTCCAATAACGAATCACATGCAGAAACAATAGGTCTTCCTGGTGGTTGCCTCGGGTTCTTATGGATCTTTGGTAGAATATAGAACGCTGGAATCCTTGGGTGTGTTTTGTTAAGAAACTGACGTTCTCCCTCACATATCCAACCTTCCTGCTCCGCGTGTTTTGTAAGGTTGATGATCTCTTCTTGGAGTCTAGTGGTGGGATCCCTTCTTAGGGGTTTATATGAAGTAGCATCGGCGAGCAAACGCCGACATTCATTATTGTAGTCTGTTGTTTCCATGATGACGATCCCTCCTCCTTTGTCAGCAGGTTTTAGCGTGATAGATGGATCTTTTTTGAGGTCTGCTAGGGATTTTCTTTCCTCTCGGGATAGATTGTCCTGTTAATAGTTCTTTTTAGACAAACCTTCTTTTAGACTTTTGGAAACCAAATTCTCAAACGTTTCAAATTCAGCTGGTATAACGTGTGGTGGAGGCATAAAAACTGATTTGGGTTTGACTAGATTGGAACAACTACTAGTCCATCAACTTGACACTGTCAGATCAGGGTTGAACATTTCAGTGGAATGGAAACATTTCTACAGTCAATGAACCCCTGTCTTGTTTGTCCACTCCCTTTTGACCATCTCAGCCCTTATTGATTTGTTCGATTTATGAGAACTCTTGTTCTTTAGTCACTTGCTCATTTTTAAGCATTTAGAATTTTTGTCCAGGTAACTTATAATTTTGTGTACCTTGACTATTCTGGATGTACCATTATAATGCTATATGTAAGTTTGGGCCATCACAGGATGCTTTCTCATATTCCAACTTCTTTTCAATTATGCATGCAGTATATGTATGACCTTTGTGCTGCAATTTTGGTGTCATGTAGGACATTCTGATCAGATTCAGTGACAGCATCATCAAATCTATATTAACTATACTGTCTTACTGTTCAGCATTATTTTAGATGTGCAGTATTACTTGTATGTATACTTCTGCCACTAAAACCCAGTTTTACATAAGTAACAATGTACCTTCTGAAATAAGCACCTTGTCTACAAAAAAATGTAAATAGTGCTCTCTGTGTGCTCAATCTCACATCACACTGTTGTGTCGCAATTTTGTTGCTACATGTCTCATTGTTTTACTCTATGTTTCACTTTTATGTATCATTATGTTTGAGTGCCGGCTCCCACACATAATCATTAGTGGCACTCATCAACACAGCATTAGCATGCGCCCTGAACGTTGATTTTGTTCCCGTAACGTTTCGAGTGCCGGCTTCCACCCACAACCATTCATGGTACTCGTTAACACAACATTAGCATGCGTTCTGAACGTTGAATTTGCTCCCGTTACTTTACATCTGCACGTGCCCTTTTTCCGACGTGACGGTTTGCGCTCCATCACGTGGGTGTTATCTCACCCTTGGAGGTTCCTTTCAACGTTCAGTCACGGCCCTACTCTGTCTCTCATTGGTTTTCATGTGATTGACACTTCACTTCAGCGCCATGTCCAACCAATCGGATTGTCTCACAAGTATTATCACTCGCGATTCTCTGGGAAAGGCTTTCATTCCAACCACGCTCGCGCACTGAGACGCTTTGTTTTTTCTGCTCGCGATTCCCAGGGAGATTCTTTCATTGTGACGACGCTCGCGTCTTGAGACCCTCTGCCTCGGCTTGGCCGGAAAATTGCGCATACAATTGTAAGTAATCAAGTATGCTGTTTAGTCTATAACGTGACGTTTTGGCCCCTTTTTTTCACTGCTTAGTGCTACATAATCTTTATATGTTTATACTATATAGGACACCATCTTTATATATAGTTTTTTCCATTATTCTTATTTTCCCCACACAGTTGAGTCACATTCTGACATACTTGGCGGAGGAATCACGTTTTGCAGTTACCGCTTCCACTTTTTCTGGCTGAGCATTACTTACCTGTTGAGGTAAGATTCTCCACATTTGGCTTTGTATATTGGGCATTTATAAGGCCTATTATTCTGGACTGTATTTTTACAGCACCATGCACATGTCGTTACAGGTCCAATTCCTGTTCCTCCATGACGTACTCAGTACACCCCAGATATCTTGACTGATGATGGATATTCTTTTGTACCATAGCATTGGACAAATCTCTGGTAAGATTCCAGGCTCCTAGCTTTAGGAGATCCCTTTAGCATCTTGTGAGAGCTTTTTTGAATCATTCATTTTATTAGAGGTCATAGTTCCACTGACAATTCCCCATCTGTTTTTTTCCCCAGATAGACACTCCAGGATCACCTTTCAGGTTTCCACAAGTCCTGATGAAGGCCTGCTTACATAGCTATACTACACAGCACTTTCTAGGCCGAAACACCATTGTGTCGACGATATGACCATTAAGACAATGCATTTTGGAAACATTGATTTTTTTGTGTCTTTTATATACATGTCCACTAATGTGGGTTTATGTTGTATTTCTGTGACTGCATAATTGTTTGTGTTCTACCCGATACAGCACTGTTTTGTACTATCACATTGAGATCCAGTTGCCTATACTGGATAATACTCAATTTTGTATTGTTGTGTCTTGAATATACCTTGAGTGTTCTATCTCTACTAATACTATCCATTTTGATAAAAAATTAAACATTTTGTGAAAAAAGGACTGCAGCTCAACTATTTGTTGCTTGTCTAGTATTAGATTGGAACTATTGCCTGACCTCCCACCCTGAAATTTTGGTTCAGTTTATTTAAGCATTCCCACCTGGGTTTTTCAGGGCTCTGCCAGGCGCCCTTTATATAATTTAGTCTAAGTACAGCCCTTGGCTGTTGGGCTTTTTTCAACGAGACAATTGAAAATTTTGTCATTTTTCTAACCAAAATTAACCATGGACAGAGTTAATGTCGTATCATATACTGACGAATACTTTCAAAAATTACTAGGCGTCACACCAGCCTTTGGATCACAAGAAGGAGTTCTTGCACAAGGATCCAACAAAGATGAATACGACGGCATCAACCAACGTAAGAAAAAGCTAATACGGACAGAGATGCATGGTACTTTCATGCTTGAGTACCTGAGATCTGGGATCATTCCAGACGGTCTACAGGTAAAAAACATACCTAGAGTTTTCATCGACAACCCTAAGTTCAAAAAGAATTTTAGTGGTGTGGGAAATAAATGCAGTAGGGATTGGATCATTTTAATTATCGACACCGCCCAAGAGGAATGTAAAAAACAAGGTGATGAGTTACTCGAATTAGAGAAAAAATTTACAGAAAATGCAGCAATACAAGATGCAAAGCAAAAATTAGAAAAATTAGAAGAGGAAATTGCAAAATTCAAACAGATCACAATTGACAAAAAGATCCAAAAATTCAGAAAGGACTTGAGCGGCTACGCCGAAGAAAAGACCTACCCTTATTTACGGGAAACCTATTATACGGATCTACAACAACAACAACAGAATAACCCGTATAGGCGGAACAAATCTGTCAATTTCTCTGGCAGTTCAGCCTCCTCCAGTGGGAGTGATCCTAGTCCCTCGAGCAGCAACTCAACCAGCATCCCTCCACAACAACCTTTTTTTCCCCGGGGGGGACAACGGGGCCGCCCCAAGAGACGACCCTACCAACAAGGACAGTATATGAGAACCCGACAATGGTACTCAAATCAACCATGAGACAACAGATTCCCATCTTCAACTTATCTTTACGAATACTTACTCCATCGGAAGAAACCCTTTTGGAAAAAGGCTTGTCGTTTGTCCCCTCATCACAAGCTAATCCTTTCCAAGCCGAAATGGAGCTTAAGAGATTCTTTCGGAACCTCCGACTGAAATATTTTTTTGAAATATATTTACCAGATCATCAAGAGACTATATCTGAGAGTAATGAAAAACCCGAGAACACCACCGGGTTTAAACCCAAATCAGTTTTTATGCCTCCACCACACGTTATACCAGCTGAATTTGAAACTTTTGAGAATTTGGTTTCCAAAAGTCTAAAAGAAGGTTTGTCTAAAAAGAACTATTATCAGGACAATCTATCCCGAGAGGAAAGAAAATCCCTAGCAGACCTCAAAAAAGATCCATCTATCACGCTAAAACCTGCTGACAAAGGAGGAGGGATCGTCATCATGGAAACAACAGACTACAATAATGTATGTCGGCGTTTGCTCGCCGATGCTACTTCATATAAACCCCTAAGAAGGGATCCCACCACTAGACTCCAAGAAGAGATCATCAACCTTACAAAACACGCGGAGCAGGAAGGTTGGATATGTGAGGGAGAACGTCAGTTTCTTAACAAAACACACCCAAGGATTCCAGCGTTCTATATTCTACCAAAGATCCATAAGAACCCGAGGCAACCACCAGGAAGACCTATTGTTTCTGCATGTGATTCGTTATTGGAACCTCTGTCCCTCTATACAGATTTTTTCTTGAAACCTTTTGTAGGCAAGATGCCATCCTACATTAAGGATTCTACAAATGTCATACTAACACTACAAGATCTTGAATTACCACAGCATTGTATACTGGCCACTCTGGACGTAGAAGCCTTGTATACCTCAATTCCACAAAGAGAGGGGCTAGAGGCCCTTAAGGTCTGCCTGAACAAAAGGATCGATGTTATTTCCACACCCACAGATTTCATCCTGGAATGTGTACGTTTGGCTATGTCGGAGAATTTCTTCCTGTTCAAGGAACAACTATACCAACAAATTAAAGGCGTCAGTATGGGGGCCACTTTTGCTCCGGATGTCGCCAACTTATACATGGCACAATATGAAACAGATTACATATATCATGATCAGAACCCTTACAAGTCACAGATTCTTCTGTGGCGACGATACATTGATGACGTCCTACTCATTTGGACAGGCACAGAAAATGAGCTGAATTCGTTCCATCTATGGTTAAATCAACGCAATGATTACATCCGGTTTACCATCGAGTGGAGCTACCAGGAGGTAGATTTCCTAGATCTGCATATTTACAGATCAGGCAATATTCTTCAAACTGAACTCTACAGGAAACCAACTGACCGCAACACTCTGTTACATTTCTCTAGTTACCATCCCCAGGGCCTGAGGTATAATTTGCCCTATGGCCAGTTTCTGAGAATTAGGCGGAACTGTTCCAGCAAAGAAAAGTATGAACAACATGCCGATGGATTACAACTACGATTGAAGGAAAGAGGTTATCCAAATAAATCTGTTAAACAAGCGAGAAAAAGGGCTTTGAATACCGACAGAACCATATGTCTTTCCCCCAAGGACAAAACTGAAATGGATAGATTGGTTTGTGTCACCACCTATAGTCCTCTAAGTAACCTCATTAAACAAACCATCAATAAACATTGGCATTTGATTAAGAACAAGGGCACCCTGGAAAAAAAGCCCATTTTCGCTTTCAAGAAGAATAGGAACCTAAGGGATTCCCTGGTCCACACCTACATCGAGGAAACAAAGACATCTAATACATTGTGGGACCTTCCGAATGTTGTGGGTCACTTTCGGTGTGGCACCTGTATAGCATGCCGCTACACGAGCCCCACCAAAACCTTTGACTACAAGGGCTATCATCATACCCTACAAACACACACCAACTGCAATAGCAAGTTCGTGATCTATGCAATATTATGCCCATGCCACCTGTTATACATAGGCAAAACCACCAGACCAGTGAAACAACGGATCTCAGAGCACAGATCATGCATCAAAAATAAGATTCAGGACAAACCTCTTGTGGATCACTTTAGCCGACTAGGACACACCAATGATGATTTATCCTGGACCATCGTTCAGCAACTTACTCCACAAAAAAGAGGGGGTGATAGAGATGGAGCTTTGACTAGATTGGAACAACTACTAGTCCATCAACTTGACACTGTCAGATCAGGGTTGAACATTTCGGTGGAATGGAAACATTTCTACAGTCAATGAACCCCTGTCTTGTTTGTCCACTCCCTTTTGACCATCTCAGCCCTTATTGATTTGTTCGATTTATGAGAACTCTTGTTCTTTAGTCACTTGCTCATTTTTAAGCATTTAGACTTTTTGTCCAGGTAACTTATAATTTTGTGTACCTTGACTATTCTGGATGTACCATTATAATGCTATATGTAAGTTTGGGCCATCACAGGATGCTTTCTCATATTCCAACTTCTTTTCAATTATGCATGCAGTATATGTATGACCTTTGTGCTGCAATTATGGTGTCATGTAGGGCATTCTGATCAGATTCAGTGACAGCATCATCAAATCTATATTAACTATACTGTCTTACTGTTCAGCATTATTTTAGATGTGCAGTATTACTTGTATGTATACTTCTGCCACTAAAACCCAGTTTTACATAAGTAACAATGTACCTTCTGAAATAAGCACCTTGTCTACAAAAAAATGTAAATAGTGCTCTCTGTGTGCTCAATCTCACATCACACTGTTGTGTCGCAATTTTGTTGCTACATGTCTCATTGTTTTACTCTATGTTTCACTTTTATGTATCATTATGTTTGAGTGCCGGCTCCCACACATAATCATTAGTGGCACTCATCAACACAGCATTAGCATGCGCCCTGAACGTTGATTTTGTTCCCGTAACGTTTCGAGTGCCGGCTTCCACCCACAACCATTCATGGTACTCGTTAACACAACATTAGCATGCGTTCTGAACGTTGAATTTGCTCCCGTTACTTTACATCTGCACGTGCCCTTTTTCCGACGTGACGGTTTGCGCTCCATCACGTGGGTGTTATCTCACCCTTGGAGGTTCCTTTCAACGTTCAGTCACGGCCCTACTCTGTCTCTCATTGGTTTTCATGTGATTGACACTTCACTTCAGCGCCATGTCCAACCAATCGGATTGTCTCACAAGTATTATCACTCGCGATTCTCTGGGAAAGGCTTTCATTCCAACCACGCTCGCGCACTGAGACGCTTTGTTTTTTCTGCTCGCGATTCCCAGGGAGATTCTTTCATTGTGACGACGCTCGCGTCTTGAGACCCCCTGCCTCGGCTTGGCCGGAAAATTGCGCATACAATTGTAAGTAATCAAGTATGCTGTTTAGTCTATAACGTGACGTTTTGGCCCCTTTTTTTCACTGCTTAGTGCTACATAATCTTTATATGTTTATACTATATAGGACACCATCTTTATATATAGTTTTTTCCATTATTCTTATTTTCCCCACACAGTTGAGTCACATTCTGACATACTTGGCGGAGGAATCACGTTTTGCAGTTACCGCTTCCACTTTTTCTGGCTGAGCATTACTTACCTGTTGAGGTAAGATTCTCCACATTTGGCTTTGTATATTGGGCATTTATAAGGCCTATTATTCTGGACTGTATTTTTACAGCACCATGCACATGTCGTTACAGGTCCAATTCCTGTTCCTCCATGACGTACTCAGTACACCCCAGATATCTTGACTGATGATGGATATTCTTTTGTACCATAGCATTGGACAAATCTCTGGTAAGATTCCAGGCTCCTAGCTTTAGGAGATCCCTTTAGCATCTTGTGAGAGCTTTTTTGAATCATTCATTTTATTAGAGGTCATAGTTCCACTGACAATTCCCCATCTGTTTTTTTCCCCAGATAGACACTCCAGGATCACCTTTCAGGTTTCCACAAGTCCTGATGAAGGCCTGCTTACATAGCTATACTACACAGCACTTTCTAGGCCGAAACACCATTGTGTCGACGATATGACCATTAAGACAATGCATTTTGGAAACATTGATTTTTTTGTGTCTTTTATATACATGTCCACTAATGTGGGTTTATGTTGTATTTCTGTGACTGCATAATTGTTTGTGTTCTACCCGATACAGCACTGTTTTGTACTATCACATTGAGATCCAGTTGCCTATACTGGATAATACTCAATTTTGTATTGTTGTGTCTTGAATATACCTTGAGTGTTCTATCTCTACTAATACTATCCATTTTGATAAAAAATTAAACATTTTGTGAAAAAAGGACTGCAGCTCAACTATTTGTTGCTTGTCTAGTATTAGATTGGAACTATTGCCTGACCTCCCACCCTGAAATTTTGGTTCAGTTTATTTAAGCATTCCCACCTGGGTTTTTCAGGGCTCTGCCAGGCGCCCTTTATATAATTTAGGCATGTCTGAGAAGTCAAATTTAATTCAGGGCATGGCATGTCCAGGGTGTTGTAAATGTGGCTGCTGATGCTCTTTCTCGATTTCAGTGGCGCAGGTTCCGGGCAGTGCACCCAACTGCAAGGATGGAGGGAATGGTGTTCAAGGACGAGTGGTGGCAGCTGGTGACGTGGACCAGGCGCTCTGGAACTTGGGTCGATCACTCACACCAGGCGTTAGATCCCGGTACTGGCAGGGCTACGGCAAGTTTATCAGCAGGAATGAAATTCAAGAAATAACTGGAGTTTCTTTGGACATTTGTTGTCTGGGCTCATGGTGACGGTAAGAGCAGGTGTTGGGCAACGGGCCCCCTAGCCGCAATTGCTTTGCATTGCAAATTGAAAGGGTTGGGTGATCCTACCAAAGGGTTTGTGGTACGCATGGCTTTGAGGGGATGGGGCCGGGTGGAGGGACTCAAACGGGGCATCCGGAAACCCACTGAATTGAATTACTAGAGAAGTTGCTGTGTGCACTGCCCGGGATATGCTTTGATGGTTTTGAGGTGGCGCTTCTCAGGGCAGCATTCTTCACTGGCATTCTTTGGGGCCTTTAGGATCAGTGAACTGGTGGCAGCGGGAAAAGGGGATCTCTCTCGTAGGGCTCTGGCATTTGGTGATGTACATTTCAGTCACAAAGCAGACCAGTTGGTCTTGACAATTAAATTGCGATTTTGCAAGACCGACCAAGGCGGAAAAGGGAAGCTGGTTGTGCTTCACCAATCCAGCAGCAGCAACAGCCCGGTCACTTGGGTACCTGACTTTGAGAGCCCAGCAGCCAGACCCCCTCCTGGTGCACAAAAAACGGGACGCCACTCAACAACTACCAGTTCAGGAAGATTTTGGGGCGGTAGGGGTTAAGGGTGGGGCCTGGCCCTCACACAGTTTTCGCATAGGTGCGGCCACATCTGCTTTTCTACAGGGCATGCCAAGACCCACCATTCAGAGAATAGGGAGATTGCATTCAAACCGCTTCCAGCTTTATGTATGGCCCCCAGAGACTATTGAATTCCGTGCAGGTGGGACATAAGTGGGATCTTCTGCATCGAAAAATTGACAGATTTGAGGTTGTGGACTTGTGTTTTCCCCAATTTGTTTCTCAGACCAAAATGATTTTTGTACCTACAGACGAGACCATATGGATGGTAGGCCATTCCTTTATAACACGGGCGGAGGTCGAGGCCCGCCAATGGCACCAGGGCCCCAACCTAGGAATGGAAATGAACAAGGTGGTCTGGTTGGGCACGTCAGGGATGAGATGGCACTCATTGTGACCTGCGGTGCACAGACAGTTGCAGTGGAAGGATGCACCCAGGGTTCTGGTGGTGCATTTAGGTGACAATGATCTGGCCATCATTGGAAGGGGGCGATTGTGGGCTCAGATCCAGGTCGGTCTCCATGCACTGGCACAGGAATGGCCGGCCAAAGAAATCATCTGGTCAGAAGTTGTGCCCAGGCTGCAATGGCGTGGGACGGACTCACACAGGGGTATGGAGAAGTCCAGACACAGACTCAACAAGGGGATCAAGAGGTTTGCGAAGGTTGAGGGTTTTGGTTTCGTGAGGCACACTTGCCTGAATTTGCTTCCTTCCCACTATACAACGGACGGAGTACATCTGTCGAATAAAGGGAACGACTTGTTCCTCACGGCCATCCTGGGGGCATTCTTGAAGGCCAGGTGCTGCTAGTAACATGGTAAGTTTAAGTGGAGCATGGGGGCATTGAGGGTGGTGGAGAGGCCACCCGCAAAGCGTGGCGGTGTTCAGGGCAGTCCTAGCAAGGGAGGAGAGTATGCCGCAGCTTGAACCGTGGACAGGTTTCCTGATGTCTGCACTCGAGCCAAAATTGGATGATGGGAACTGAGTCCCTTAGGGACACTTGAGATTCCTCACCTGCAAGATTCAGTCCTACTTTCATGTGTGCACCCAGTCCCGGATTTTTTTATTTTCTTTTATTTTTAAATCTCCTCAGAGAAATAGAGATGAAAAGAAGATACAGAGAGATGGTGAGATCTAGGTAGGGTGACCAGACGTCCTGGTGTTTGGTGCTCGGCCCCCCCATTTCTCATGATTATCTTCCCACTAGAAACTGCAGTGGTTCTGTTTTTTAGTAGTAGGTCTTCATAGCTGGCAGGCAGGAATGCACAATCTCGCACAGAATAAATGATGCGTAGTACTACTTAAAATAGTGTTAGTTTGAGATAAATTAATTATAAAATGTGTTTCTTTTAACAGCAACACTTAAACCCCCTTCTCCTCCAAACGCTACTGAAGTGTAGTGCCTTGACAGCCACTTTCAAGAGCTAGTCCTACTTTTATGTTAGTTGCCCTGTCCGGGGTTTTCCTTTTGAAATCTGTTCACCCTAGATCTAGGGTGCATGCAAGGAGCGAAACAGAGGGAGAGAAAACACTAACAAAAAGAGAGTCAGCTTGAGAGAAGCAGAAAAGAGAGGGACGGAGATGCAATGGAAGAAGAGAGGAAACGACAGATAGGATAAAGAAACGAGAGAAAGAGGGTGAGGGGGGAAGGATGGGGCTCGCATTAATTCAACGCTGGCTGACCACCAACCACAGAAATACAGCCGTCAGATGGCGCACAGCGAGTGCACGGAGGCCAGACTTTCTCAAGAAGCCTGAATAATTGCGAGCCCCCTCCGCAGCGTGGGGACCGACCTGGAGAAGAATGAAATGTGAAATTGAGGTGACTCACAGAAGGAAAAAAAAGCCTTATCGACCGCGTGAGATGTCTGGGAACCGTGAGACGAGGAGCCCTATCTGGCAGAAACAGAAAAATGGCTACTGGGTTCGCGGACTCCGAGCTCCGAACCCACAGGTCATGAATCATACAGCGAAATAATAGCCCGGCGCGGCAATACACGCACACCGCTGCACCGAAGCCACGCAGCCTCCGAGGGGTGCTGCTCTGCAGGCCTGGCCCCTCACTCTGCACCCAGGCGCACCGTGACCATGTTAATTAAGCCCCGGATCAATCGGACAAATTCACTTAACAGGTACAGCCAATACATCACACTCCTAATTAAGGATACACGTGAAAGTAGTAAACAAATTAAACAGATAATTAAAAAGTAACTCATTTTTGAAATCTGATAATTGAATAGTATCATTTAAGGAAGAGCAATGGATTCAGAATCTCTCATTTAAAGTAAGAGTGATGGGTTGCGATTCTCCCCAGACTCTTGTGGTGCAGCACTGGCAAAAGCTGCCCCTGCCTGAAGCATGACGGAGGGGTAGGGCGGGCCGGGCGACTACCTGGGGCACCATGCCCCCAAGGCGCCATTAGCCCCCCTGCCACGCCAGTTTCGGGAGAGTTTTTCAAGGACTCCCCTCAGCTGGTGTAGTGGGAGAAGGCACGGCAGGCACCCTTTTGTTATTAAATGCGCCCGCTGCATTGGCCCTCCATTGAGATGATTACCTCCCCACTCCAATGCAGGAGCGAGGCGGTTTTCTTTGGAAAAGATCGCTCATGCATTTGCAAGAGCGCCCTATTCCAGTGATTAACTCCGTGCCACGCGCCGGAGAGGGCAGTTAGAAACATGTTTTGGCACCCACCCCCCATTGACCAGGGGTGCATGGGAAGTGGGGGGGACGCCAATTTTATTTAACAGCCCGGGTCACTGCCGCCTGCTAAGGCCGGCCCAGAGGACGAGTCTCACTATTGATGTGAGGACAAAGTGAGCTGAGAACTAGAAGGGCCCGTGTAGGACAGACTTTCCCTAGCTCAGTGCTAGCGAAACTTTTTTATGCCCCCTTTGAGTAAAAATGTAATATGATTTCTGGGGCCAACACAATCAGCCTTTCCTCTAAGCTATGTTATGTTGTTAAGCATTTATACTGCGTCCGCCTCCATGTTGGTGGTGTGGGCAATTGGACCATTACGAAGATGGGGAAAGTGGACTTCCAAAAGGTGGGTTAGAGTGAGTGAGTGGGACAGTGCATGCATTAACGAGCGAGTGGGTGAGTGAATGTGTTCAGAAGTACATGTGTGAGTGCATAATTAGGTAAGTGCTTGAATGAGTGGGTAAATGGAGGATTAAGTGAAGGGTGTCTAAGAGGGTGGCTGTGTCTGGTGGTGAGTGAGATAGTGCATGAGTGACTGAGTGTTTGAGCGAGTAAGAGAATAATCCAAGCACTGGCACTGGGCACTTCTTTGTGAGCGGCCAGGTGTTGAAAGGCTTGTCATAATGCCTGCTCTAGGGTTCCAGGTACAGTCACAGCTTTGTAATCCGGCCTCCCGGTGGTTCCAGATCGCAAGCATACGGCATGCGGAGACAGGAAAGTGACATCTTCTATGAGACGTGGCGAGCACGCGTGGGGCACAGGCAGAAGAGAGCAGCGCCCCCTGCCCCGCAACAGCAGGCTGACAAAGGATGACAACGACACGAGGTGTGAATAAGAAATCGAATTTGCTGTAATATTGGAACAAGACATTTCATGGTTTAATTAATTATATCCCCCCTCGCTTATAGTTGTCCATTAACCTCGACCTCTTGTCCAAACCTCTATGGTCACTTAATCCATACACAGCTTTTTTTTTAATACACATTTACCGATTGCCCTGCAGGCGCCTCGGCGCACGTGCTCCGTGTCTGTTTAAGTGTAAGGGCCTGCTTAACATCCATCGCGTGCAGACAGCGCAATCATTTGCCATAACAGCTCACGAGTAATAGCGCATTTCATGAATTCCCAGGATAGGTTAACATGCTCAGTGCGACACGTTCACGAGCCTCATGCTACGCACACGCCGAGATGCGACCATGCGTGTAATGACTGCGGACAGTTATGCAATGCGTATCACGCCCCCCGTAATGAAAAGTAATTATCATAAGGTATAAAAAACGATGGATGTTGAGAAAAATCAATGCACCGTCAGGTAATATCCTATCGCTTAAACTGCGAGCATTGAGGGGTTAGTTTACAGCAGCAGTCCAAGCTCTTTTAGCAGCAGCATTTCATCTGGAGTGGCGATCTAAAGTCCATCATGTATAAGCCTTTGAATGAATTAAATAATTCAGCAATGTTACCAGAGTAGAGGGTTGGGGGGACGGGGGGGGCATTCCCAGGCCATGTAATGCCATCCCATCCCCCTGGCAAGGGTAACATTGCTATTAGTATCCGGCATGATGTACCAGATACTAAGGCCCTCATTAGGACCCTGGCGTTAAGGGGTTAACGGCACCGTAAAAGGTGTCAGCGCCGTTAAACCCTTAACGCCTGATTACGTGGTCCCTTTGTGGCTCCCGACCTTAACGGCTGGTTTGGAAAGTTGGAAAGGGACCCGTAAAGGGACTTTAGAGGTAATTACAGTACCGCAATTTGCAGTACTGTAATTACCGCCTTCCCCAGTCCCATTGAGCCCTATGGGGCAAAAATGGGAATGGGGAAGGGCCAATGGTAAATGGGGAATTACCGCCCCGCCAACCTTGGAATGGGGCGGTATTTCCCCATTTACCATTGGCGGACTCGATACAATAGTGGCAGCAACCATGGTGCTAATAGCACCATTGGTTACCGCCGGTGTTGCAATAAGGGCCTAAGAGTTTGTTCTAAAAAACAAAAAGCAAAGATGGCCTCCATGGATCCAGAGAAGGGACTATATAGTCTGTTCTCCCTTTCCATGATGGTCATTGACGAGACTGTGTGGATGCGCCAGGAACACTGCAGTTCCCGGGGGGCATGAAAGGTAAGTGGAGGGGGCATGGGAGTGGGAAAAGCGGGTGGGGGAAGGGGACGCAGGGATGTGAGCCAGCACTTACCTGAGATCCCGGTGGGGGGAAGATGGTGGCATGTGGTAATGTCCCTGTTTTGAACCTCCTCATTCGCTGGGAAGCCGACACACCCCTCGCGACGTGTACTATTGATTTTAATTGTTTTATTGGATGGGAATCTGAACGCCTAGAACCAGATTCACCCTAGCCTAGCCTTAGATACTTCTTATATGCACTATAATCAATGTTACTCTCACCCATCTTGAAATCGGACAAAGAGCGTGGAGATTCCTCTAGCCAACAACACAAACATTAGCATTATTATCTTGAAAAGGATTGCTTCAAGTAGAGAGTCCAAGCCGCCCCCCCCCCCCCCACTTCGCAAAGGTATGACAAATTCTATTTGAGTTTTTCCAAGCAGAATTCGAAAGGGTCAGGTTAAAAGTAAAACTCGACTTGAAAGTGCTGTGTTCTAATAATAGAGACAATATTATACCTGGGACACCTGGGTTAGGTGACGTACCACCTAGCTCAGTTAAACACTATACTTTAAAGACCTTATGTAAGCCATCCAAAAACAAGCCATCTACCTATTCATGTGTTGGAACAGTTCAACTTTCACCACAGAGGCTGCTGCCTGTCAGTGCCAATGATCAGAGCTCAGGACCATCAGTTTTGCAGGAAGTACCAAGATTTTAGGGCTTGTTCGAAGGAGATTTCTCCCAAACGTTCTTGATCAGAAAGGAAAGGTTATTCTAGATCCCACGGGTGAGGGAGACGAAAGTTCAGCATCCCTCGCAAGATGTGTTGATGGAGGGCGACGTGTGAAGGGAAATGGACGAGAAAGGAAGCTTTTGGGGAAGTGCTACTTCTTTACTTCTAAGTGCTAGAAAGGGGAAGACCCTTTTCATAGTGGGTGTGGGAGGGAAACAAAGAGATTTGAAGGAGATGCATGGAGGAGCAGGACACCTTCAGGGGTAGGGAAGAGTTGACGTTTTGTGGTGGCATCAAGGATGGGGCAAGCAGCAGTATTCTGGGCTCGAGCGAGAGCAGGTCCTTTTTGCTTAGTCTAGCCTGGGTGAAATAAGGATGCTGACCACTGTACCTCGGTCGTGCAAACATTGCGGAAGACACTGCAGAAAAGATCCGTTTGCTAAGATGCAAGACCTTATATATTTCATAAGGAACATCCTATCCCTTTCAATCAGGAGAGGAGCTGAGCTGTTTGGCAGGGGCAGCCAAGTGAACATTTCTGGCCTATGATGCAGTGAACAAGCCCATGACGCAGTGGTGGCAGTGCCAACTTTCAGAACAAACAAATTCAATACCAACCTCTCTGCCACCCACACATGTTCACGTATACAAAATAGACAGTATTGGCTTTACTTTGCATACATGCAACAGGTCTTTCAGTTATGTTTGTGGATTCCTAGTGAAGCGGGCCCCATGGGACCTCCCCCACATACCAAACATTGTAAAATTATTTCACCAAGATAATAGAATTTGGTGAAATGGGAGAGCCGGCTATTGAGCCCAGGGTTCCTCATGTCCCAGTTTGCAATTTGACAGTAGGCTGCATCGGCTCCAATATCATTCAATTTCATCCCATCCCATATTTAGTTTTAGACCAATGTAAAAAGGTAGAGAAGCGAGCAAATTCATCAGTACACCCGAGTAATGGGGTCTGGCTTCTCTCTAAGAGCCAAAAATATGCTGGCACGGCAAAATACCCATATCTTGCTTCCTGCCTCGACGCCACATGAAAACCTCACTTGGCATGCTGCTTCCCCACCAATATGCATTCTTTAAATGGTTGCTTGTTTTATTATTGAGTAACACTATAGATTGTAAACCCCTATGAGTGAGCCTTTCCACACAGACAGTTAAAGAAAACAAGGCATAGGGATGTAAATAATGTTTTGTTCTGTATCACAAAATATGTCGATTGTGGAGAGCAGGGATTTGAGCCCTAGCTTCCTGGTTTCGTGGTTTAAAACTTAGACAACAAAGGAGACTTTGGGCCTCATTACGAGGTTGGCGGAATGGGTTTACCGGCACCGGTAATGGTGCCGGTGTCGGTAAACCCATTCCGCCCTATTACGAGGTTCCCATACGGGACCCGCACAGAACGTCTGGTCAGACCAGACGTCCTTTGCGGGTCCCACAAGGGGACCAGGGAGCTAATAACGGGCCGTTATTAGCTCCATCCCCATTCCCATTGAACCCTATGGGGGCTCGAATGGGAATGGGGATGGGTCTTTGGAATGAAATGAGGAATTACCGGGTCTTCCAAGGTTGAAATGACCCGGTAATTCCTCATTCTCAGAACCCGGACCCGGATTCGATTTTGGATGCAGGCATGGTGCTAGTAGCACCATAGCTACCTCCAAACTCGTAATGAGGCCCTTAATCTTCTCCTATTCCATCTTCAACATTAGAACCAACCAACACCTTTCTGCAAAGTTATTTCTCAAGGGCTAAACTAGTACACTGTTCAATAAATCTAGCATTCAACTTACATGATAGAGCAACCAGAAAATATATAAGAGAAGTCTTAATTGAAACATAGGTTTATAAAGCAAGTATACATCAATTTGTCAGAAATAAAGGAGTTGAGCCAGTCCCACAATCAGGTGCAGTGGCATGCATTTCAGGCACATATGTCAGCCACAGTCTTTCAATGTACTGAGCTACCTTTCCACATTTGCACCTGAATCTCATTTAACTTATGTTCCTAAACCATCGCCACATCTGCAATGCCCCTTCACCCCCCTTCCTTAAAATGTACAGTCAGACGTCTATTCTAATTTGATCCATCCCTTAACATATAATGCAAAACCCTCCCATACCTAGGACACACCGCCTTTCCTTGCCCTCATTGATACCTCACCAATTCCTTGTCACTCAACCCCCTCCCACCCCCTCCATTACCCAGACTCACATGTAGATGGTAGCCTACCTTGATTTGCTTATCATCATCTGCCAGACATGACTAGAAGTTGTGATCAGGTTCTTTCAGGTAATTGTGGCTTTTGGTTTTGCTCTTGGACAATGCAGACCGCCAGACACTGAGGGAACTTGGCTTTCATCGTGCTCTTGAGATGCACTTTCCTGGAAAGTCGGCTGCATATTTCAGCTCACAGAAGCAGAGGGAATTGCAAGGGGAGCGTGCCTCGCAGCTGGTGATGGAGAGAGGAAGGGTCACTAAAGTGATGTGTGTTTTAGCATTTCTGGATGGGTAGAATATATGTGCAAGGATGTATCTTTATTAATGTGATGATGTATCTATATACATGTATATGATGATTTCTATATATGTTTTTTGTTGGTCATGTAGTGTTCTGGACAAGACAAAAAAATGAAAACTGTGGTGGGTCATTCAGAGCTGGGCGATAATGATAAAACCAGCAGATTTACTGTCCGACTGATTCAAGGTATGGTCAAATACCACCGTCAGTGTTCCATGGGAATACAGGCCGTTGTATTTTAGGCAGTCTTTCTACCACAAATCTGCATACTTGTACCTCTAGCCAAGAGGAGGAGGAAAAAAAAAACAACTAGGCCCCAATTTGTTTTTCTACTTTTTTTTACTGTACAGAAGGGATGTTTGGGTACTTCCCTTCAATACAGTAGGAAAAGGGTTTTCAAAGGGCTATTATTAGTTCTCGAAAAGGTGGGAATGTCTGTAGCCCCGACTCACCAACTTGACCATGTAATGCATAGAAGGGTCGGAATGGACCCTTTTGTGCATAAGAAAATGTAGAGTAGTGGTATGAGCCGCTACTATACATAATCAATTTCCACCTACACATTCAAGGAGAAAATGGGTGAGGAAAATGTTAAAAACACACCTTTAAATTACCACTGGCCAAGGTGTTATTTTTAAAATGCCTATTGCAGTATTCCAGAAGAAACCCTTCTGCCAGTGGTAAACTATGAATTGGATGGATTTTCAAAAATACCACCAGCAGAGGTGGTAACGTTCTCCGTTGCTATTTCATAAAATGTCTGACCAACTCTGATTGTGTCATGATGCATACTCCCGGAGAGCCAGTCCAACACCGGCAGCCCCGGAAGCACACATCAGGTACCCAAGGGAAGGTCCAGCAACCCCAAATAGGGGCCCTTTGGACACAGTCCTGGCGCCTTTGGCACCAGGCTCATTTTGTACATCAGTCCTGGCGCCGTAGGCACCAGGCTCATAAAGGGAGTGCTTTTGGTGGACTTACCTGATGCAGACCATGCTGCCAGATCCAGACCTCTTTGAGGCCTGAAAGGAACTACTTTACCTGTGGGACTATTTTGCCACTCGGGCGTGGTCAGGGAAGGATACATACCTGATTGGGGAAGGATACATACGAAGGATACATACTGGGACTTCTTTGGAGGCTATTTAAGCCACGCCCAGAGAGCAGCTCACGCTTCGCGTTGCTCTGCTCCTAGAAGCTGGACGCTCACCGTGTCGGCTCCTGCATCCTGACACCAGCCACGCCTGCTTCAGTCCTGGAACACCTAAAAGGAAGAAGAGAGGAACAGAAGGTGAATAAAGGACATTACCTGATATTGCATGGGATCCGGAGCCAACACGCCGACGATCCTAAAGGAAAAGACATTATTTTTTGGATTCCTCGCGTTGCTCGTTGCAGCGCTGCGCTCAACTCACCTGTCCACAAGGAATTCCGTACTCCTACGACCATCCGCACGTTCTGCTGCATTCCAGCACCTAGGAAGGAAAAGAGAAGAACAAAAGGTGAGCCAGAGAAAACATTGGGAAAAAACTGATTTGCCAGAAGGCTTACCTGGCGATTGGTGGGGGAGAATCCTTCCTCATCTCGGGTCGGCACGCCTTTTGGCAGTACAGCGCCCCGGCCCCTATGGGGAAAAAAGAACACGCGCATTAGTGGGTGAACATACAGACATTAGAAAAACCACCCCAACATAAGCTCACCTGAATTATCCACAGCAAATTGTCTTCTCTACGTGGAATCTTCGCTCTGCACCTGCGCTAAAAGACTAAAAGCAGTCCATTGAAAATAAAGTCCAAAAAGGAAGGGAGAACAACCCTTGAACTTGATAAGTCATATACTTACGAAAGCGCCTTATTCATCCAAAAAACCAGTGAAGCAACTGGACCTGAATGCCCGTCCAATAACCAGTGAAGTAACTGGATTCTACCGCACCCCTGCACCAGAAGCAGGATGGAGAGCTCATCATTTCAAATCTTAAGGTGAGAATTTACGGGAAGGTTCAGAGGTGGTTTGAAGAGAGAGTAAAAGGGGAAAGGAGGGGTTCGACTCGTCACTCCGCAGGTGATTAAAATCCTTTTCCCCATCTACAGAAAGATCTTCCTACGCATCAGACAGGTGAGGTTTGGGGGTCCGGCCCAGTCAGTGTTCCGAGTCCTGCGCATCACCTTAGAAGAGGCCGCAGCAGCCCAGACCTGGTCAGTGTCTCCGTGGGAGTCAGGTGAGCATTACAGAACGCGAAGCCTTCCTACAATTTCCCACCCGGACGCTATGGAGACTTCCGAAACCGATCAGCTGGCCCACCTATTGGGGGAATCACGGGCCGAAGTGCATTCCGCACGTCAGGAGACAAACGCTCTCAGGAGGGAACTAATTGTATCTAAGGAACAAACTGATGACCTTGCCAGGCAGTTGTTGCAAGGTCAAGCTGGACAAATTCCTCTACCAGGTTCGGGGGTTATTCCCGCCCCAATGGTTTCAAGCAACCCTGTGCAAATTAATCTACCGGGAAATATGCCATTGGCCCCACCTGAACGTTTTGCGGGGGACCCCAGAAGATTTGCTGTATTCATAAATCAATGCCGATTACACTTCCTTTGCAGACCGGGGGCCTTTCCTAATGACCAAACCAAAGTAGCCTTCGTATTATCATATCTCAGCGGCTGCGCTGCAGATTGGTCGGTTCCACTGGTCACTCAAGACGACCCGATACTCCGAGACTTTCAAGGTTTTCAGACACGCATGGAAAGATTATTTGCTCGGCACTCTCAGGGACAGGCCCTGGACAACAAACTTCTGTCCTTACGACAAGCTAACCAGGATCTAATAGCCTATATCGCAAACTTCAATAGGTTGATAGTGGAGACTGGGTGGCCAGAGGATAAGAGAATCACGTTATTTCATCGAGGTCTACGTGGGGAACTTAAAGATGTTCTAGCCCAAGTTGTAAATCCACACCAAGACTGTATGGAATATATAGACTTAGTGGTCCAATTAGACCATAGGCTTCAAAATAGAAAAGCAGATCGGTCCAAGTTTGAGACTCGCGTGTTAGTCAAGACCCACGTTAACCCCAAGAATGCTGATGTTTCCGAACCTATGCAAATTTGAGGGGTTAAATGACCGTTATCTCAAAAGGAACGTGAAAGAAGACGACAGATGCAATTGTGTCTTTATTGTGGGGCTTCTGGACACTTTACGAGATTGCCCGGTGAAACCACCCAAGAAAACGGTAGGAGCCGCGGATAAGAATCATAAGGAACCGGATTCGGGAAAAGACCACGCCCGACAAGCGTAGAGGTCCACTTGTCGAGCCTGAAAACTGACTCTCAGACCTCGCACTTCATCATGCCAATGATCCTTGTGAATCCGGAACAGCCTGGATAGTTGCATGCTATAAAGGCATACATCGACAGTGGAGCTATTGGGAACTATGCGGATCATGAATTGGCTTCTAGGATCAATCTCCCTCTTCGTCCAAAAACCACTAAAGAAGTCATCACCACAGTCGATGGATCTGAAATTGCCTCTGGGCCAGTAACACATTCCACTGCAGAGGTGACACTAGTAGGTCAGGACGGGCATCGGGAGGCTGTTGTGTTTGACGTAATCAAGGCCCTGCAGTTTCAAGTAATTCTAGGAATCCCTTGGTTAGAAACACACAATCCTCGAATTGATTGGCGAGCGAAGAGGATAACCTTTCCTGATTGCGCACAAACCTGTTATCCAAAGATAGGCCTGTCTACACTAACCCCTGTCACTTTACAGCTACCGCCGGAGTACATGGAGTTTCAAGAAGTCTTCCAGAAGGAACAGGCCAACACGCTACCCCCTCACAGGCCATACGATTGCCAAATTGATCTGATACCGGGTGCGCAACCCCCGTGTAGCAGAATTTATGCTCTTACGGAACCTGAAAATCTTCATTTGCGACAATATTTAGATCAGTACCTAGTCAATGGTTTCATTCACCCGTCAAAGTCTCCTGCATCCTCGGCCCTGTTCTTCGTGCCAAAAAAAGAAGGCGACCTCAGAACTTGTATCGACTATCACGCATTGAACCAGATAACTGTTAAAAACCGTTACCCTCTGCCCCTGATCCCTGAACTTCTTGACCAAGTAAAGGAGGCCTGCATATATACCAAGTTAGATCTCCGGGGGGCTTACCATCTGGTGCGAATAAAAGAAGGCGACGAATGGAAGACCGCCTTCCGTACCAAATATGGACTATTTGAGTACCAAGTAATGCCTTTCAGATTGTGCAACGCCCCTGCTGCCTTCCAAAACTTCATGAACAATGTCCTTCGAGAACTCCTAGATGTTTGTGTCGTCGTATATATCGATGACATTCTGATATACTCCTCTTCGGAATCTGAACATATAAGGCATGTTAAGGCAGTTCTCGAGAAACTGCGCCAACACAAACTATTTGCGAAAAAATTGAAATGTGTGTTTTCCATACCACAGAAGTCGCGTTTCTTGGTTTCATCCTAACACCTAAAGGAGTCCGAATGGATTCACGAAAAGTGGATGCCATCTTCCAATGGCCATCGCCTAGCTCTGTGAAAGGCGTACAAAGCATGCTTGGCTTTGCCAACTTTTACCGCAGATTTATCCCGGAATTTTCGCGGATCGTTCAACCCATCACTGCACTCTTGAAGAAAAATAAACGCTTCGAATGGTCTGGGGAAGCCGAACAGGCTTTTCAGGAGCTGAAAGCCAAATTTACCTCCGCACCAGTACTGAAACACCCGCGCCCGGATCTTCCATACATACTTGAGACCGATGCATCCAGTTTAGCCATGGGAGCTGTTCTGTTCCAAAGAGATCCCGAATCTAATCAACTACACCCCGTAGCCTTTTGGTCCAGAAGATTCTCAGCACCTGAAGTTAACTATGCAATCACCGATAAGGAGTTATTGGCCATTAAATCCGCTTTTAAGGCTTGGAGGCACTATCTTCTTGGCGCTAGACATACCATCACGGTGATCACAGAACACCGGAACTTGCAATATTTGAAAACTGCCAAAGCTCAGTCATCACGTCAGCTCCGATGGGATTTGTTCTTTGCTGAATTCGATTTTGTAATCACCTATCGTCCTGGCAGCAAGAACGGTAAAGCTGATGCCCTTTTCCGAATAGGAATGGGTGAAATAGATACAAGCGCAGAACCAGTACCAATAATTCCCGAACAAAAAATTCTGGGTATGATTACCTTACAAACTCTGGAGGACATTCAAACTAGAGTTAAGCAACTCCTGGACCCTACAGCCTTGCAGGATTGGATTTTAAAGGGATCTAACTTTACTGTTAAGGATGACCTACCTTACTTCCAAGGGCGCCTATTTTTGCCACACAAAGAACTAGAAGAACTAGTTATTTCTCGTTATCATGATACCCTGATAGAAGGACACCCAGGGATTGCCAAAACGGAAGAAAAGGTAAAACGACAATTCTGGTGGCCCTCTTGGCGAAAGGACATTAAATCTTTTGTGATGTCATGTGGTATTTGCGCCCAAAACAAAGGACAAAAGAGAGACCAGCTGGTCTTCTTCAACCCTTAGACATTCCACCAACACCTTGGCACACCTTGTCACTGGATTTTATTACGGATCTGCCTCCTTGCTGTGCATATAACTCCATCCTTGTTATAGTGGATTTATTTTCTAAAATGGCCCACTTCATTCCATTAAAAGGCTTGCCTTCAGCTTCAGTCCTAGCTAAGGAATTTCTGGAAAACATTGTTCGCTTACATGGATTCCCATCCATACTAGTCTCTGACCGAGGAAGCCAATTCATTTCCCATTTTTGGAGAAAGTGCTGTCAGCTGGCGCAGATTGACGTAAGATTGTCGACCAGTCACCATCCTCAGACCGATGGTCAAACTGAGAGAACAAATCAGACCCTTGAACAATATCTACGGTGTATGTTGCATCAATCCGAAAGTAATTGGAAAGATATCCTTTGGATTGCTGAATACGCATACAATAATTCGATACACTCGTGAACTGGACAAAGCCCTTTTTATACCATATATGGACATCATCCTCGGACCTCAGACCTTGATTCACCTCAAAGCCTCAAAATGCCTGCCGTAAACCATCTACATTCTACAATAACTCAAGCCTTCAAGGAAGCAACTGCGCATTTACTGCAAGCCAAGAGAAAGTACAAGCAGAATGCTGATCTACATCGAAGTGAAGCACCTCAATACCAAGTTGGAGACCAAGTATGGTTAGCTACCAGACACTTATCGCTCAAGGTACCTCGAACTTTTAACCCAAGATATGTGGGGCCCTACTCAGTTACGGCCATCATCAACCCGGTGGCCGTCAAACTCGACCTACCAGCTAATATGCGTATTCATCCTGTTTTTCATGTATCACTTTTGAAACCGGTGCAACCTGGAACCCGACTAATCAAGCCACCAGAACCTATCCGAATAAATGGAGAACCCGAGTTCGAGGTGAAGAACATTTTGGATTCCAAGGTGTCAAAGTCCAAATTGTACTATTTAATAGATTGGAAAGGATACGGGCCTCAAGAAAGATCCTGGGAGCCTAGTGACCATGTGCACGCACCTCGGTTAGTCAAAAGGTTCCACCGGAATTTCCCAAACAAACCGAGACCCCCAGAGAGAACGATCTTGGGAGGGGCCTTGGGGGGGAGTGCTGTCATGATGCATACTCCCGGAGAGCCAGTCCAAGACTGGCAGCCCCGGAAGCACACATCAGGTACCCAAGGGAAGGTCCAGCAACCCCAAATAGGGGCCCTTTGGACACAGTCCTGGCGCCATAGGTGCCAGGCTCATTTTGGACATCAGTCCTGGCGCCATAGGCGCCAGGCTCATAAAGGGAGTGCTTTTGTTGGACTTACCTGATGCAGACCATGCTGCCAGATCCAGACCTCTTTGAGGCCTGAAAGGAACTACTTTACCTGTGGGACTATTTTGCCACTCGGGCGTGGTCAGGGAAGGATACATACCTGATTGGGGAAGGATACATACTGGGACTTCTTTGGAGGCTATTTAAGCCACGCCCAGACAGCAGCTCACGCTTCGCGTTGCTCTGCTCCTAGCAGCTGGATGCTCACCGTATCTGCTCCTGCATCCTGACTCCAGCCACGCCTGCTTCAGTCCTGGAACACCTAAAAGGAAGAAGAGAGGAAGAGAAGGTGAATAAAGGACATTACCTGATATTGCATGGGATCCGGAGCCAACACGCCGACGATCCAAAAGGAAAAGACATTATTTTTGGATTCCTCACGTTGCTCGTTGCAGCGCTGCGCTCAACTCACCTGTCCACAAGGAATTCCGTACTCCTACGACCATCCGCACGTTCCGCTGCATTCCAGCACCTAGGAAGGAAAAGAGAAGAACAAAAGGTGAGCCAGAGAAAACATTGGGAAAAAACTGATTTGCCAGAAGGCTTACCTGGCGATTGGTGGGGGAGAATCCTTCCTCATCTCGGGTCGGCACACCTTTTGGCAGTACCGCGCCCCAGCCCCTATGGGGAAAAAAGAACACGCGCATTGGTGGGTGAACATACAGACATTAGAAAAACCACCCCAACATAAACTCACCTGAATTATCCACAGCGAATTGTCTTCTCTACGTGCAATCTTCGCCCTGCACCTGCGCTAAAAGACTAAAGGCAGTCCATTGAAAATAAAGGCCAAAAAGGAAGGGAGAACAACCCTTGAACTTGATAAGTCATATACTTACGAACGCGCCTTATTCATCCAAAAAACCAGTGAAGCAACTGGACCTGAATGCCCGTCCAATAACCAGTGAAGTAACTGGATTCTACCGCACCCCTGCACCAGAAGCAGGATGGAGAGCTCATCATTTCAAATCTTAAGGTGAGAATTAACGGGAAGATTCAGAGGTGGTTTGAAGAGAGAGTAAAAGGGGAAAGGAGGGGTTCGACTCGTCACTCCGCAGGTGATTAAAATCCTTTTCCCCTTCTACAGAAAGATCTTCCTAAGCATCAGACAGGCGAGGTTTGGGGGTCTGGCCCAGTCGGTGTTCCGAGTCCGGCGCATCACCTTAGAAGAGGCCGCAGCAGCCCAGACCTGGTCAGCGTCTCCGTGGGAGTCAGGTGAGCGTTACAAATTGACCCCCTAGTTTGTAGTCTACTGGTAATTAGTAACTGAATGTTACATCTTGCAAACTCTAATAAGAAATGGATCCTTACTTTCTTGGCAAGTAGAGCTGAGAGAGCCGGGGAATCCAGGAGAGGGATGAGGCACGGAGTCTGGCTGGCTCACATCACCAAATGTGAACGGAACCAGGAAAACACCTGTGGGAAATGGAGGCCACTGTGCTAAGTGGCTGGTGGTGTGGGGTGAGGGGTAAGGACTAGGGGTGAGCGAAATCCACACTGCAATCCGCTTCCACCCATTCCACAAAATCAGCATTACAGTGCCGCCACCACTGACATTTCATCCGTTTTTGTGTGGTTTCTCACGGAGCGTGATGTTTCATTCCATGTTAGTTTCGTGTAGCACGACGAGAAACTAAGATCAGGTCTTTTTTTGTATCCATGCTAGTTTCTTGCTGCAACACAAGACATTTTGTATGGGTTTTTCCAGACTGTGCTTGTTTTTCGCAGTGACACGAGAAACTTTTTGCGATCCATCCTAGTTTTGCACAGGGGCACGAGAAACTTTATGCAGGTCTTGTTTGATCTGTGGTACTTTTGTGCAGCAGGCTCATTTTAGATCAGTACTAGTTTTGCGTTGGAGCATGAGAAACTTTGCATTTCAAACCATGCTAGGTTCGCCAAACGGCATGCGAAACTTTGCACAGCTGTTTATTGGATTTGTGCTCGGTTTGCGCAGCAGTACGAGAAACTTCCTGCCGCTCTTTTTGATTTTTGCAAGGTTCAAGCAGTGGCGTGAGAAACTTTGTGCCGCTCATTTCATTTCGTGCTCAGTCTCATCAGTTCTCAAAGTGGCACGAGAAACATTGCACGGCTCGTTTTGGTTTGGAAGACTGCACAAGAAACTTTGTGTCACTGTTTTCGATATGCAGGGGTGGCAGAACAGCAGACTGCAGCAAAGTAGATCAAAATCTTACAGATTACTCTTTCGCATCTCCCGGAACTGAATTTAACAATCTCTCCCAGCCCTAGAAAGGAAAGCATCAGTGAATTTGTGAATGGTTTGGGGGAAGGGGCTGGGGAAGGATAAATAGCAGTGCTGAGGATGGCAACGATTTATTTTTGGATGGCACAGGGCAGGACGGCTTGGGATGGGAAGGAGGGGATACAGCCATTGAGGAGTGCAGGGGAGTCAGGACAGCAACAATGTTTTTTAGGATGATGCGGGGAAAGTTGGGAAAAAGGGATGGCCGCACAGAGAGGGGGGGAAGGTCGGCGCATCCCCGGCATATTTTTGGAAGTGCTCAAGAAGAGAACTGGTTCAAGGTAGCAGCAGAAGGCAGTCACACTTATTTTATGAAGTAGTAAACATGCTTCCTATTCCCTGCCAGTTCACTCTGCCTCGTCCACAGTGCCATTGCAGGAAGGGACAGGATTCTCCTGTCCAGTTACACCCACTCAGTGAGCGGCAGAGGGAGGGACAGCCATATTCTTTTACGTAAGGAGCATTTTCTTCATGGTCGGCCCCTGCTTTAGGTAAGCACTGACCTGAAGGGAAGGTCAGGGCAGAGCCCCAGCTTTGCACCATGCCAGCCGAGCTCCACTTGGCTCGCCCAGTTCTTTTGGCAAGTAAGAGTCTTGATAAGCTGCAGAGGATTGTAACATATCAGTGGTGTATGGACCCCAGTGATGCCAACATTGCTAGCTAGACATTGCTAGACAATGTCCCTGAATCTGATACTAAAATGTGTATATTGCCGCCGGGTGCTATGAACATGAGCCTGAGGCGTTGGTTCTTCACCCTCTCACTCACTGTGGAGGCCCACAATTGGGGCTGCCAAGGCACATCTGTAACATTTCTGATATCAAGACAAGTGTCTCACTCCACCTTCACAGAAGCCAAGCAGTTCTTGCAGCGCTCGGTTCCTTTGAGGCAGGCTGCATTTTGAAGGATTTTGTCTTTTTCAATTATATTTTTTACTTAAGGCAGCTCTAGCCCAGGGAGTGTAATAATATATAGCGCCTTTGAGTGTGCAGCACCTCACTGAATGTGATGGCATTTTGTTGCCAGCAATAATGTGGCATACACATATAGCCAGTCCTATGTTGCCAGTATAACATGTGAGTATGTGGCTGGAGACATGCAAGGTATAGGATTTATAATACAGCAAAAAGCAATGTGAAGCTGCAAGTTTAAAAGTGCACAATTTTTGTTCTTCTATTCTCTGGAACACCTCATGCATAGGAGGCTACATTATTCATATAACTAACTGACTTAATTAACAATTACTAATTACTAGAGCTAACTCATTAACATTATAATGTAATCTCTGTGTGAAAAATGAGGTGAAAATGCATATTCTGAATTTCGTTTTTCAAACGTGCACTGGAATTTATTTTTTCTTCATTCAATTCCCATGTTTGCAGCAAGCAGAGAGCCTGCATACCAGGAAATGAGAGTAGATACAGTTGCTCACTGTGTCACTGGCCTGTTGTACTAAAGGAAGGGTGATGCTGACTTTCAATTTGATTGGAGCAGTGTATCTGCAGATTTACTACGTAAGCAAAATGGGAAGGTGCAGAGCTTTGCTGGGAGAACAAGGTCAGAGGGAGAGTTAGTTCGGGGATGACTGGGCTCTTAGACAGACGTGCCTAGTCTCACATCGCGCTGGCTTGAGAACTCTATATTTTCGCTGCACACTTCAAACATCCAAGATTACAGAGGCAATCCATGCTGACCGGGCCTGCTTTTCTGAGGCGAGGGAGAGAAGGTCATCTGGGGGAGAGAACTACAAATCTTTGGTAAGCATCCAAAGTTGAAGTGTGGTTATTGTGTCCTGTTGTTTGCCTGGTATTTTTAGATCAGACACTCGTCAGTCAGCGTAGACAAGAAAAAGAAACTCCCCTGCATTTTCATTTGTCTTGTTGCCTATTTTTAAAAAAAACTTTGTTTGCACTGTATTTTTTTTTTCACTTCATATTATATTACAGGTAATGCTAATATATATATACATGGTAAGAGTTGTGCCATGAATTGTAATTGTCTGCAATATAACTAATTTATATTTAAAAAAAAACAGATGGTTCAGAGTTTTGTTGTTGTGGGAATTGCATATGAGGAGTTGGGGAAGATTTGTGTTCTTTGGTAATACATTTGCCAATTTGTTCATGCAGATAGAATAACAGACTAAGCGGTGGTAAATAGGTGTATGTGGGTGTTCCCCAGTGCATATTGTTTGGGGAAATCTAATACAACATATAGATTACTGGGGGTCTATGAACCAGTAATGAGGCCTATGGGCGCATAGATCATTGGTGTAAATAAATCAGTGATACCAGCTGCAGGCTGTAGGTGGCACTATACGTAAAATTGTTGGTCCTCTTGTTCATAGGCCCAAGGCCTCTATATATCACTAGGAGGTATTCTAATAAAAAGGAAGGTTTTGTGTATGGTGGGGTTATAATGTAGGGAAGGGAAATCATGCTCACCACTAAGTAATACTACAACAAAATACCGCCAATAATACATAATACTAAATTCTCCAATATAGTGTAACAAAATATGGTCACTAGAATGATATGAGGCCAAACCCAATCTAAAAGCTATATTTATGGCGGTAAGAAAATAACGCCAGACCCTAAAATTACACAAAATATCCTACATATATGGTGCGCAGGCCGGGAAAATGATTATAGAGCACCCACTGGCCGTGGCAAGTGTGTCGCACTCCACTATACGTGCATTAGAGGGAACCCATTTCATGATAGCAGTGTGACTCTAAAAGTGAATTTTAGAATGTCCCAAATGGAGGCCACATTCCTAGAGCTAGTGCAATATCTAGAGGCAAAGTTATATGCACATGGGACATGGTCATCAAATAATGCCACAGAATGGCATGGCCGCATTTATGGTGAAGTACAGAAAGAACCCTTAGACAGCATTTTTGCAGAAGGCAGCATAATTCAGGTCTGCCTTTTGAGACTATTCAACGCAGCTGGTAAACATGCAGAGAAAGATTGCCTGATACGGCTATGTGCCAAGACATGGTTTATCCTGAATAGGTCCCTGCGAATGCAAGAAAATGATACTGAGCTGATTAACAATTTAAAAGCTGATCTGGGGCAAGTGAAAAAGAGGAAATGTTAAGAGCAGAATTGGAGGTATGTCAAAAAGACATGCAGTCAAAATGTAGGGATCTTTATATTCGATTGTCTAAAAGTAAGAAGCAGTTTGAGGATAGTGAACAAGAATTGGTACATTTGAAAGCGTTGGTAGACCATATTATACAAGACAAAGATCAGGTTGTTTTGGAAATGCAGATTTTGCAAAAAGAACATTGTGAAAAAGAAAGTGATCTTCAAAATGCTGAACAGAAAATGGCTAAAATGTTTCAAGAAAGAGACAAGAGAAACAAAGAATTTGATGAATGCCAAATACAAATGGGTGATATGCAGGAGGCAATTAATAAATTGAGTGAGGAAAACAACTATTTGCAAAAGGAGGCAGGCAGGCTCCTTAGAAGGTGCAAGGAGTTGGTACAGCAAATATGCATTTCCAGGTCCCTGGATAGACGGCAGGGAACCACATTCAATGGAGTTGAGGTGAATTATGTTTCTACAAAGAGAGCTAGTGCCCCAGTGACTGGGCCAGTGAATGAACTTGGTTGCAGCGCCCTTGGGGGATTTGACACACCTATTGGGGGCCGCCACCAATCCCATACACCTGAAACCAGGATTGAATCACAAGGTAGTGCAATTCCATGCATAGCAACGAGTAGTCCCATAAAGATAATGAAATCCATCAAAGCTCTGATCAAACCATTTAAAAAAGGAGGGGAGTGCTGCATAGAGGACCACTTAGAAGTGGTGCATGATATTTGTTAAGCTCTCCAGATACCTAAGGAGCAATACAGGCAATATTTTCATTTAACTCTAGATGCTCCCACAGCCAGCATCATTAGGGGATTAAATGAACAGCAGAACATCACATGGGCAGAGTTTGAAAAAGAGATTAGACATCATTTTTCTCCTTTCCAATCATTACAAGAGGCAAAAAAGGTTGCTTACACAATTACTGCTGGGCCTAATACGTATCCTCGCCAATTTTTGCAAGACTTAAAACGAGCTTTTTCTCGTTTTGATGTATCTTTTAACCCCAATTCTAATGCATTTAAAACTGCCTACTTCTATGGGCTACAGAAAGACATCATATCACAGTTGGTCCATGAATTTGATTGTGACAAGTCCCTTGAATGGATTGTACACCAAATCACAAAACTATATGAAGTACTCTATTGTCAGGGTAGAGAAAATGAAAAATGAAAGACACTAGAACAAAATCTAAAAAAAAACCCTCAGCAACAGTGATGGAAATCAGGTCAGCCAAAATGACCCTTGAGTCTGCTCAAAGTCCAAGTAAAAATACTGTGGCACCTGAACAAAGGGGCAATCAACAGAGGTCGTCACTCCCTGCACCAATGTTTCAATAACATGATCCTAGGAATAGGGAGAGCTACATTAGCCCTAGGTACTTAGGAGACAGGCCCAGGGCAGGATATCGGCCTGCTATGTCAGGTATGAATAATAGGTACAAAAAACACACCCTGGACGTTGCGGACCAGGAGCCCAAAGCTGCACTCCTTGCGGGATAATATATTATCCCGCAAGGATAATATATTATTATAATATATTATCCCGCAAGGAGTGCAGCTTTGGGCTCCTGGTCGGCAACGTCCAGGGTGTGTTTTTTGTACCTATGTATTTTGATCTCGAGTGGCCTCGAGATTTTCCCAGCCGCACCTGAAATGTATCTTACTCTACCTGATGAGACATACTAATACACTACCCTACTTACGAGGATTATCTTCTTATTGAACTTATATTTGCCTAATTCAGTAGTGCCTCCCACCCCCTTATCTCCTCAGGTATGAATAATAATCAGAGACAAAGTCAGGATCAAAGAAATAATGGTCCCTATCAGACATTGGGGACACAGAGCAGATTTGACCATAACACCATGATATATGGTAATCAGGACAGACCCCGATATGTGGATCGATTTACTGATAATGGGAATCAACATAGGGGTCAGTACCCACAAAATGAGAGACAGGACACGAAGCAGAATATGAATTATGCTCCACGTCAATACCATGATTCACCACCACCAGGGGACTACAACCAAAGGATGGGTGCACCCCGCTCCCCTCCACACATGAATCAAGAGTTCGGGAACAATCCCAATAGACAACATTCTCCTGAGAGATATCAGAATAGATTCAGTCAGGGGGAAAACAACAAATATCGATCTAGGCCACAAAGAGAGGATTCTAGAGAAATGGAAAGATTCCAGTGTCTCGAGGCCCAAGTGAAAATGTTGGCTGAGCAAATAGGAAAGCTCTGTACAGCACAAACACAGTCATCAAAGGAGGGGGCAGAAGGCCATAGCAATGACCGGGTGATTTCTCACAAGTGACTAAGTATTAATGATACCTACAGTGCTAAGAAAACATATTGCTCTGATGTGATTTTGCATTATGACTCTGAGAAGCCTAATGATTTAAAAATGAAAGTTCCAGCAAATGGACATGTGACAGAAAGTGCAAATACTTCTAAAAAAGAAGTTTGGTTTAACCTAGAGCTAAATCAAACATTGGAGATTTGTACAAATGAAAAAGGAAAACCTGAAATTCAAAAAGAACAAAGAGACAGATTTAAGAAAAATGACTCATGCATGGGGAATACCAGTGAACAGGGAGTAAATGGGGATGCTAGAACTCCTTCCCTGGGCAATCAAAACAATAACTAAAGACATGCAGAACAAATAAATACTCAAAAGGAGGGTACAGGTCAATCACCCGAAGAATTCTTTGAGCCACATATTTTTGAAGAAGTTAAAAGGACCATACTGAATAACTACAAATGCACAGAGTTAGAAAATGACAAATTGCCAAGTGATGTTGTTACACATGTTCAGTTGGAGGATTGTAGTGTGACCTCTGATGATCCCTGGATGGATTGGCGAAGAGTGGCCACACTGCAAAATACATCTGAATGTGGGGAAATGAATAAAGTCTCTCACACAGAAATGGACAGAAAGGAGGGAAAACTATCTTTCCATTTACCAATGTGCTTAGCAAAAAGTGAAAAAGGCCTGAGAAAGGTGAGTCCTGAAATCAGTAAGAATTCACACTTTTTATGTGTATTAGAGGAAGCTGAAGACAGGTATTATGCTCCCATCACTGTAGAAGAGAAATGCAATACATTTGCGATGATTGACACCGGCGCACAGGCCACAATTATGGCCAAAGCATTGGTAAAAAGTATCAATGAAGGGAGATCCCCACAGAGCCAGATCACAGTGAGGCAAAATGAAGGTCCTGTGCATAATTCTAACGGGGAGGAGGGGCCTATTATAGGTGTTACCGAAGTTGACATAAAAATAGGAAAACACAGAATGAAACAGGAGGTATTGATCACATCTATTTGTGAAATTCCCTTTCTGATGGGGACAGATTGCCTGAAAAGGTTGTCTCCTCTCATAGATGGGGTGCATGGAGCACGGTGGTCCTTAACCAAAAAAACATTGAGACCTAAGAAACTAAAATCACAAAACAGCAATATAAATGAATGCCACACCATTGCCAAAACGAATGATGCAGTGGAGGTATACCTCCAGAATAGGTGTCAGGATAAAGTGCAAAGTGAAAATGAGAAAAAATCTGTACAGATTTATTTAGACCCTAGGAAAAAATGGCAAACTGAAATAGATGACAAAACTGGGAATTGAGCGGGCACTGCTGGTTATCTTGATCTTGAGGTGGGTATTTAGTACTCTGGTACTGTTTCTGGGGTGCAGCCCACTAACTTGTGCTACCGTGTGTCAGCACAAAAGAAATAGACTACGTGAAAAAAGACCTAGGCAATGTTGCCTGCGGTGTGGGCCGCACACCCTAATATCCCGTTGTGATTCTTCAAATATTATAATATCTTAATGATCCGATTAGAGAATATTTGATGCATAGGTTGTCAAATGTATTAATTAATCTTCAAAAGTTACTATTGCTTTTTTATAAGCAACACATCATCAAGTGGCCAAAGCATTTCAGACTGAATAGTCCTTCGTCAGGGCCTTGTCTAATTAGCATAATAGCCACATTACATAACCATCATCAGTGTTATTTATGTATGTAACCAAAGTGAATTAAAATAAGAAAAACGAACAAACAAAACGTACCAGATTGGAAAACATCACAAATTGAAAAAAATTGAAAAAAATACATTGTAACAAACAGGGTACCCACATACATGAAGAAGAGACATACACGGAAAAGAGAGAAAACATGAAAATTCTTCCTTAAGCATGTGTTTCACCACAATATGCTAAATTGTTATCACCTTTAACGTGTTCTTATCAACGTGTCAAATATCACACTTAATAATTGTGATGGTATGTATATACTGGTAAGTACGTGCTCCTCGTGTGAGAGTCATAGTGCTTCCCGAGTGGGTATGTTACGTCTGTCTCTCATGATAGAAACCATGTTAGTATTAGAATGTTAGTGTTGTAATACTAGATAATGTGGTCGTAAGTGAGCGCATGAGGAAAGGTAGTTCTATCATGCAAACTATAATGGTTTGCGAGCATCTGACCTTTAACAATGCTGTTCATGGACGCAATTCCTTGCGTTTTGAAGTGTGGCATAGCCGCTGTAATTCGAATACAAACGTGGACCTGTACACATAAAATAACATTACTTAATTGGAATGTGATCTGTCTGCGCAGAACTGATCGATTCTGTCTCAGATAATCTCACATACCTTCTATGTCACGCAGAAGCTGTCTCGCGCTGGCTTGTACGCGTCTGCTTTTTGCTGACTAAGTAAACACAAAGCATTGCAATGAAAGTGAGGCTCCGGTTACTGCGGTAACTGACACACTCAACATGGACGCTTGTCCATGCGATGGCACCATTTTATGAGGGGCACTCAAATAAGTGGTGAAGCTGTACGTAAATGTGAAGTTGGAACAATGAAATTAAAACTAATGCAGATACACGCTCTGCAAGGTGTTTGCACATAATTAGAAGTAAAATTAAAAATGCATATAGAAGCATTTAGAAAAAGAACTCCAGAGAATTACGGATCGTGAAGCGATCGGTGTCTAAAGCTGATACTGATAAGTGTCATGTTGACGAAAGACTTGAGTGCAATGTGCACTACAGTCTGTGTTGGACTTGTTAAAAAATGTGATGACATGTAATAGAACGTAGGGAAGTACAGGTAGAGAATGTGATGGTGTATCTTGGTGCGCATGTGGTATCTCAAGCTGTAGCAACACATCAAATAAATGAATAACACAAAATATGTATGAACTTAAAACAAGAGATAGAAAGTTATTGAAGATCAAATTAGGAATATTTCTCGTAGGTAAGATCTTGGGAGCACCCAAATGTTTGGCATAAAAACAGTTCAGTTCAATGAATGGTCTTTGATATTGTGGGCCTCATTACACGGTAGGCGGTAACCATGGCGCTATTTGCGCCATGGTTGCCGCCGGTACTGTACCGAGTCCGCCATGGTGAATGGCGGAATTACTGCCACATTCCAAGGTGTGTGGGGGCGGCAATTCCCCATTCACCATGGCACTTGCCCATTCCCATTTGAGCCCCCATATGGCTCAATGGGAATTGGGAAGGCGGCAATTACGGTACCGCAAATTGCGGTACCGTAATTGCCTCCAAGGTGCCTTTGCGGGCCCGTTCCTTAACGGCTGGTAAAACCAGCCGTTGAGGTTGGGTCCCGCAAAGGGATCCCGTAGTAAGGCGGTAAGGGTTTACCGGTACCGGTACCCTTATCGGTAACGGTAAACCCTTACCGCATTCCGTGTAATGAGGCCCTATCAGTTTTATAAGAAACAGTTTAAATTCAATTCCTCATTCATTCCTCTAGGTGATAATGTGTCCAATCGGTCTATCCAATATGCCTCTCTTTGTTGTCGTCTTCTTTTTGGATCAATGCCTGGTTGGTGATGGTTCAGTACCTCTAGTATTTGGAACCTCAATGGTGCTGCTGTGTGGTGTTTTTGGTCGAAGTGTCTGCCAACTGCTGAGTTTCTGTTCTTGTTACGTGTACAAGACTTATGCTCATTCATCCGGATTTTCAACTTCCTTCCAGTTTCGCCTACATAGCATAGTCCGCATGGTCAGCGTATGCAGTAAACACAGTTCTCATTATTGCATGTTCCGAAAAACATCTAAGTTGAATTTGTTCTCCAGAATGGGGATGCGATACTGTGGTCCCTTTAACAATATTGTTACAATTATTACAGTTCAAGCACGGGTGTGTTCCTTGTTGTTAGTGCTTCTGATGTGTTTCTTTGTTGTTCTTGGTGTTAACCAGAAGGTCACGTAGATTGTTGGTGCATTGGTACGCAAACACTGGCTTAGCCTGAAATAATTCTGTTGTGCGTTCATCGCTGGTGAGTATAACCCAATGTTTAGTGATGCATCTTTTTATTTGTGTGCTTTGGGTAGAGAATTTGGACACATAAACAATTGTTGGAGCCTCTTTCTTTGCTCTTTGTTCAAGTGTGCTGGCTCTGGTCTTGACTGCTACTTTGGATGTTGCTTGGTCTAATTCTTAATGGTTATACCCACGGGAGAGTAGTTTATCCTGAAGTTTGTGTAGTTCTTGGTTCAATTCATCTTGATCGCTGATAATCCTTTTGAGGCGTAGAATTTGGTCGTATGGTAAATTGCGTAACGTGTTCTGCGGGTGGAAACTCATGCGGTGTAGAAGGTTGTTCCTATCTGTTGGTTTAGTATACAATGAGGTAGTGATCCGTTGTTGGTTGACTTTGACTTCCACATCGAGGTATTTCCGCCGTAAATTGTATTTGTGTATCAATCTGATTGATGTACATAAAGAAATCTGTCAATGACTTTATGGTTCCTTTCCATATCCCGAAGATGTCATCTATATATTGTAGCCATACTTGTAATTGATCATTCCATTCTTTTTTGTCAAGTATGTGTTCGGTTTCAAAACGATACATTAATGCATTGGCGTACGAGGGTGCCATGGTAGCCCCCATCGAAGTGCCGGACGTCTGAAGATAATATTCATTATCATAGGTGAAGTAAGAGTTCATGGAGATAAAAGTAAGTAGAGTCAGGATAAATTATTTGTAAGCTCCTATGTTTCCTTCCTGTAATAGGAGCCATTCTACTGCTGATTGTCCGAAGTCATGGGGTATGCTGGTGTAAAGACTGTTAACGTCTATGGTGAACAAGATATCATGTTCTTCTAGTTGAATCTGTTCCAAGATATTTAAGAAATGAGTGCTGTCTTTAACATATGTGGTTGTTTTTTGTATAATCAGTTGTAGAAAGTAGTCAATGTATGTACCCACAGGTTGTAGTACTCTTCCTGTTGCTGCCACAATTGGTCTGCTTGGTGGGTTGATCAAACTCTTGTGAATCTTTGGGAGTAAATAAAAGTGTAATGTTTTAGGTCGAGGATTTTTCAAATATTGCTTCGTTTTGCATCTTATCATTCCTAATTCCTCCGCTCTTGTAAGTATAGATTCTAAATCCATTCTAATCTTGTTGATCGGATCATGGTCTATTTTTGCATAGATAGTTCGATCATTAAGTTGTCGCATGCATTCCTTTTTGTAATCCTCTGTGTTCTGGATTACTAATGCGCCTCCTTTGTCTGTTGGCCTTATAGTGATCTTCTCATCTGTATATCATTCCTTAATGATAGACATTTCGCTTCTACTTAAGTTTTTGTACTTAGGTGTGCCAAAATGTATTTTCTTAAGGTCAGCAAGGGCCATTTTCTCGAAAATGTCTATTGAAGGAACTGTGATGGGAGCAACAAAAGTACTCTTTGGTTTGAATTCAACTATTTCTTCCAGATTTGAATCTTCACGATGTTCGTTTTCAATCTCAGCAAAGAACACTTTCAATTTCAACTTGCGTGTAAATTTATGTAACTCAATCTTTGTGTTGAACAAATTAGTACCATAGGTTGGTACACATTTTAGACCTTTCTGTAATACTCTGTTCTCTTGATCACTGACAAACCTGTTGGAGATGTTAACTACTAAGTTGTCCGCGCTGATGTCTCGTCTGGACTCCGAGCCCTGAGCCTTTTCCTCTTCCCCCTCCTCGTTCTCTTCCTCCTCTGCTGCTGTCTAAAAAAGTTTGGCTATTTCTTCTTGCTCTCGATCCACCTTCTTCTGCTCTGTCGCTACTACCTGATGCTTGTGGTGGGTTTTGAGGAATTTCTTCTCTTCTAGAGTCGGTGTCGGAGCTGCTCTGTTCGGTGTGCGTTTTTTTGAATTGAGGTGGTTGGTTTTGGTATTTATCTGCCCAAGTGTAGACTTCATCTCGCAGGTAGTCAAACGCGTCTCATCAGAATTTACATATTTTCCTTGCTTCTAAATCTGACTTGTAACCTTCCAGTCGTGTGTTAATATCTGCAATGATATCTGAAAATTTCTCCTTGTTAGTAAGTTCGGTAATCTCCTGGGTTAGGTCTTGTATCTCTTTCTCTAAGGCAGACAAATTGGCTGACAGTTCTTGGATTGTGAGGAGAATGAGATCAAGCGAACATCTGTTTGGAATCTGTTCCCACTTTTTTACAAATGCTTTGTTTTCCTTGCACAATGTTGGTTTAAGGCCAATCCTTAGCCCTCGAGGGATGCGTTGGGCTTTATAATAGCGTCCAAGCGTTACTGCATGCAATTTACGGTTGATTTCTCTACGAATGAGATATTCCAATTGTTTGATCTTCTTATTGGGATCTATTTTTGTTGTGGCTGAATGCGTGTCTTTGATTAGACCAAGAATGGTGTTTGCTTCGTCGGTTGAAACCTCATTGTATACTAAACCAAAACCTAAGGTGGTAGCTCGTGAGTCTGTTAGTTTTTCAATATCTTCATATGACATTCTTGCATGCCGCCGCTCTGAACTGAAATAGATGAACACACATTACGCTTCTATTTAAAAGAGAAGAAATGCAAACAGAATACTACTCCTAAAACAGAGACAGAAAAAAACATTACTACTATTGCTGAAATACACATGGAATTTGAGCAACCATGGGTTCACATTGGTATAAATAACCATTCAAAAGTAATAAAAGCCACTGTAGCGCTTGAACAGGAAAGAAGCTTTATTAATGAGAAATTACTACAGAAAATAATGGAGAGGGAGGAGATCCCAACATTTAGAATTAAAAACCAATATGTCTCTGGTTTGGACAGTCCAGACTTTGAAAACCGAATTGCAAGCAGATGCATGCTAAAGATTAATATTGGGCTGAAAACAATTTATCATAATATATGGATAGTGAATGGAACACAAAATGACTTTTACATGGGCAATGATATCATGCACAGAATGTGTATGGTGTTAGATTTCCTTAATCAAAAAATATGGCATTTGAAGACAAAAGAAGGGCTTATCATTGTGCACAACTGGTCCCATATGCAATTGAATTACAACTGAGGAAGGATACTATTATTCTTGCATTCACCAAGCAGGTTGCAATAACGCTAAAGTGCAAAAATGGACAGCAGATGAAAGGTTCTGATGCATTTGAGTGCTTGACTGAATCCATAAAACAGCAAGGCCTGGATTATGAATACATTCCATTCAATTGATAGATGTTGGTGAAGGGTCTGTAAAAAGTATGGTGAATAATAAAGGGTGTCAGGATATTCATTTAGAGGAAAATTCTTCAGTAGGAATGGCCATACAAAAATCACATTATACTGCAGATTTAAATAACATGGTGAATATCCCTGAAAGGTATGTAGATGCAGGGGTTGTGTTGCCAGAATACCTGTATTCTCAGCCCAAAGGGATCTTTAAAATTCATTCTGTGTACCCTTATGATTCAAATGAGACTGTGTGCTGTCATCAAGAGGATTATGTAGTATTTGATTTAAATGAAAGTGAAACAGAAAATCAGCACATTGAAGTGGAAGCTGATATGCCAAAATATTTAAAAGTGGCAGCTTTTCAGAGAGACACAGCCACACAATTGGAAGAAAGCATAGAGATTCCTCCACTGGATGATTTACCAGAATTCTCAAAAATGGTAGAGGAACATATTTTGTCAGCAGATGCATGCGATAGCGATGAAGATAAAAATGAATTGATAAAAATATTTATGGAGTTTAAAGATGTCTTTGCTAAAGATGCATACAATTGCAGACTATCTAATTTACATGTTGCCACATTACCGGAAGGGTGTAGTAGAAATCCAGTATTTGTGCACCAGTATAGATTACCACTGGCATGTTTAGAGTCACTGGCAGAAATAATTAAGAACCTGGAGTCTCAGGGAATTATCAGGTCTATTCATAGCACATCCAACACACCTATTTTGGGTGTGTTAAAGCCAAATGGTCAATGGTGTCTGTGTGCAGATTTGAGAGAATTAAATAAAAGAGTGCCAGTGTCTAGATGGTCACTGCCATTCATTGATCAAGGCTTAGCTCAGGTGCATGGCTCAAAGGTGTTTACCACATTAGATCTCACATCTGGATAATGGAGTTTGCCATTGGCAGAGGAGATTCAGAATTTATTTTCATTTACATATGATAAGACCCAATACGCATGGGTTAGAACTCCATTCGGGTATGTCAATAGTGGGAGTGAATTTGGCAAATTTTTAAGAAAGGCTATGCCTGATGCAGCGGAAAGAGGAACCATAGTTTACGTGGATGATGTCCTGATAAAAAATGAAAGCTTAAAAAGCCATTTTGATGAAATTAGACATGTTCTTGGCCAATTGCAAAAGGCAGGTGCCAAAGTATATTTACAAAAAACACAATGGTTCAAGAAAAAGGTGAATTTTCGAGGCCATGAAGTGACTGAACATGGACTAAACCCACAAAAGAAGAAGGTAAAGGCCATACAAAAACACCCTAGAAGTGTGAAAGGTTTGGAAAAGTGTAGTAGGAATGAAGGATATAACAGAAAGTTTATTGAAAATTATGCTGAAATTACTCAACCATTGACTAAACTACTGAAGCTGAATACACCCTGGAAAATGGGAAAAAGAGCAATCTGAGGCAGTGGCTAAATTAAAGGAATGTCTTGTAAAGGCACCATGTTGAACATACCCCATAAAGAACAGGGATTTCTTTATAGAAATAAGTGTCTCTGAACATTGTATGTCAGCAGTGTTATCACAAAAACATGATTTGAATCACAAACCATTGCTTATGCAATTAAAGCATTTTCCCAAGTTGAAATTAAATTCAGTGAATGTGAAAAGGCCCTTTTGACCACTGTTTGGGCGTTACAGCATTTCCGCCCCATTGTTCAGGGAGAAAAGGTAATCATTGAGACAAATCATCAACCATTGCAGTTTTAAGAGAGTAAAAGAATTAGGTCAGCCAACCTAGCACAGTCCAGAATTACTTCATGGACAGTGGCATTGCAAGGCTTTCCTGTAGAAGTATGGCCAAAATAAAAAGAGCCCAGTTGCTCAAGGTTTGGCAGATCTACATGACTGTGCAGCTGAACATGTATCAAATGAAGTGGAAGTGGAGTCTAGTTTACAGGAGTTTGGACAATCACCACACAAAGCTTTTGATGAAAAGACATGCAAGGATTTGCCAACTGTATATGTTGACGGTTGTGCTTTTCACATTGAAAATTACATTAATAAACAATTGGTGTCAGGAATAGGAAATGTCTGGTTGAAATGTGAAGACATTCCCAGTGTAGGGATGATAATTGGGGCATGGAGCAGTCAAGTAGCGGAATTGGTAGCCATTTATAAAGCATTTAGAACTGCAGTTGATAATAAATTTAGTGAAATTGTCCTGGTGACTGATTCTGATTATGCACAAAATAGCTTTGTGGAATATTTGCCTGGCTGGAAAGCAAGAGGTATAATTATATACAATAAAAAGCCTGTCAAACATGGAAAAATGATACAGGCTATAGACAAATTGGTATCAGAGAATGATTTGACAATATACTGGAGTAAAATTTGTGGACATTTAAAAACTCCAAGAAAGGATAAGGAGGGAAATGATAAGGCAGATCATTTAGCCAAAATTGGGGCTGTGATGGGAGAGTTGCTACCTATTGCACATTGACTTTGTGAAATACAGATTGATGCAATTGCACGCTCTAAAGCTCCAAAAGAGGTAGAACAACCAGTAGTGCAATGGAGTTATGATACTCCAGATCAAGACCTGATTAAGGCACAAAAAGATGATCCAATTTTGGGAATCAATTATAATCATTTGATACACCCTGAACAAAATCCTTTAACAGAAAATTATTGTGTGGGAAAAGAAGAGTTGAGGGTGCTATTAAAGAATAAAACACGAATCAGACTACAGGATGGACTCATGATTAAGGAATCCATAACAGGACAGATACAGTGGGTGGTACCCCTTTCATTCAGAGGGCTAATGCTACACCATGCACATGATGCAATAACTGCAGGACACGGGGGTTCACAAAAAACATTAGAGATACTGAAAGACTATGCTTACTGGCCACATATGTCCCAAGATGTAGAATTATATACTAGGGGATGTCTAGTATGTGTCCAATTTAAACCTGCTTCACCAATGCATAGAGCCCCATTGATGAAAAGAGGCTTAACCCTTCCATGGTCAGATTTGCAAATAGACTATGTGGGGCCTGTAAAAAGGTCGAGCAGGGGGAACCGTTATATTTTGAGTGTGGTTTGTTTAATCTCAAAATGGATAGAGTGTATTCCTGCACCAGACTGTAGTGCACAAACAGCAGCTCCATTACTGGTAAATCATTTATTTTCAAGATTTGGGTTACCACAAAGAATAGAATCAGACAGGGGAAGTCATTTCACAAGCGCTTTGATGAGTAAGGTGTGGCAGATACTGGGGGTGAAAAGAAAGCTGCATATTGCATACAGACCCGCCTCTTCTGTAAGTGTTGAACATTGTAATAGGTCAGTTGTGGACATATTAAAGAAGTTTGTAGCAGAGGCAGGTTCCAGCTGGGATTTACGTTTAGCTCTGGTTTTGATGGCAATCAGATCAACTCCTGCCAAAGCAACGTGTATCAGCCCCCATGAAGTATTGACAGGTGTGTTGCTACAACACCTGTTATACAGGACACATGAGCAGACACTTGTAAGTGCATCTACAGTTCATGAATATATGGAAGGACTGAGGAAGCATTTACAACATGTATTTTCTTTTGTGCAGCAGAATTTGGAAAGAGCCGCTAACGGTGCAAAATCATATTATGATAAAAAGACATCTGTGAAAGAGTATAGTGTAGGGGATCATGTGTATATATTTCATTTTGGAAAAGGTAAACAGAAAAATTCTACATTTCTGGCGGCTTGTCAGGGGCCATTTCAAATTATAGATAAGGTGTCTCCAGTGGTTTATAAAATATTAAGAACTGAGGGTGAAACGGTAATAGAGCAATTTGTTCATGTTTACCAAATTAAGCCCTGGCATCCCAAACATGAAGTAAGGAGACTTGAGCGAGTAGAAACAGATCAAGTGCCCTAAATACACGAAAGAAAACACATGAGTCTATTTATACTGCCCAATACCAGAGAAATAAAAATAGATGTGATTGTTGTAATGGAATAGATGTAAATAAAAATACTATATGTGATGACCATCAAAAAAAAGGGGGGGGGCTGAAGCAAATGATATTATTTTATTGCAAAGTTGAGATATGTTTAATATTTAATGATGTTATGTTTGTTTTCTCTCTAACATGTGCTTACTTTCAGAGACCAAAGAAAAAGAGCGAAATGTTTTGGATTAAATATTTTATTTTTGGTAAAAGGGTGAAATTGGTATTGTGCTATGTACTTAATCTGACTCTTTTCTATTTGATTTAGAATCATTAACCTATGTTTTGAGGTTGGAGGTCACAGGACCGGAGGACACGGAAGATGACGGAGTGCTACGGAATGAAGATCAAGTAATGCCCCCTGACCGAATTATGGAGGTGAAGACAAAATAACTGGGACGCCAAAAGAGGTGATTCCTATGGAAAAGCATCAAAGAGTACCAGGATGAAAGAATTCACCAGATGAACCAAATGATAAGAAGTTGATGGTTGCGACGTCTCAACGGTGGACTTCACTATAGAACGATGTTGAACTGAACCTGCAGCATTGTGGGTGCATTATTTCCAATGCATTCTGGAAGTATGGGTGATGGAGTCCCACAACTTTATTGTTTTATTTAATAATTTTAATTAGTATGTTAAGTCTTTGTTTTAATTAGTATATTATTATTTTGATATTGAACTTAAAATGTTGTTTCACATTTAAACACAAAACATTGGACTATGGACACTTCAGTTAGGAAGAAATATGTACCATATGTTATAAGAACTAATGGACTCATTTGAGATGAATTCTGATTATGTGGTGGTTAAGCAGCGATTTATTGTGCAAAATGTAAATATTCATTTTGTTGAATTGTTATGATGGAAAGAAAAGGAGGAGCGCAATTTGGATTCCTTCCAATTGTGGCTTGGAACATTGCCAAATTGTCAGAAAAGGATGGATAATGTATTAATATATAGAGTCTTGGAGTGTGTAGCACCTCACTGAATGTGATGGCATTTTGTTGCCAGCAATAATGTGGCATACACATATAGCCAGTCCTATGTTGCCAGTATAACATGTGAGTATGTGGCTGGAGACATGCAAGGTACACGATTTATAATACAGCAAAAAGCCATGTGAAGCTGCAAGTTTAAAAGTGCACCAATTTTTATTTCTCTTTTCTGGAACACCTCATGCATAGGAGGCCTGCATACCAGGAAATGAGAGTAGATACAGTTGCTCACTGTGTCACTGGCCTATTGTACTAAAGGAAGGGTGATTCTGACTTTCAATTTGATTGGAGCAGTGTATCTGCAGATTTACTACATAAGCAAAATGGGAAGGTGCATAGCTTTTCTGGGGGAACAAGGTCAGAGGGAGAGTTAGTTCGGGGATGACTCGGCTCTCAGACAGACGTGCCTAGTCTCACTTCGTGCTGGCTTGAGAACTCTATGTTTTCGCTGCACACTTCAAACATCCAAGATTACAGAGGCAATCCATGCTGACCGGGCCTGCTTTTCTGAGGCGAGGGAGAGGAAGTCGAAGTCATCTGGGGGAGAGAACTACAAATATTTGGTAAGCATCCAAAGTTGAAGTAAGGTTATTAGGCCTGATCACGACCTCGGCGGTAAACCTTATATCTGGCAGTAGCGCTATTACCACCGGATTTAAGGGTCCGCTGAATCAGGGCTTCAGACGATTTCGCCCCAGCTCTTGGCTGAGGGGAAATCCACTGAAAATTCACGCTATTACCGCCGGCGGGAAATCCGCCGGCGGTAACAGCGTGAATTTTCCCCATTGAGCCAAATGGGGAATGGGGCATTCCCGAATGGGCTCAATGGGGAATGGGGACTTCCAAGTCCACCCAACTCGTGATCCCGCACTATTAGTGCCGGGGGCCATGGCGGTCGCGCTAATAGCCCCCGCGCTAATAGCGTTAGCTTTACCGCCGAGGTCGTGATCAGGCCCATTGTGTCCTGTTGTTTGCCTGGTATTTTTATCTCAGACGCTCGTCACTCAGAGTAGCCAAGAAAAAGAAATTCCCCTGTATTTTCATTTGTCTTGTTGCCTATTTAAAAAAAACGTTTTTTTGCACTGTATGTTTCTTTTTTCTTTTATCTTCTTATTATATTACAGGTAATGCTGATATATATACATGGTAAGAGTTGTGTCATGATTTGTAATTGTCTGCAATATAACTAATTTATTTTAAAAAAACAGATGGTTCAGAGATTTGTTGTTGTCGGAATTGTATATGAGGAGTTGGGGAAGATTTGTGTTCTTTGGTAATACATTTGCCAATTTGTTCATGCAGATAGAATAACAGATAGACTAAGCGGTGGTAAATAGGTGTATGCGTGTGTTCCCCAGTGCATGTTGTTTGGGGAAATCTAATACAACATATAGATTACTGGGGGTCTATGAACCAGTAATGAGGCCTATGGGTGCATAGACCATTGGTGTAAATAAATCAGTGATACCAGCTGCAGGCTTTAGGTGGCACTATATGTAAAATTGTTGGTCCTCTTGTGCATAGGTCCAAGGCCTCTATATATCACTTGGAGGCATTCTAATAAAAAGGGAGGTTTTGTGTATGATGGGGTTATAAGGTAGGGAAGGGAAATCATGCTCACCACTAAGTAATACTACCACAAAATACCGCCAATAATACATATTACTAAATTCTCCAATATAGTGTAACAAAATATGGTCACTAGAATGATATGAGGCCAAACCCAATGTAAATGCAAGGATCAGCTGTTCCCAAACTACCACTATATTTTGGCAGTAAGAAAATACCGCTAGACCCTAAAATTACACAAAATATTCTACAGGAGTAACTGCCCAGCCAGCTGGGAGGATGGAGGGGGGCAATTGCCCCCTTTCTCCCATTCCCAGTCTGCCATTTCTTCGAACTGCTTGTTAGAAAGTGTTTTTTTTTTTTTTTGGCTATCAGGTGGCATTGAAAGTTCTGCCTTAAAGCTGAAACTATTGCCACAGGTAGTGAGGAGAGGAGAGAGATGATTAGTGAGGAAGGACACACAGCCTGTGGGTATTGTTTGGTTTTTTATCCACCCATTGACTGCCCCAGAGCATGTCAGTTCCTATGCCATGCCAAAAGCTGAAACTATTGCCATGTGAAGTTCAAATAGCACTTCACATGGCAATAGTGGTGAGATGTGAGGAAGGATACACAGCCTAGGGGTACTGTTTATCTATTTACCCACCTATGATTCCACTGGCCATGCTAATCCCACCCACACCCTGCCGCTGCCCACCCAAAACATGTCCCTTTTGGATCTCTCTGCGCTTGCTCATTCAAGCAGTAACATCAAATGTCATGTGAAGGGCCTGCTAGTGTTATTTCAAGCAGTCTTCTGAGTCTCAAGGGCATAATTGCACCTGTAAATGAGTTCCAAGGGAAGTGAAAATATCTTAACCAAGTGCACCTTCAGATGCTTGATCTATAAGCAGTATTTATTTATTTATTTTATTGTATGTGTTCATTTGTATTGCGCACACAAACACTAAGGCCTCGGGGCACTGGAGAGAACCAGTTACATGTAACCCGGAAGCGGGAGAATGAATAGTAGAATACATAGTGGTTAGGTACATACATCGATGGGAGGTTCAGGTTGAGCGGGTTCGACAGCCATGTTTTAAGGGCGCTGTGGAAGGCCCAATAGGATTCCTCAGCCCTTAGTGCACGTGGGAAGGAATTCCATTGCTTAGCAGCAATGACTGGGATACGTGTCCCTCCTGCTTTGGAACGTTTGAACCTAGGTTGAGCCAGTCTATGGGTTTAAGGTGTTCTGGCCGGCCTGGCCGAGTGAATCTTGGCAATTCTTTGAATCAAGTAGGGCAGGGCAGATTTAGTGATATATCGGTGGGTGAGTGTGAGTGTCGTGAATGAGATTCTTTCTCAGATGCGGAGCCAGTGAACTCCTGTACGGGCAGCAGGCATGTGTTCTCATCTGGGAATGAATAGGGCAGCTCGTCGGGCACTTTTTGGATGATCTTGGAGTTTTTGTGTGTTTTGGCCTGCGTTTCCAGCAAAAAGTACATTACAATAGTCCAGCCTAGCACCTACCACTGTGTGGGCGATCATCAAGCAGCTGTCTGTAGAGAGGTAGGGTCTGACTGCATTCTGAAGTTTGGTTGAGTAGGCTGCTGAGGAGGATATAGTGTTTAATTGACAGGTTAGAGAGAGTGTAACATCAAAATATACTTCCAGGGTTTTTACAGCTGGTGATACTGGGATCAATGTACCATTGATGTTGAAGGCCGAGTACTCAGGGTCAATTTTTTTTAGGACGGCGGAGGGCCCAACAATGAGAAGTTCCGTTTTCTTATTATTGAGGCTGAAGCCATGGGCCGCCATCCTGGAGGTCAAGGGGAGAATATATTGTAGAGTCGAAGAGACGGAGGACCCTTGGGGTACACCACAATTGATAGGGGAAGGCACAGCGCAGGCACGCTCTGGGAATACTTTCATTGCTCTACCTTCGAGGAAGGAGGCGATCCAGGATGCCTCTTCTGCGGAGGAGGCTGTGGACGTGAGTTGTTGGCATAGTATATTGTGTTCGACTAAGTCCAAGTTCACATACAGGTTTCGGAGGAGCAGTAGGGCAGGTCTCACCTCATCCCTAATCTCCACCTGGTTTTTCAGGTCGAGGAGAGCTTGTGTGTCCTCACATCTGATGTCCTGTTAAAAACAAGCATTGGAAAAGCCAACAGTTTGGGCTTGATTATAGGCATTTGCCAGGCACAGCTATCATATCCCCAGGTATTAGCACCATTTACCAGTTATTGACAGGTAGTGCCATTATGGCAGTGCCGTGCAAATGTCTATCCCATGCCTACACAAAAGCCAAAACTGTTGGCTCTGCCAATGCTTGTTTTCAATAGAGATGCCATGTTTTAACTAAAAGTTAGGATCTATGTAAAATGATCAGATATACATTACACATTTAGAAAGTTGGAGTATGAAAAGAAATCTTTCAAAACAAAGCAGAGGAAAAAGGGCTGGTAAAGTTTGGAAACATGAGACTTGAATTTCAAGGGAATGTGCGCTATTCCATGAATGCAGCTTGCTTAGTATTTGCGTTTAAACCCTGGAACTGCTAGCGCTCATTGAAGATCAGCAACTATCCAGGAGGCGTTAAAGACACACCCTTCCTCCAATATATATGGCGTATATTTGGTCTCGGGAGAATAGCTCAGGGGCAATGTGCTCGCCTTGTAAGCAAGAGGTCACAGAGCATCACTGGTTCGATCCCCGGGTCCGCGCTTTGAAACCTCTGCGTATTAAGCGCATTATAATTACCTATTATATCAATAGGCGCTCTTAGGAAGGTTGCGTGGCCTTTCCAGTGCCAAGGGACTGTGTGGATAGTTGTGTCTAAGAAAACATATATTGATTATTGACACACACACATCATCCATTACAGCACAGGTGATGCACTTGATCATATCCTGAAAAGCATCAATCATAGCGTTGATGCAGCTGTTGGAAATTGATCGCAAGTTGCTCAGTATCAGGGTGGGCAGATCACCAAGTCAAGTCTCTCTGGGTTGAATCTTAAAGATTTTAACTGGAACAAATCAGAGATGCAGTGCACCGGGCGGCGGTTTATACCTGATTTACAAAGCCTGAAACTGGAGATGTCCAGAACATCACAGATGCTCACGTGAAACTGTGATTCTCAAAGATTTCAGCTGATGCAAATCAGAAATGACGATGAACACTGAGGAGTGGACTGGCCTATGGGGAAATGTGGAGATTCCTGGAGCATCACTGATATGCACCCAGAAGTGGACTGGCCTATAGGGAAATCTGGAGATTCCTGGACCTGGACCATCACTGATATGCACCCAGGAGTGGACTGGCCTATAGGGAAATCTGGAGATTCCTGGAGCATCACTGATATGCACCCAGGAGTGGACTGGCCTACAGGGAAATGTGGAGATTCCTGGACCATCACTGATATGCACCAAGGAGTGGACTGGCCTACAGGGAAATGTGGAGATTCCTGGACCATCACTGATATGCACCTGTGCAAATCTTTCTAGATGACATTTGCATGTGCGTTTGTCAGAGATGCTGCAGGTATTGCAAGGGTTGCTGCAGCTTCAGCTTTTGTGGGTCACATATGAGGTGCAAATCCTAAATGCTCATGGGCATCGCTGGTTTGCTCCGGTGCCAATCTTTCAGAATCTGGACCTTTAGTATTGGCCTTTTTTGGTACTTGAAATGTTCTCCTTTATAAATGTGGAACTGCGCCTGTAAGGCTGCAAAGGCGAAGAGGTCATGGGGGGGGGGGGGCTATTGCCAAAGATTTGAACTGGAGCCAATCAGAGCTAAACCTAGCATCACTGAGATGCAAATGATCAAATGCCTTTCTAAAAGATGTGCCCAAGGGCATCTGCGAGAAGCTGCTGAAAACCCCAGATTTGCTCCAGTTTTAGGCTCTGTGAATCTGTATTAAGCAGCAGGTGCAAATCAGACATGCCGGCGACATCTCTGATTTCCGACTATAAAAACCTTTGCGAGATGGCCCAGAGGGCTCTAGAAAGATCATCGAGCAAGTACGTTTAAAGGCAACTGGCCGTACTGTATCTTAAGGTGTGCTATTTTTATTAATTATTATTATTAGGCTATTCACTGAGCGCATACTTAGAATCAAGAAGCAACAGTCATAGGGGGAGAGCAGGTGAGACGATTTGGGAGCTTACAACAGGGGAGTGGAAAGGTGGGCAATTCGTCATTAAGGAGTCTACAAGCAACCAGGGGAGGAAACAGAGAGGAGCAGACCCCCCAGTCTCAGCTAGGGTGGGGAGTGCTTATGAGGCAGGTGAGAAGGCATTCGGGGCGACGTGAACTGAAGAATGCAAACCTCATTAGCAGTCCTCACTAGTTGGGTTAAAACTAAAGTGTGGGAAAGGTTTGATAATGCCGAAAAGCCTACACCACATCATTATAGTTGTCATTAACTATGGGAAGATTCCAGGAAATCCAATTGATATGTGCACTGACTGAGTACTGCTGCATCTGAAAGGTTGGTTGTTAATAGGGTATCTGTTAGCCGGACAGATAGCACAACGAGTAGAGTGCTCGCTTTGACATCTGTTGCAGGTTCGAATCCCGGGAGGGACAAACTCAGTCTTTCATCCTTCCAAGGTCGATAAATGAGCACCACACATAAAAATAAGCAGCGCTCAGATGCCTGAGGGTTCGTATTGCTATATAAATGCAAACTATTATTATTATGGGCACGATTTGTGCCATAAAGGGACACCATACATTTAGTGAAGGTTAGTCTTTCATCTTATAAGAAAAACATACATTAATCAGTGGTTGTATGTCCCAAACCTGTCTGGGTAGCAACAGCGGGCAGTACAGAGAGAAGGGGTGTAATCACTGGCTGGGGTATAGACAAGACTCGGGGGCGGCTAAGTGGAGGCAGCACTATTGATGTTTCAGCATTCATGTTCATGAACTTAATGCTACAGATTAAGGTAGAGCCATGAGGGTGACAGCATTTGCGACAAATGAGGTGAGTTGTGGGGGGTGATATAAAGTGCTGATTCTGAGTCAATATTAGGGGTTTCCGAATCCCCCTTACATCAATCAGTACCATGTCGCTGCGTACTGTAATAGTGACTGGAAAACTATGCGATAATGACAGCATTCTGGCCGCTTTGCGTATTTCAGTACAGGTGGTGTTGGTCCCATGTGAATGGATCATTTGGCTATTCGTGTAGTGGGTTTTTGTGTTGAACTCGAGTACTTAGTGTGTAGGTTTAACAAAAGGTTGCAGTGGGACATTTGAGAGCAGATATTGCGCCATTGCCCAAATTGTACAGGTTTCCGGGCGGTAGCCTCAAACCCGGTGCCGTTTATGGAGAGGCACAAGGGTGAGGACCTACCGTGAACTGGGGCACCGATAGATTTGTAATCCCTTCTGATAAAATTCTACAGGGACAAAGTAAGCCCCACCCTGTCGTATGGTATGGATATAGAATTCCAGGTGTGGGATCTTGGCTAGGTTTATTTGTAGGGAAGGTTGTGGAAGAAGGTCTTGGCTTTACCATCGGCTCTTACGGTTTTCTCACTCTACTATGTGCTGGGATTAAAACCACTCACGGTAGGTATGGAGTGGAAACTACTGCAATTATACAGGTTAATCAAATCGCCAGAAGAAAACTCGCTCTATACGGATATGTGTCAAGATGAATTTAATCAATCAAATGTCTTCATAAAAAGATTGACTAAAAGGGGGACCTTTGTTCTGCTCGTTATTTCTAGAAGAGTGGATGGTTTAATGCTTAATGTGATCAGATGTAAGCAAACATTAAATGCAATGGACTAGATATGTACTATTGAGGGGTGTGTGCCAGTTCAAATTTCATGGAAGTCTCTCTGTCCTGTACACATCGCTGGGGGTTCTTCCGAGGAACTTGCAAAGTCTTCCAGATAGTAGAGGCAGAGACGCTCTGCTGATGTTCCGGCTAAACCTATTGCCAGTCGGAGAAATTCTGTCATGTAGGTCGGGGATAGGACCTGTGATAGACTTCTGTTCGATATGTAAACTCAATATCCAGCCATTCCGGTTTCATATTTTGAGCGAATGTTGAGGGACGAGAGGTTTGATGACACAGCCATTTTTGCGATTTGTGAATAACCAGCGATGGTTCGAGAGAAGGGAATTTTGGTAACGATGTCCTCTGGGCATGACGTTTTTTTATTCATTGAACTTATAAAGGTGCTGAAAATGCTTGAACTTTACAATGTACGGGCCTGAGGACAGGTTGGTTTGAAGAGGACATTTTAATATTTATGTTAAGGAATGAATTGTATAAAGCTTGAAATAGTTTTGTGTTATGTGAAAAGTCAAAATAATTGACTCAAACACATTAATAATAAAAGCAATACTATTCTCTGGAAAGTCAACCAACGATGAAAGAGTGTTTGCATGCCACCGGCTTCTGTGCGATTTTCTGGTTGGCCTAAACTGTTGAGGTGTTCTGGTTTCTGCGTGGCCTCCTAGTTCAGGAAGGTCTTTATCTTTTTTCATGAATCTCACATGTGCAGGCTTCCTTTGGTAGCATATTCCAGTTTCAGCGCCATTTTGCAGAAAGCCAATCCTCTCTGTTGTTGTCAGGTCTTAGAGTGCAGCCAGAGAGAAATAGCATATGAGGAGGGACACAAAGCATGTTGGTGTTGTTTGATTAATAACCCCCCCTATTGATTGACGATGGCCATTATAATCCATATGGTCATTCCCATCCACTTCCTTCCCCTCCCCACCCAAAGCACATCCTCCTACGATCTCTTTGAGCTAACGTTATCAAGCCTTACCTTCAAATGTTGTGCTCTATGTGCTTACCAATGTTTTTTTTTTATCAAAGCAGTCTCATTACAGATAATGAAGTAACTGGAGTTGTAAACCCACTACTGGTATGATACACATGTTTTAACCACGATTGCCTTCAGTCACTCAACGTATAAAGCACTATGCATGTCCTTCAATGAAGTCATGTTAAGAACAAGCATTGGTAAATCCAACAGTTGGGGCTTGTGTATAAGTATAAGGCATTTGCCAGGCACCATTTTGCAGCTGCTACCATCAATGGGCAGTTAATGCCACTACAGCAGTGTTGGCAAATACCTTTCCTATGCCTACACTAAAGCCCAAACTGTTGGCATAGCCAATGCTTGTTTGACTGGCAGCCAGCGAAGGACCCTAGGAGCTGGTGGTATGTGTTTTCCCCGCTGCTGTGTTCTGAATGCAGTGAAGGGTGGGCTGCTGAGCTGGATGCTGCTGGTATAGTAGGCTCTTGTGTAAGAGGATTCAATTCAGCACGACAGCTAAGTTAACGCCTAGTCTAGAATACTGAATGAAAACCCTTATTGATATATCTTTAGGTCCAGTTCATGCGTTCCGGATGACTACCCTTGTATCACACCCCTCTCTTGGAATCCCCCTGACCCCACTGAGCCAAGAAGTAGTTCTGTTTTGCAAGTTTAAAAGGTTTATTTGATAAATTAAAATATAGATATCATACTTTATAATAAATTAATAATTGAATATCACACTTAATCTGATATGATAAAGATTAACAACGGAGAATCTGGCACTAGCACACTTCTACAATCACTAATGAGTTGACATGAAATGGATAGGTAGCACACTGGTAAATATGAACAAAAGTATAATGTGGTAGAGGATGCTTTAGTAATTCAAATGGATGTAAGGTTGAATAAAAATGCAATACAGAAAATACTCAATATGATTTCAACAGACAATGTAATCACTTTTCTCTGGCAATCCCTTCCCCCCCTTTTTATGTAATGCAAGGAATGGAAGGAAGCACACAGTTCTCAGAAATGCAATCAACTGTAATTCAGTTCACCCCAGCAAGCTTAAACAGCAGAAAACAGATAGGAGTTTTGAAATCACAGGCCCAAATTACTTTGATGTGTGCTGGCAATGAATGAGAAATATGCTGGAAACGCTTTTAATTCACTTTCAAAGGTTCAGGATGAGTGGTATCTAGCTAATATTAGTTCAGGCTCACACTAGCAATGAAGCAGGGATAGTTAGCAGGCGAAACGAATTTCTGGCCAATGAAATCAGGCAGCAGCAGTTTTTTTTTTACATGTGAAGAAATTACAAATCGCGGTAAAATTCGCGGATGCGTCGAGCGCTATTACGGAGGAACCGCGTGGACTATCTCTACCGTTTTGGGGTCCTAGGAAAGCCCAGGATCTTAGCTTCCAAATAAAAGTTATTGCAAGTCTCTAGCACAAACGGTTGCGGAGATATGAGCGATTGAATAGAGGTCGTTTTTCAGATTTGAAATTTTAAAGTTCCAAAAGACAAGTGCAGCTTGCGACTAGAAATGACACGTGACAGCTTTACAAATAACAGGTGACAGTTAGGAGGCAGTTCTACTTAGATTAAATAGGTTGAATTATATTATTTTAACTAAGAGATTGGTTCTGCACAGTTTTCTAGGTACTCACACTATATTCTTGAGTGAAATGGGCCTCGCCATGGATCTGGTCAGGGTTTTAAACTGGACTCTGGTCTGGTCTGGTCTGGCCTCTGCACTTCACAGTGATCTGGGTCAGCTCTCTCTGGTTCTCTGGTCTGGGTCTCTAGTTCTGGATAGATTGAAGTCTCTAGTTTGGCTCTCTGGAGGTTTGATGGAGGTAAAGTATGGATTTTTCCAGCAGGGCTTCCAGCGGCAGATGAAAATTGAATGTCTCTATGTGTCCTGACTCTCTCCTTTTATCTGTTTCTTGAGAATGGGTGTGTATGTTGCATCACTAGACCTGCCCCTCTTACTCGTCATTGGTCAAATTTTCATTCCTTACTTGATTGGGGGAATGAAATGAAGTGTCATCATGATGAGGTCTGTTTATGATACAGAGAACCCACCCCTTTCAACTTTATACACAATCTATATCTGACCTAAAAACATATTTGCACAGGTACACATTTGATTAAAATCACATATACATGGTGTGGCTGAATTTAGCCATGTCTCTGTCCAAATGTGTTCATCCTAGGAGCTCGCATTCAAAGAGTGTACATAATTGACTTTTTAACTGCTTTTTCAATTTCCGACATGGACCCAACTTTACATACATGTGTGCAGGGGGTAGGGACATTAACTGATGAAGTTTCAGATTTTTAACATGCACACATTTATAGTAATATCCACTTTTCCGCTAAAACCCCCCTGAACATACCACCGGTTCCGACCACGTCTTAAACTGTGGGCAGAAAAATCACAAGAATTATGGTATCATTTATAAAATTTTCACATGTCCGCACTATGAATTATCCCCCTTTTTATAAAACCATATCCTTGCTGCAGGGGTGTGTCTTTTCAGGTCACATGGTACAGAAACCAGTCTTTCCAGTTTCTGCCAAGCCAGCTTGCTTCTCCCAGGCAGTGCTCCTCCCAGCTTTTCCAGGAGGAAGCCACTTTTTACGACGTCTGTAATAAAAACCTTTGCCTAAGTGAGGAGGGCTTTGTTCACTCTCTGGCAGAGCACAGGAAATTCAATTATCAGATAGGTGGCATATCCTTCTTGTGGGCAGCAAAAGGAACATTGGCCTGGGAACATGGTTGTGACTCAAATTTCACTCCTGATGGGGGTTAGTTGCTAGGCAAAATCAAGTTCCTTAAGCCAGACCTTCAGCTAACTTTTTGTTGCTTTTAAAATAACATGTAATTTTGCACATGCAGCTAGAATGCTGATTCTAAGTTTAAAACTATGACATTTAAACAATTACAAAGGCATGTGACACCAAGCATAGGTCACTCATTTAATTTAACATTTTCGATTTTGGTGGTTTTAAATCCAGTTGCAGTTAGGCTTAAGCTGCTGACTCCATAGCATTTTTGTTATAAGCATTGTTTTGGGCTCTTCATTTCCCGGATTTTGTAGCACACAAAACTCCATTCTGCCAAATGTCTGCTGGTGTTCAGTGAATATTTTGCACATGTTGCAATGTTTGAAAATAGGCATTTTGACTTGCCTTCAGGGAAACAGAATGGTTTTAAAACGCCGGCTTTTGGATAGTGGTGAGTACTGGTACTGCACCCATTTTTGGGATTTAAGAAATGAATTCCCCACAATTCTAGGTTGCATTTGGCAATCAGCATTGCCATTCCCAATGGTTTCAGACTACTGTGCGGGTAGTCCAATGGTGGTTTTAGGCAGCGTCCTTCTGTGCCCATAACATCGGCAAAAATGGGTGGCAGCCTATTCTTCCTGCATTTCCCTGTGCATTTTCTGGGAAGCTCTGGCCATCATGATGTTTTCATGTCAGTACTGCACAGTTTTGAGGTACGGCTTGGATGCATGGGTAAATACATCCCACAAGCCCCCCTCTTGCGATGGCCATTCTATTTCACGAATGGGACTCGCAAGACCTGGGATGTTTCCTCATCTTCTTCCAATAGATGGCACAGTTCAGCATCTTCTTCTCCATCCGGTACTGATCGGTCGGTTCTCCTCGCCGGTCCTGATGGGAAGATTGGGCGGTACCCCGGGCCCGTTGCGTCTTTGCTCCCGGTCTCCGGATCGTCCTTCTTGGTCATCCTTCATGGTTTCACCTCTCCTAGGATGATAAAGCAAAAGCGGCAATATCTACTCATAGACGATTTTTTCCACCACTGTTGAGATAGTGGGGCAGCATATGCATTTCATCATAACGAAACATTACATTCTTATTTTGATAAAAACAGTATAACTAAGAGACAGTTTCATACAAATCACAATATTTTAGAGACTAAATGTGGTATGTTTTATGATTGGAACTGAATTAGTCTGATACAGTACCCGCTAGGATTCCAGAGGATTCCTCCAGTTGTTGCAGAGTGTGCCTGGGATGGCAACATTTCAACTGGTTTATGTGGACCCACTTGTCTTCCCCCTCTGCCGAACCGCCTTTGGGGATGCGGATCTTGTAGGCCACAGGGGAGATCTTATCGACGATCTCAAAGGGTCCCTTCCATGTAGGCAAAAATTTGCGCTGCTTGGCCTGGTTCCTTTGGAAGTTGTATAGATAGACCCGGTCTCCCACCTGATATTCCTTCCTGGAAGTTTTCAGGTCATAATGGGTCTTCATGCTATCAGCCGATCTTTCTAGATTCCGCTGAGCATAAGCAAAAGCATGTTGGAGGTGTTTCCTTAAATTCTCTACATACTCATGGGTAGTGGAGGCATTTATCAGTGTCTGCTCTTGGGTCCTATAGAGCAAATGCTGCGGAAGCACCATCTTGCGCCCAGTCATCAACTCAAATGGTGACATTTTGGTTGCAGATGAAGGGGTAGATCTGATGGCCATTAGGACCAGAGGTAATCGGATATCCCAACTTGGCCCAGAATCTGCCACAAACTTCTTTAATATGCTCACAATTGTCCGGTTATATCTCTCTACTGCCCCAGAAGAAGCTGGTCTATAAGCAATATGCAGCTTTCTCTTGACCCCCAGTATCTCCCACATCTTTGTCATTACTTCACTGGTGAAGTGGCTACCTCTGTCTGACTCAATCCTTTGAGGTAGACCAAAACGGGAAAAGATGTGGTTAATCATCAAGGCAGCTGCAGTTTCTGCCTTGCAATTTGGGGCTGGGAGACATTCCACCCACTTGGTAAACAAGCATGTCACGGTCAACATGTACTTATTCCCCCTAGCCGAGCGAATCACAGGGCCTACAAAGTCGATTTGTAAATCTGACCATGGCAGTGTCATTCCCCTCTTTTGTAAAGGCGCGCGGTGCGTGAGGGATGATGGCTGAAATTGTGCACACACAAGACAACCCTTCAGGTACTGGTCGAGGTCCTGCCCCATGTGTGGCCAGTATGCAACCTCTCTTAAGATTTCCAATGTTGTGTGAAACCCCCTATGACCGGCGGTGGCCGCATCATGGGCGTGACTTAACATCAGGCTTCGGAATGAGGTAGGAACCACCCACTGATCATGGCCAGCTTTGGATTTCCTTACCAACAAACCGTCTTGGATCCGGAACATTTTGGGACATTTCATCAACACTCTTAGGTCCTCTTTCCCAATGTAATCGGTATCCGTCAGGGGAAAGTTCTCAGGGTCCTCAAGGTGCTGGTAAAATTTACCAATTATTGGATCCCCCTTCTGAGCGGTGATCAAATCAGCATCAGGGGTCTCCTTACTCCATTGTGCCATTGAGAGGTCGTTGTGAGCATTTGTCTGGGACCTAGTGATAGCAGTGACCTGGATTTCCCCCAACAGGGACTCAATCTCAATTAGATCCCCTTGGATGGCCCCGGTTTTGGCCAGCTGATCAGCTAAGTCATTTCCAGTTTTGTCTGGTCCCTCTACTTTGGAATGACCCTTGATCTTTTTCCAATAGATGGTCATCTCGTTCGAGGTGACCAGATCATCAATGTTTTGGATCAACTTCCCATGTTTCAAGGGTTTGTTGTTAGCACATAACATGCCTCTGGTTTTCCAATTAACCAGGTGTTCCACGAACCCGTTCCGTACATAATCCGAATCTGTGATTATGACCAGTTCGTGGAGTTGATGCTGGACAGCAGTGAGGATGGCCTGATGCACAGCCATCAATTCTGCCACCTGACTACTTCGGGGACCAATTTTGTATCCAGCGGAGGGTTCTGGGGACTCATTCACCCATGCATTCCCTACGCCGGCCACCAGTTCTTTCTCCCCGTTGTTGTCGACATGGTAAGAGCATCCATCCACATACACAGTGGGCATTCCCTCACACTTGTCTTCTTCAAAGACTTTGTGGGGGGAATTGAGGTATGCCTCCATGTTGTCCTTTATGTTTAGACTTTCGTCCTCGAGACAGTTTTCTCTGGCACAATCATGCAAGTCAGCCAGACCTTGCGCGAGGGGACTCTTCTTGTTTTGGCCATATCTGACCTCCACAGGAAAGCCTTGCATTGACAGAATCCAGGAAGTAATTCGGGAATTACTCACATTTCCGGCCCGGATTCTGTCACTCTGGAGATATTGCAGAGGCTGGTGTGGAGTCTCCACTATGATGTGTTCCCCCTGGATAAACGGGCGGTAATTCTTCAATGCCCACACCGTTGCCAGGAGTGCCTTCTCACAATCGTTGAATTTTTCCTCCACAGAGGATAAAGTTTTGCTCGCATAGGAGATTACTTTATTGACCTTGTCATGCTTTTGATATAATACTGCCGTCAAGCACGTATTAGAGAACCCCGTCTCCAGGAAGAACTCCTTGTTTCTGACAGGGTAAGCTAGGCAAGGCGCTTGTGAGAGGCTTCTTTTGAGTTGTTTTACTGCCTCGGCTTGTTCTGGACCCCATTCCCACTTGACCCCCCCCTTCAGGAGATGAATCAGGGGTCTGGTGATCTCTGCGTAGCCCTCAATGAACTTTCTGCTGTAATTAGTCAGTCCAAGGAGGCTCCTTAGTTCCCGCAGAGTTGTGGGGTCTTTCAGTTTCTGAAGTGCTTCCACTTTCTTTTCCTGGGGACAGAGACCCTGAGGAGTAATCTCATGCCCCAAGAAATTAACACGGGTTCTACACCATTGTGCTTTCTGAAAGGAAAGTTTTGCTCCGGCGGCCCTCAACTGTGTCAGAACATAACGGATCTCCGCTATGTGTTCCTCCACAGATGAACTTTTGATGAGGACATCATCTACATAAGCCAGGTTACCCCTCGTACCCAGGTCGGGCATGGCCTTATGTAGGAAAATATTGAACTCATTACCGGAGTTAAGGTATCCGAAGGGAGTCCGGGTCCATGTGTACTGCTGGCCCCCAAAGGTAAAAGCCAGTTTGTATTGGTCCTCCCTACTGACAGGCACAGTCCAGTATCCATTGGTCAGGTCTATTGCAGTGAATACCTGTGACCCCTGGATCTGGGCCAGCCCTTGGTCAATGTAGGGCAGAGGCCATCGGGAAGTATGGACCCGTTTGTTGAGCTCCCTGAGGTCGGCGCAGAGTCTCCACTGGCCGTTTGGCTTCAATATTCCCAGCACCGGATTATTGAAGGTGCTGTGGACTGGACGGATTATTCCCCGGGACTCAAGGTTCTTAATTATTTCAGTAAGGGACTCCATTGATGCGAGAGGCAAGCGATATTGCTTCACAAACACTGGAGTCATGCCAGGGTCCGTGGGGATTGTTGTGGTGTGGATGTCGGTGCGACCACAGTCATATGAGTCTACCGCAAAGAGATCTTGGAAATCCAAGAAAACTTGTTTCAACTTTTGCTTTTGTTCCAGAGTCACACAGGCATCTGCTAGGTTGACTCTCTCTTCCACCATCTGCCTGAAGCCTGGAAAGACCTCTGGTTTGGCTATCTCCGCAGCCTCCTCCAGCTGGGTGGAGAAGTCCCTGGTCAGAGTGCTGATTTGGACCGGAGGCTTCAGGTGGGAAAGGCAGCCCTCATGGCCCTGGAAAATCACCTCATCCCTCCTGAAGTCACAGGTCACATCTTCCTTACCATAGGGGCAGGAAGTGTACACCAGGAAGTTCCCCCCATGCCGGGTAAAAATCCTGTCTGGTGTTGCGTTGTCATCACTGTCACTGTCAAAACAGTCCTTGGGGATGGGTCCTAACAGTTCATTTACAAGATCAATGGAGAAATGTCGGTCATCAACCGCCATTCCAATAATGGTGCCTGCGGCTAGAGTAATACTCTTTAAGTCGCTGTTATCCACCTCTATTAGAATGGTGTCATGTTCTATGTTGACTAATGGAGTTGGGTTTACCCCCAACCCTTGCTGTTGGAGAGAAGCATTTAGATGTATGTAAGCATCAGGGTTTTTCAACTCTTGTCCCCTTTTAACTTTCACTTCCAGGGAGAATTGTCGGGTCCTTTCTGGGATGGTGACTTCCTCTTTAACCTGAATTTCAACTGCATAAGGTAGCAATTGAGCTGACCTAAATGCTTTTTCTGGATCATCAAAGCCCATGGGATTATCCGCTAATCGGGACCAAGCTTTGAAGTTTATTAGGTCCAAACTAATGGCAAAGCGATTGAGAATGTCACTGCCTAAGTAAAAGGCGGCAGTGACGTCTCGCACGACCCAACAATTATGGACTATGCTCTTGTTGCCAATGGAGATTTTGAGCATACACCTGCTTGGCAGGAGATGTTTGGAATCAGGTTCTTCCAGGTCCATTTCCCACTTGTCTATCAGTTTGAAGGTGGGAATGGCTGGATCTTTTGGGAGTTGGCGGAACATGGCTTCGCTGATGAAGCTCTTACCGTTGTTCACACACACTCGAGCGAGAACAGAGTCCTTCCCATCATTTAACTGAACAGGGATGAACAACTGCTCTCCAATTTGCTGAATATCAGCCAGGCTCTGAGCTGATTTCACATCTTTCTGGACTATAGGAGTGGGAGTTTCAGATTGTGGATTGGTATAGAATTTCAGCGTGTTTCCTTCCAGCATGGAATACCACTTTAGACTGGAAGGAAGGTTGATTTTCAGAAATAGAGAGGACCCCCCATCACCAGTCTGTTGTCCTACTGCTATTACTGTCACGTCTGGAATTTGGTTGTTCTGGAAGTGAAATTCTACTTGGTCAGATTTTTGTTCAACCATGTGGCATGTGCCGTTTAAACTAACATGGTTGACACTCTGTTTTAATTTTATGGGTCGGCTAGTCTGAGTCCAGAGGACCTTGTTTACGCAATCTATTAGGGGTGACAACCTTCTCAGGAGGTCATTCCCTAGTAAACAAGGGGTGCCCTCTGGGGTCACAACTATGACCGGGTGTTTCAACTTATGTCGCCCGATCTTAATGTCCAAGTCTGCAGTCCCCTCAACTGGAATTTCCTTCCCGTCAAAGTTCTGCAGTTGTCCAGGAAGAGAGGTGAGAGGAATTTGGTAATTCTCTCCCCTTCCTGCATTCAGTTCGTCAAAGGCCTTTCTGGACAGAAGGGTAGCTTGAGATCCAGTGTCCACCAGTGCCGAGATTGTACCCTGCCCCTGTACTTGTACCGGGGCATAATATCTTCCCTCCTTCTCCTCAAGGGGGCACAGATAATGTACATTTTTGGACAACTGGTGGGCTAATTTTCTGGTTTTGGACATCGCTAGCGAAGGGATTTGGGCAGAATCTTGTGGAGAGCCTTGGGAATCTGGAAGAAAAATTTTGCAACTGGAGATCAGAGCCATTGTGGGTTCCCCTGGCTCCGTTTCTGGGCCGCCCCCCCCTTTTTGGAGGCAGTCACCAGGATGGGTTTGAACCAGGGGATTTTCTTGCTGTTGGTTCTGGGATGAGATGGTGGGCGGCGGTAGCTCAGTCTCCACATCTCCCCAGTCTGGATTTGCATCCCTAGGGACCCATTTTTCTTTGGGAGGAGTTCCCCCCTCTCTGAAGGAGAAGATCCTTTTCCCAGGATCCTCTGAGGATCCCTCTCCCTCAAATTGGAAGATCTGTACCTCCTCCTCAAACTGAGTCTGTTTGGGTCTTTCGTTTCTCCTACCCCCCCTCTGCTCCTTAGGAGGCAGACTTTCAGGGGCAAGAGATTTTGTTTCCGGTTCCTGGGTTTCCAGGGGCTGTTTACAAGTGAGGAAGGAAGCTTCCTCCAAGGCTTTCCACCCCCCTTCCCCTTGTGCCTCCTCCCTGGGAACCGGTGAGTTATCGGGGTGCTGCCCCCGTCATTGTTCTGGAGCACCAGGTCCAGAGTTGGGTGCGTTCTGCGCCGGCATGCCCATCTGAGGGTTCTGCTGAGCCCTCAGTATGTGACCCAGATCCCGCGCCATGTTTTGAACCTGGCGCTCTAATTGGGAAACCCGCTCAGGCTGATACGGGGCCCTGTTTTATCCCCTGGGCTGATCCCGGGAAGGGTAGCTGTCCCTCCTCTGGTAGTACCCCGGGTTGGGAAGATTTGGGTACCCCTCCACCCTTGGCCTCCCCTCTCCCGGATTCAGTGGTCTGGGCTCAGGGAATTGAGGAAAGAAGGATGGATGATTTTGGGGTTGGAAGTCGGGTGGATATCTGGGGAAAAAGTTCTGCCCAGGGTTTGGTAAATTTCTGCCCTCCTGTGGGAAGTTTGGAGGGAAGTTCCCTGGGTTAGGTGCTTGGCTGGATCCCCCCCCTTGGGCTGGAGGAGTCCACACATAACCCAGGATGGGTCTGTTACCTTTGTAGCGAGGGCTTACATAGTCAGGAGAGCGAGGGACCCCATTTGTGGGGCTGCCTCCCTGGCTCCCTGTCTGTGACTGGCCCGAGGACCTTCTGGGCCTAGCATTATTAGGTGCAGGTAGGTTTTTAGGCCCCCCCATCTCCAAATCCAAAACGGGGGTGACCTTTACCTCTGCCACCTTGGCAGCAGCAGGGGTGCTGTTGGCTTTGGGGTTTTTCTGGGCGTTGCTTTTATTTTCTATGGGCTTCTGCACCTCATAGATCCGGGTAGCCTGTTCAATGACCCAGTCTAACGATCTTTTCTCATGAAAATCCCTCACAAGCTGGGTCATGATATATTTGGGCAAGGCATGGAAAAACGTGTTTACAAATTCACGGCTATCCGTGCGCACCCTTCTTGTGGTCTGTGCAAAAGCCCGCTTTAACTCCTGCACAAATTCTTGTGGGGCCTGATCCTCCCCACATTGCAAATTGTAGGCTGCCTTGCGAGCCTCTTGAGGATTTCTGTGAACAGAAAAATGTTTCAAGATGGCCGCCTTATAGTTGGACCATCTTGAATGATTTTGGTCCTCCAGCCCCGCAAAGAAACTGGAGTATTCCGGGGAGAAGGTCCACTTTACATATTGAATACAGCTTTGGCTGTCCTTCAAATTGAAAGTCTCCATCATCTGTTCAAACAACTCTAAGTGCTCCCAAACAGAATACTTAGCGTTCTTATGGTAAGGCGTGATGACGCTCCTGATCGCCTTAATCTGCTTTAAGGGGTCCTTAAGCAAGGCCCTTTTTGCCTTATTGGCCTTTTTGGTTCGGGTAACCCTTGTCCATTCTTCCTCGGACTCAGAGGCACTGCTCCCAGAGGTTCCCGTCTGTTCTTCCAGGTTTTCCCGAATTCTGCGAGCCTGGGAATGGCTGGCAGAATGTGGGGACCTGGTCTCCTGTGTCCTGCGCAGTTCAGAGGAGTCTTCAGATTCCTCCTTGCTGCCAGGATTTGATGGGTACCCCCTCCACTGACCTAACTGGGCAGAGGTTTTCAGGATGCCCTTAATGGGCCTACTCTCCTGGGGTTCCCCATTGAACTGTACTGTACTTGGGTGCCCATACCCGGATGCCCACCCCTCCATTCCTGAGTGGTACTGGCCTATGAGCCCCATACTCTTAGCTGGATAGTAATCTGCCACCCCTGTGGCCCTGTGCTCATGTGCGCCAGGGGACATGGGGGTGGCAGAGTTCAGAGACTGAGAGGTATGAGGGCCTCTGGTACTAGGGCTCCTGAGGTTATGCTCCGGAGTTTCCATTTCCCAGCGAACCTCATCTCTATCCGCCCCTGCTCCCTGTTGCAATGCAAGAGCCTGCATTTGTGCCTTCAGTTCCTCAGTTAAGGCCTTACTCGACTCTATCAGTCTCTCCTGCATCGCTACCTGCTGTTGGAGCCTATCATTGTGCTGGCAGAGAGCTTCATTTTCCCTCTGTGCTTCCTGGTTGGTCCTGGAGAACTGGGCCAGTCTTTGCTGCAGGAGGGTTACCTCCTGAGCTGTGTCCCTATTGGCCTGCTCCTTTCTTGCTAGAGCATCCTCCACCCTTCTGGTGTGCTCTACCAAGTTCTGGTTTTCTTTTTGGAGGTCACCCAGCCCCTGGTGGGCCAGGTGATTTTCTTCCATTTTCCTTTTTAAATGGCAGACTTCCTGGCCTAAGGCGTCTCTTTCCTGACTAAGAGCCTGCATTTGTGCCGCCAGGTCGTCCCTTTGCCTTTGGAAGGCACCAGCATTCTGGCGCTCCTGATCAAATTCTGCCTGGGTGTCCAGGTCTTTCAGAATTAGTTTGTTGCTCTCTGCCTTCACTCTATCTAGGTGGCCTTGCAGGGTGACTACCTGCTCAGCACATACCCTGTTGAAGTCTAGCTGTTGCTCCAGCTTTTTCTGGCTTTGCAGTAGGGAGTCCAAACCTTCTTGGTGTTCCTTCTGCAAGGCCAGAAATCTGGTATCCTGGTCTGTCTTTTCCTGTTGTAGGATGCCCATATCCTCTTTTATTTTAATGATATATTGCCTACTATCATTTTCTGCCTCCTGGCTCCTCTGCAGCCTCTGCTCAGAAGAGACCAGGTCAGATTGGACCTTCTCTAACTCCATCTGTTGCCTATTTGCCAGATTTTGGGTTTCAGCACATTTATCCTGCATGTCTCCCATATATAGGTACAGGTATGCTGCTATCCTGGCAATCTTATTGTGTTCCTCTTTGGCTTTAGGAGCCATATATAGTTCACTCAGGGCCACATGTAATGGACCCTGATCTCTCCATAAGTCTGACCCTGTTTCCGTGACCTGTTGCATGATGGCCTGCAACCAGACTGTTTGGTCCTGGTGAGTCCACTCACCTCTCACAAATAACTTATGTAAGAAGTGCTCTCTGGCTATTTTCATGTCTACTAAGGCCGTCATTCTAGAGATTGGTCTCTGTCCTGACTTACAGAAGTTAGTAATTTATTTTTGCAGAACAGAACTTTTCTTGGAGTGTCCCTTTTGAGGAATGCTTCACAGCGTAATGCAGCGTGGTGATCCGACTGGATGTCTGTATCCCGTCAGTTAGCACACTGTATTAAGCTGCACAAATGGTAAATCTAACCCAACGTCTCGGCTACGAGCCCCCACTTTGTAAGAGGATTCAATTCAGCACGACAGCTAAGTTAACGCCTAGTCTAGAATACTGAATGAAAACCCTTATTGATATATCTTTAGGTCCAGTTCATGCGTTCCGGATGACTACCCTTGTATCACACCCCTCTCTTGGAATCCCCCTGACCCCACTGAGCCAAGAAGTAGTTCTGTTTTGCAAGTTTAAAAGGTTTATTTGATAAATTAAAATATAGATATCATACTTTATAATAAATTAATAATTGAATATCACACTTAATCTGATATGATAAAGATTAACAACGGAGAATCTGGCACTAGCACACTTCTACAATCACTAATGAGTTGACATGAAACGGATAGGTAGCACACTAGTAAATATGAACAAAAGTATAATGTGGTAGAGGATGCTTTAGTAATTCAAATGGATGTAAGGTTGAATAAAAATGCAATACAGAAAATACTCAATATGATTTCAACAGACAATGTAATCACTTTTCTCTGGCAATCCCTTCCCCCCCTTTTTATGTAATGCAAGGAATGGAAGGAAGCACACAGTTCTCAGAAATGCAATCAACTGTAATTCAGTTCACCCCAGCAAGCTTAAACAGCAGAAAACAGATAGGAGTTTTGAAATCACAGGCCCAAATTACTTTGATGTGTGCTGGCAATGAATGAGAAATATGCTGGAAACGCTTTTAATTCACTTTCAAAGGTTCAGGATGAGTGGTATCTAGCTAATATTAGTTCAGGCTCACACTAGCAATGAAGCAGGGATAGTTAGCAGGCGAAACGAATTTCTGGCCAATGAAATCAGGCAGCAGCAGTTTTTTTTTTACATGTGAAGAAATTACAAATCGCGGTAAAATTCGCGGATGCGTCGAGCGCTATTACGGAGGAACCGCGTGGACTATCTCTACCGTTTTGGGGTCCTAGGAAAGCCCATGATCTTAGCTTCCAAATAAAAGTTATTGCAAGTCTCTAGCACAAACGGTTGCGGAGATATGAGCGATTGAATAGAGGTCGTTTTTCAGATTTGAAATTTTAAAGTTCCAAAAGACAAGTGCAGCTTGCGACTAGAAATGACACGTGACAGCTTTACAAATAACAGGTGACAGTTAGGAGGCAGTTCTACTTAGATTAAATAGGTTGAATTATATTATTTTAACTAAGAGATTGGTTCTGCACAGTTTTCTAGGTACTCACACTATATTCTTGAGTGAAATGGGCCTCGCCATGGATCTGGTCAGGGTTTTAAACTGGACTCTGGTCTGGTCTGGTCTGGCCTCTGCACTTCACAGTGATCTGGGTCAGCTCTCTCTGGTTCTCTGGTCTGGGTCTCTAGTTCTGGATAGATTGAAGTCTCTAGTTTGGCTCTCTGGAGGTTTGATGGAGGTAAAGTATGGATTTTTCCAGCAGGGCTTCCAGCGGCAGATGAAAATTGAATGTCTCTATGTGTCCTGACTCTCTCCTTTTATCTGTTTCTTGAGAATGGGTGTGTATGTTGCATCACTAGACCTGCCCCTCTTACTCGTCATTGGTCAAATTTTCATTCCTTACTTGATTGGGGGAATGAAATGAAGTGTCATCATGATGAGGTCTGTTTATGATACAGAGAACCCACCCCTTTCAACTTTATACACAATCTATATCTGACCTAAAAACATATTTGCACAGGTACACATTTGATTAAAATCACATATACATGGTGTGGCTGAATTTAGCCATGTCTCTGTCCAAATGTGTTCATCCTAGGAGCTCGCATTCAAAGAGTGTACATAATTGACTTTTTAACTGCTTTTTCAATTTCCGACATGGACCCAACTTTACATACATGTGTGCAGGGGGTAGGGACATTAACTGATGAAGTTTCAGATTTTTAACATGCACACATTTATAGTAATATCCACTTTTCCGCTAAAACCCCCCTGAACATACCACCGGTTCCGACCACGTCTTAAACTGTGGGCAGAAAAATCACAAGAATTATGGTATCATTTATAAAATTTTCACATGTCCGCACTATGAATTATCCCCCTTTTTATAAAACCATATCCTTGCTGCAGGGGTGTGTCTTTTCAGGTCACATGGTACAGAAACCAGTCTTTCCAGTTTCTGCCAAGCCAGCTTGCTTCTCCCAGGCAGTGCTCCTCCCAGCTTTTCCAGGAGGAAGCCACTTTTTACGACGTCTGTAATAAAAACCTTTGCCTAAGTGAGGAGGGCTTTGTTCACTCTCTGGCAGAGCACAGGAAATTCAATTATCAGATAGGTGGCATATCCTTCTTGTGGGCAGCAAAAGGAACATTGGCCTGGGAACATGGTTGTGACTCAAATTTCACTCCTGATGGGGGTTAGTTGCTAGGCAAAATCAAGTTCCTTAAGCCAGACCTTCAGCTAACTTTTTGTTGCTTTTAAAATAACATGTAATTTTGCACATGCAGCTAGAATGCTGATTCTAAGTTTAAAACTATGACATTTAAACAATTACAAAGGCATGTGACACCAAGCATAGGTCACTCATTTAATTTAACATTTTCGATTTTGGTGGTTTTAAATCCAGTTGCAGTTAGGCTTAAGCTGCTGACTCCATAGCATTTTTGTTATAAGCATTGTTTTGGGCTCTTCATTTCCCGGATTTTGTAGCACACAAAACTCCATTCTGCCAAATGTCTGCTGGTGTTCAGTGAATATTTTGCACATGTTGCAATGTTGGAAAATAGGCATTTTGACTTGCCTTCAGGGAAACAGAATGGTTTTAAAACGCCGGCTTTTGGATAGTGGTGAGTACTGGTACTGCACCCATTTTTGGGATTTAAGAAATGAATTCCCCACAATTCTAGGTTGCATTTGGCAATCAGCATTGCCATTCCCAATGGTTTCAGACTACTGTGCGGGTAGTCCAATGGTGGTTTTAGGCAGCGTCCTTCTGTGCCCATAACATCGGCAAAAATGGGTGGCAGCCTATTCTTCCTGCATTTCCCTGTGCATTTTCTGGGAAGCTCTGGCCATCATGATGTTTTCATGTCAGTACTGCACAGTTTTGAGGTACGGCTTGGATGCATGGGTAAATACATCCCACACTTGATACACCCAGAGATGTAATCTCATTGGTCCTGTGAGGGAGGGTGAGGTAAAAGGGCTAGGATGCTACAACGATGTTGATTTCTAGTTCCAGGGTGTGTCCTTTGTTCGCCTGGGTCCCTAGGTCCTTGTTTACTTGTGGTGTGGTTGGCCATGACCTCTTAACGTAGGCCAAAGTAGTGGTGCTTCTGGTGCAGCACTGTGGGCGGATAAAATCATTTCTTTTTTTGACCGGGTTGAGTTTGAAGCTGTTGGATGCCAATTGCTTGCTCACTAGAGTGAGGCAATTGTCGAGGGAGGTATCGGACTCATTGTTATTTTGAAAAGGATTAGACTTTCAGCTGCTCATTTGTAAGAGGTGCGAATGTGTTGCTTGGGTGTCTTCCATGTCGCCATGCACATGCTAAAAAGGCGGGGGCATGGCACCCCATCGTGGTGTGCATGAATTGGAAACTAAAGGGGAAGTCAACTGTTTCTTTTCTATCTGTGAGCAAAGCCCTCACCCGCTCTAGTGCTGTGTTGTGTTGTGTTGTGTAGGTCCATTTCGTTGAGTCCCGTTTTTACTGATATTCGGATGATGGTGTCAAAAGCCTCTGAGATATCTTGGAGTATGAATGCCAAGGCGATGTTAGAATCTGCAATTACTCTAAGGTCATAACAAATGGATGGCTTCAAAACCTGCCTGTGCATAAAATAGGATGTTCTTGGACTCTACATGCTCTTTCTTGCACGTGGCTCTATACAAAACCTCTCAGGATGTTTGCAGGGTACAGTCCGTTTTTGGAAAGCAGTTGTCTGGATTTACATGGGCATTTTGTGGGCCTCATCACCAGTTGGGCGGTAGCCCTTAAATGCAGTTGTCATGCTATTACCACCGCATTTAAGCATTGGCCCAATCACGAGTTGGAGTTGGAGTTAGAGTTTTACCTCCAGCTTTGGCTGGAGGTCAAAATCTCCACTTTCCGCCCGTTTTCTACTGTTTTTGATGCTATTACCACTGTCGCTATTGCCACCGGTGGTAATAGCACCAAAAATCCTCATATAGCCCCATGGGGATTTACAGCCTTACCACTACTCGGGATCTGGCACAAATTGCGCCAGACCACGTAGCGGGAAAGCTATTTGCATTGGCGGTATCCCAGCGCAATTTACCACCGGGATAGCGCCAAGGCTGTGATAGAGCAGGAATGAATTCATGTATCAAAGATCTTGCAAGGATTCCCATTTCCAGTGAAGAGTTCATCAGTTTGACAGATTCATGAAAACTATCACAATTTCCCGCTGAGGTCTTCCTACACATATGTGTTAATTCAAGCTTCCCTCTTGGCACATCCCATAAGAGTCCCTTTCTGTAAAAATGCTGGATGGGGAAAATGACTTTCCTGCTCAAAGATGGACAATGTTATACTTATCTGCATCCCACATCTGAGGAGCCAGTGAGAGTTTGGTGGTACATAAGGACAAGCAAACTCTCAGCTCTTCATGCTGGTCTGGGATCCATGGATCCTAAGGGGGGCTCACGCACCGGGATCTCTCTTTTATGCGGATGTGTTTATCACTGGTTGATCAACTTGATTAACATGTTTGAGTGATCAGCGGATTCTGTTGATAAAATATGTTGTCATTAACAGATCAGAACCCTCCGCCTATGATATGATATGATATGGCATTTATAAAGTGCCTATACAAAACTGTTTCAAGGCGCGACGAGGCAAGGGAGGGGCAACAGAGAGAAGACAGACAACGATCCTACTAGGCCAGACGTCAGTCAGATTGCGCAAGTGCAGTATTAAGCACTAGCGGTCCCCCTCATGTTACCGCCTCCGACACACATGAACTGAAAAATGATGAACCAGCGATTGTTGAGAAGCTATGGCCCTCAGTCAATAATCCAGAGCAAATCTCTTATTGGGAGATACTGTTTAGTGTATAGGAAGTCTTCTACAAAGTCTGCACCAGCTCCTGAAGGCGGTTAGATCGAGAGATGCATGCTTTGTAATCATCATCATTCATTCATTTATCCTGCACATTCATTTAGATATACATTGGAGATCTTATCATTTTGCAAAAACATAATTCCCTTTTGCCAGCAGCACATTATTTCTGTGTACTATACATCAAACTCTCTAATGATTTGTGTGCATTGGATCCTGGTGCTTACCCTGAGACTAGGCTACCACTCTCAGCTCCTCTTCTAAAATTCTCTGCTTCTCGGAGTGAGAGATGTTACAGCCATGTTATCCTCATACCCAAATCCTGAGGCTGTCCGAATGACTGTATATGGTTCATGGTTAAAAACATTTTAGTTTTAGGTTGATTATTGTGAACTATGAAATGACGATCACTAAATCCGATATGCATCATGTATTTAATTATTCAAGCATACTACCCATCAATCATGGCCATATTTGTGAAATATAAAGATCTGTGCTCATTCTTATGCTCCCACACTTCTCTTTGATATTATGCAGAACAGCCAAGAATTTGCATTTGTGCTGTTTTCCCCATTTCCCTTTTTCCATGGGGGTATTTCAAAACAGTGTAATAGGAGTCTACCCGCTTGTCCATTTTGGAAATAATGTCTATGATTATTTTATGATTTGATAACATGTATTACTCAGTAAGAAAAGTAGCACATTGTTTAGATGATGACAATATATGATTGAAGTGATCATTAGAAATAACATAGTACAATTCTATAGTTGACATTTTTGTACCATTAAATAATTTCAAGTTTGAATAGCTTCCATTGCCAATAATGCACACCATTTCCTCTTTCAAAAGCTCCTTCCTCCTGGAAAAGGGTTGTGCCCAGAGCTCTGTCTCTTCTGTGAGTATCAAGGCAATCTTTGATTTCGGGTGCTGGCCACTGATTGATTGGTAGTGCTTCTGAACTGGAGCATTGTTACAGTGTGCACAAGAATTAATAAATGACAAAATATAGAAAATAACGGACATAGTTGCCGACCCTGAAGCCGGGCCCTATGGTCCCTTACAAGGTCTTCTGGGACCACAGCACCCACTCACAGCCTATCCCTGTTCCACTCACCTGCACATTATATGGACAATTCACCCTAGTTGTGATGGCGACATTCCAGTCCTGCAAGACACATTCAATGGCGATGTATGCCTCAAAACACCCGGCCGGTCACCACCTCCTGGTGCTCTGATTCCACTTTAAAGCATTACACATACAGCATGCACCCCTGTCAAGAAAGCTGTGTTTATCTCTGGCTGTGCTGCTCTCTACAATGGCTGGGATAACTCTAGAAAACGTGCACCTGGCTGGCAGCGTGATTCCCACCCACAAATGGACAGATACAGAGAGAGTGTGAGAGAGAGAGGGAGAGAGAGAGAGAGAGAGAGAGATGGGGAGAGAGAGGGAGAGAGAGCGAAAGTGCAGAGAGAGGGTGCAGAGAGACAAGGAAAGAGTGTGTGTATGTGTGTGTGTGTCTGGGAGAGAGAGAGAGTGAGAGAGAAAGAGAGATAGAGAGAGAAAAAGGGTGCAGAGAGACAAGGAGAGACAGAGAGTTTGTGTGTGTGTGTGTGGGGGAGAGAGAGAGAGAGAGAGAGAGATGGGGAGAGAGAGCGAGAGAGAGCGAGAGTGCAGAGAGAGGGTGCAGAGAGACAAGGAAAGAGTGTGTGTGTGTGTGTGTCTGGGAGAGAGAGAGAGAGAGAGAGAAAGAGAGATAGAGAGAGAAAAAGGGTGCAGAGAGACAAGGAGAGACAGAGAGTTTGTGTGTGTGTGTGTGGGAGAGAGAGAGAGAGAGAGGGAGATAGGGAGAGAAAGAGGGTGTAGAGAGACAAGGAAAGACAAAGAGTGTGTGTGGGGGGAGAGAGTAAGAGAGAAAGAGAGATAGAGAGAGAAAGAGGGTGTAGAGAGACAAGGAAAGACAAAGAGTATGTGTGTGTGTGGGGGAGAGAGAGGGAGTGAGAGAGAAAGAGAGATAGAGAGAGAAAGAGGGTGCAGAGAGACAAGGAGAGACAGAGAGTTTGTGTGTGTGTGGGGGGGAGAGAGAGAGAGAGAGAGAAAGAGAGATGGAGAGAGAAAGAGGGTGTAAAGAGACAAGGAAAGACAGAGAGTGTGCGTGTGTGTGTGTGTGTGTGTGTGGCAGAGTGGGGGAGAGAGAGAGAGAGAGAGAGAACGAGAGATAGAGCATGAAACAGGGTGCACAGAGACATGGAGAGACAGAGAGATTGTGAGTTGGTGTGTGTGGGGGGGAGAGAGAGTGAAAGAGAGAGAGAGAGAGAGAGAGAGAGAGAGAGAGAGAGAAAGAGAAAGAGAGATAGAGAGCGAAACAGGGTGCACAGATACAAGGAGAGACAGAGAGAGGGTGTGTGTGTGTGTGTGTGTGTGTGTGTGAGAGAGAGAGAGAGAGAGAGAGAGAGAGAAAGAGAGATAGAGAGAGAAAGAGGGTGTAGAGAGACAAGGAAAGACAGAAAGTGTTTGTGTGTGTGAGAGAGAGTTAGAGTGATAGAGGAAGAGGGTGCAGAGAGACAGGCTATGGGGCAGCTCACATACTGATATTCTTTTTGCCTAAAACATGTCTGGAAAATTGATTAAGACATTTTAGATATTATAATGTACTAAACTGATTTCCAAAAGGTGATTTTCTATGGCAAAAGCAGAAAAAATGAGAATTAATTGAGCTGACAAAAAAGCTTAGATTGATGAGTGACACCTCTTAAATGGATGGAACTTGCTTTTTTGCAGTTCATTAAATCATCTGCTCTTTCGGTAGTTTCTGTGTTGCGCTGTAGATGTTCTGTCAGGTGAGTCATTATATTTATTTATGGGGTATTTAGTAAAAGTGCGATGCGATGTGATTGATGGTCGTTGTTGACCTGTTGAGCACACCTATGGATTAACAGGCGATGCAGACGCTGTCTTCTATAAGATGAGACCCGTCTCCGCGCGCTGGAGGGAAGTGAAATGACCTGGCAGGTGATGTATAGGCTGCTTCAATATGGCGCGCTCTTCATGAATATATTAATTGCATAATGGGAAAACACCCATGCGGCTATGAGCATAGAGAGTCATTGGGCCGTTTCTTGGGTGAGTCCAACGGCCCGAAAGAGGATCAAAGCCCTCCAAAGTATGCCCGTGCTTTCTGATTGGTGGTAGGTCAAAGGCAAATCTCCGTCATGAACTTGAATGACACGCAGAATTAAACCAAGCAGTGGACCCCAGTAAAGCACCTACAGACAGTGCACAGACTATTACATTCAAATCAAACAAAGACTATTTACAAGCTAAAAACAGAATATTATGACAATCGCCCCCACATTGGGGGGTACATGGCCTTTACCCGCCTGCCAGCCTGACCCTAGACGGACCTGAGCGAAGCAAGGTCCTCGGCGAGGGCTGTGGGCCGTTACCGCCCATGTACATCAGTGACAAGGGAGTGATTGCTATTCGCACCACTGGACTAGGGTGCAAGTCTTTATTTTTTTTAAATAAAATGTTTTAATAAGAGAACCGGACTCTGCACTGATTGCGTGAGCCCAATCTGCATTGGAAAAAAAAAAACAAGATGGCCCCTGCCACAGCAAATAGAAAAGGGGCCTAGTCCCTTATCTATTTCCATGGTCAGGACGGGAGAGAGCTCTGTGACAGGATCAGAAAGCACTGGTCTAGCAGGTAAATGGGAAGGGAGAGAGGGGCCGGTGGAAGAGTGCGCAATGTCTTGGAGTTGTGGGGGGAGGATCAGAGTATGGGGAAGCAGCAGTAGAGAGAGTCTCCATATTGCCTCCCCACAATCAAGATGGCACACCCTAGGACAGGACTCGGGTGGCTTGAAAATGATGGTGGTACACAGTGTGCTGAGCGCCCTTCCCCAGGTGTGAATAAAGAATACACACAAACAGGAAGAACCCAACTCTGATATTCTTTTAAGAAGGTATGCATTTGGATTTTAACACAAGAAGAGTTTTCACATGAATTTTTATAAATCATTTGCAATGTTGCTTTTTCAATTCCACTCTTCGTTTAAATCATTATAACTAAAAATAAAAATCTTATAGATAGCCAATTGCAGAAATTGTCCACCTTAAGATCTTTCTAGAAACTGTGGACTGCGGAAACATTTACAAACACTCAAGTGAAAACCACTTCTTGCATTAAAATCTAAGCTCATTTTCCTGATGAAGCAAAAGGGCAAGGAATTCAATGTGGGCCGAATTGACCCTGGACCAGGATTCAAATATGAGTTGGGTATAAATGATTTTCAAAGAACAGAGTGCACTTGGTCTTTTAAAGAATTAATTCTTTTAATATCCATGAACACCCTTGAAAATCCAGAGGATGGCTATTCATGCAGTGTTGCGCGGGGTGGAGATGTGAATATCGGTGCTTCATGAAGAAATCATCGGAGAAATGATGAGTCTGAATATAGAGGCCAAGACTGGGACGAACCGTGAAAGCCAGGCCTCTCATCACTATGCCCAGGGTGGTATACCTCGTTCATAAGTCTAAGTATACATAGCAAACATATTTGGAGTAATCAACATCTTGAGTCCTGTATCATCTACATTTATTTTTAATCTCCAAACTCTTCAAACTTTGCGAACCTTTCTCAGTTCATCATAAGTAGGAGCAGCCTGGCGCCACAACATCTGGGGCATTGTGATGTTTAATTCTGCCAAGAACGAGGGCAATACTCTGTCTTGTGTCACAGAACCAGGTGTCTGTTAGGACCAAACATAGGAGTCGTGAGAGGTGGCCCAAGGGATATATCCCCAATTGGTCCTAAACTACTTCTCAAAGACATTGATTGACGCAAACTCTCGGGTATGTTCCACCAGAGACCAAAGTAAAGTGTCACAAGACATTAACCACAGAAGCGAAGAACGGCAACAGTTGATATGTGACTTTCTTCCTTTCAGGATACCTTTCATATGGCCAACTCAGGTAGACATGCATCTCGGCCATGATGGTCTGGGCTCATGCCCAGCAATCTACTCAGAGAAAAGGCCACATTATACAACACAGCAGACATCTTAGAAAGGTAAGTAAACCTGCAAAGTCAGAGGCCAACTCCTTTCTGACACTGTGCATCTCGGCCATGATAGTCCGGGCTCCTTCCCACCAATCTACTCAGAGAAAAGGCAACATCCTACAACACAGCAGACATCTTAGAAGGGTGAGTAAACCTGCGAAGTGAGAGGCCAACTCCATTCTGACACTGTGCATCTCGGCCATGATGGTCTGGGCTCCTACCCGGCAATCTATTCAGAGAAAAGGCAACATCCTCAAACACAGCAGACATCTTAGAAAGGTAAATAAACCTGCGAAGTCAGAGGCCAGAGCCATTCTGACACAGTGCATCTCGGCCATGATGGTCCAGGCTCCTTCCCAGCAATCTACTCAGAGAAAAGGCAACATCCTACAACACAACAGACATCTTAGAAGGGTGAGTAAACCTGCAAAGTCAGAGGCCAACTCCATTCTAACACTGTGCATCTCGGCCATGATGGTCTGGGCTCCTACCCGGCAATCTATTCAGAGAAGAGGCAACATCCTCAAACACAGCAGATATTTTAGAAAGGTAAATAAGCCTGCAAAGTCATAGGCCAGAACCATTGCATCTCGGCCATGATGGTTTGAGCTTCTTCCTGGTGTTCTACTCAGTGAAAAGGCCACATCAGGCATCTTAGAAGGGTAAATAAACCTGCGAAGTCAGAGGCCAGATCTATTCTGACACCGTGCATCTCGGCCATGATGGTCTGGGATCCTTCCTAGCAATCTACTCCGAGAAAAGGCAACATCCTACAACACATCCAACATGTCAGAATGGTAAATAAACCTGCGAAGTCAGAGGCCAGATCCATTCTGACACTAGAGATACCAGCAATGACTACAAACCCAAAGCCTTTGACCCAGAAACCCAACCTCCAGGCCACATCTCAAAACTTGACCCCTGTGACTGTCAACCGACCACATGGTGCCGCCCCCGCCAGCAAAGATCATCACACAGAAGCACAAGTCCTTGTTGCAGAGCACAGGATGTGGCCTGACACTTACACTGAAATCCTAAAACATTCCTACACGGTTTAAGGTCATTGCATCAAATTCCTTGCATCACATTTTTTCCATTTAAAAAATGTGCATCGAATGCCCCCCCAAATCCCTGTTTTTTACCCTTTAAAATCCACCTGAACAAAAATGAACCCCTTAACCCCCAAAAACACGCATTCAATGGAAAATATTTGATGGAATGGCATTCGATGGAATGGCATTAGATGAAATGACCAGATAGATACCTCCTATACAGATTCTGGGAGAGAAATATAGAAACATTCTGCACTGGAGAAATTAGTGATCACATTTCTCTACCTCAAAGGCCTGTTTCTTTCTAGGGGGGAAGATTAAGAAACCCTCTTCACGCTTACGATTGGTTTGCAATCCTAAAACCTGGAAACCCTATAAAGGGCAAAATGTTACAGTAATTAATCATTTTCCTGGGATTGGTTTCGCCCAAGATGGGCACTCTCTTTGGCTTGCATAGTCCGATCTAAAACACTTCTAGAAATCCTTTAATGAACACTAGTCCTTCGTCGTCATTAACAAGCCATACAGGGGCATGATCAAAGATGGCGCCAGCAGGAAGATGTCGGTCAGAACATGGTAGCTCTTTGGTGGCAACGCCTCCACCTTTTCCCCTTGGTGGCTGAGTTTGCTGTGTTGTTTTGGTGTCTAGTATGCCATTGTGGCTTGTCGCAACATGTGTTTACACTCAGACTGCACTGAAGGAAATATGAAAGTGGAGTCATCATGTTTGCCGTGTTGAGGTGGAGTGCCCCCATCAGGGCTTGTTGGCAGGTCACAGCATGCGACCATGCACAGCTGCACTGTGAGCATTTCAAAAGTCAACTCTGTATTGTTCAGCTTGTTGTGGTGCAATTTGTCCAGCTGCACCATGCAATAGTTGTTGGGTGCAATTTTTCTGATTGCTGATTTGTGAGGAGCTATACATCTAATTTAAGGTCCGGTGTGGTTTTTGGGGCGACCATATACATGTACCATGTTTGGGTCTCACATGTATTGCTTTCCACAGGTTTCTAGCCATGTGTGGAAATATCCCATGAGCAGGAGTTTCTTGGCCATTGTGTGTAGCTTTTGTGGCAGTCTGCACTTCTACTTAAAGGAGGTGTTTTTAGCCTAGCTTGTGTAAATCACTTCTTTAGAATCGGTTGTGTTTGATTCAATGACCCATTGGGTGGCAACTACACGGGGCGAGGACTTGGCTGGGCCTTGGATGCCATTGTGCACCAACTGCTGTGGCGGCACTAATGCCACTTGCAACACCTCCAGTTTCTCTATTTTTGTAAGTGCTGCTGTAGCTTGAGATGGGGATCTAATGGTGTTTCTTGACTGGGCCAAGATTCTTTGAAGGCGAAAATGAGGCACTGTTTCTTAAATGTGAAGATGGGTTTCGGGGGTGTGTTGCTGGGTGCACATTTATGAGTTGAGTATCGTTGATGGCAGCAGACGCCTCTTGACGTGCAGGTGGCGGGTAGTTTTGTGGTCACTCATCGTGTTTGTTGGTTGCTACAGGAGAGCTAGTGGGTCAGGGCTCCCACAGCTGGAGGGGTTACCATAGGTCGACTATATTCCAGATGTAGTACCTGCTGCTGTTGTGTGTGTTAGATTGAGAACAGGGATGTCATTTGGGGGTCACCATGGGTCAAAACTGCGACCTCTGAGGTCTCCCTTGCTACCCTTGTGGTCTCCCTTGCTACCCCTTTGTTAGGGAGAATTTTCATTTCTGTGCTAATTCCCTTCAACCTTAGAGACCCCTATCTCTTGTGCTGGACATAGGGCTTGTGCTTTCTTCCTCCTGAGTGAGTGGGACGTCTTCTCACTTCCTCATGTGTTTTTCCTGACTAGGAGTTGTGTATTTTACTGTTTTATGGAGTCTGACAAACTCCATAGGCATCTGCTTTTTGTAGAGTGACACACAGCACCTTAGACTTCTCTTAATGTTTAATTACATTTTCTTGGGTGAACTACAGTTCCCAAGAATAGTAACATGAACCCTGTCTTACTTACCTCTCTCTTTGTGGGACCAGCACACACCACCCTATGTGTAGTGCTGGGGGTTACTTAGTAACTCCCTATCCCAATTCTCATGTAACATTTTACGTCACACTAACATACATTTAAATGGCTGCTGGCAGTAGTTTACTTTTACTATCAGTGTGAATTTTTACCGCAGGCTGAACCCTCAGCTGCAATACAGCACCCATGGGTGACCATTTTCCCAAAATGGGCCCTGTCTTTTTTTCTCCACATTTTCTGTTTGTTAGTTTCTTCTGGGATTTTACTCTGTTAGTTGAGGCAGGTTTGAGTCCTTTGTGTGTTCAGTCTTTGGCGGGCCTCAGCCATGAAGCCCGCCCAGGCTCCAGTGAGTCTGGAAGGGCAGGAAGTGAGGGAGGTCCCGAAACCTCCCTGTCCTTTGTCTCTAGGTGTACCTGAACAAAGCCAATTCCCAGCCGACTGGCTGGCTTAAAAGAACAGCCACCCTGCTGTGTGATTGGCAGCTTAGGCTGTGGATGTATGGGAATTCGTGTAAAAAGCAAGATTTTTGGGACTGAAGGCCGAGTCGACCAATGCAGAAGAACATTTGAAGAAGAAGATGTGACGGGACGCCAGCAGCAGCCTCCTGGACCGCGAAGTGCCCGGTGAAGCCCTGCAGCTGTGCTAACCCTGTTTTCACATCGATTGGGAAGACCCATATGGGATGACTTCCTCTTTGGACTGGTGGGACCAACTAACCCCAGGACAAGCTTCCATTTGGCGCAACCCCCAACCTGCTGTGCCTCACCAGAGCTGCAGAAGCCCATGCCAGGTGTCCTGTAACCATTGACGAGTGCATCATCTTGCAAAGTCTGAATCCGTTCAAACCTTTGTTGGCATCCAGAGGACCCTACTGAGATACGAAATCATGATCCATGTTCCCCTCACCAGAGTCCAGGATCGAGGGAGCAAGCTTCTTCCAACCAGAGGTATTCATTACTTATTGATGCCGAGAAAAAGCCACCAAAACACTGAAGTGCTGCTGAAATAAAGGAAATACGTTGCTGAGGAGTCCCTCTCCCGAGTACGCCACAGGAGCCCGCCAGACATCCTTCCTTTCATCCCCACGACCAAGGTCCAGAAACAAGGGTCTGCCAAGCTGCAGCAAGGAGGAATCCAGCTGGAACATTTTCTTTAAATCACAGGTGCTGTGGGGCTGGGTGTGTTCACCATTTAGCCATAAATTGTGCTTCCTGTCTTGCAAAGTGCTTTTTGCAGTTGATCTCAACTCACCTGCACTGGCCTAACAGTTTGTGCTCTCTACAAAGTAGCTCACCTGAGTTACTGGGATTTCTTCTGAACTTACTAAGTTTGTCAAGACTTTATCTAAGAAGATGTGCATCAGAACTATTGACTTTGTCTATTGATTTTGGCTGTCCTCCAGGAGAGGCACTCCTCTGAACCTACTGGCTTTGGAAGCACTTGTTCCCTCATAAGTTATAATTGTGGATACTATTATTGCTGGGAGAAATGTTTACCGCCTCCGTTTGGGAGATTGTAATTGTTTTACAAACTGTAGAAAATATGTTCTCAGTCTTATTCTAACCTTTCCTTCCTTAAACAACTCAATAACTAAATTGCTGAGCCAAAATAAGTGCTATAGTGACCTTTACTGAAGTCAAACATTATTTACCAACTTTTATTGTCTTTGAAAGACTGAATCCAAACTTTGATTGAATGTTACTAGCAGTCAAAGCGTTTTTTTCTTAAAAGAATGCTTATATATAACCCTTGTGCATATTATAACTAAATATTTATATATAACTTTAAGTGTGTAAGTGTTACTTGGCTACTTGTGCTTCCTGATTTCAATTGTACAGCTCACATTACCCCTCTTAAGATAGGCCTTGCTGCTCAGTCACACTACCAACATGCGTAGTACTGGCCTATATTAAAAGGTGGGTTACACAATACCAAGAAGATACGTCTTGTGTAGTCCTAACCAGTTGCACTGCACTAATTCCTACCTAACACCCCAAAAAGAATTATGATATTATTTCTTTTTCTTTTTTTTTTTTTTAAATGGACTTCCTGGGCTGTGGCCAGCACCATGTGGCTGTTTGTTTCTGGAGTCGCTGACTTTCTTGTTCAGGCCTCTTAAAGAAGCAGGGGGTTCCACAAGTGTAACACTTTGAGCAGTGACCCTAAATAAGAAAGAATAGGAATAACAAGCAGTCATTCTATACAATAATTGCTACACTCATTAAATATTTATTTTAGACACATTTCAGGGAATGAGTCACTGATTTACTCTGATTTAGTCTGTTCTTACACACCTCACATTCACAATGCAGACAAAAACTGTATGTATTTTGATTTTTCGCAAATTGCAGTTATATAGCATGTTTTTTCTGCCGTTGCCTCTGTTACGATCATCACAAGATATTTCATCTCGGTGGCCTCGGTCATTTGACAAAAACCTTGTGCCTAAAAGCTTGTGTACAGTGTAGAAATATTTGACCATAGCACATCAAGTGGTACTAAGTGAAAAATGTTCACTTAACCAAAAACTAAAAAAGATCGATATAGAATGACCGCTCTGTGACCGCACAGAGCGGTCATTCTAAATTGAACTGTCACCCCTGACACCTACGAGTGCGTGTAAGGGCTGACAGGTGAGTGTCTGTGTGTGTTTGTCTGCGTGAGTGGTTGTGTGTATGGATGTGTGTGGACTTGGTGCGTGTTGTGCTAGGAAGGGTGTAGTGGGTGGGTAAAGTGGGAGTTGGAGTGGGGTGAACCCTCCCGTTTTACATAACCAGCGGGAGATGGTGGGGGTGAGGAATGGATCGCCTTGGGGGTCAGGGGGACCGGAGCATGTCATAATCCCGCATTTTAAAGCCAACACAAAAAAGGTGTTTGGTCTTTAAAATGCAGTAATATCACATAGACCCATCAAGTGGCCCTTGATTTAGTTCTGCCACAATTAATGCTTTCTTTTAATGTGTCGCTTTCCCATCTCCCTGGCATGCTGTTCAGGATGTTTGTTTGCATGTATGAGGTAACGAGTGCCCAGAGTTCGGGATGCTGTGTGAGTGCAGTGCTTTCCCTGCACTACTCTAAATTCTTTAATACACAGTTATGATCCGTCCCAATGGATAATATATTTTGCTAACCTCTGAAACCTGAAAAATGTGATCTGCAGGTTGCAGGTTCGAATCCCGGCAAAACCAACTCAACCTTTCATCCTTCTGAGGTCGATAAATGAGTACAAACAGATGTTGGGTGATATTGTATCTATATTTGTTCTATATAAAGCCCTAAAATGATTATCATGTGGATATCTGCTTGCATCCTATACACACTGATATTAACGATATATATGGTGATCCATTCTTGTATGCAATGTAGACAGTGATATCATAACCATATTTATCGTAGTGTACTACAGTTGGGTGCCATCTCTTCCCATGATGTCACTTCAGGGTGTGGTCAAATGACATCATTTCCTGTGATGTCATCAGAGGTCAAGGTTCTTGTGATGTCACTTCTGCTACCCCTGGCTTTTTGATGAAATGACATCACTGATTGAGAGTACAGCCAGGGGAGAAATTACAGAGCTGCGCTCCCAGAATTGCTAGAGTGCAGTTCCATGTAGACCCAAGGCCCAAACCCACTTTCTCAAGTGGACGAAGCTCTCTGCATCAGAGGTCAGCAACACTCCTTAACGTTGTGCGTTTGAAGTCTGTGCAAATCTGGACCTCCAATGCCAGCACAATATAATTGTGTACAAACTTCCTCTGAAAGTTGTCTTGTGGTCGCCAGGACAGGTCAACCCAAACTCAAGCAATAAAATCTACAAAGCTGTATATACGTCTCATTTTCTGCACCCATTTTACTGTCAGGGTGACTATTCTAACAGAGGAAATGAGAAAAATACCAAGTGTGTGTTGCAAGCTCAGAAGGAATGCATGCTTGAATTACTGTACAGAGATGTTTGATAAATTGGTGGCCATTCTTACTTTATTTATTTCTTACATTTGTTATACACCCAGACCCTGAAGATTCACTGCATAGTTACAGACAGCTTGGTATTAAAATATTTACATTTATAAATGGGGGAGTTATGGGGGAAGGGCAACAAAATACAGTACGTAGTGGAACAGCTACATTGCACATAATAGGGATGTTGGTATGGGCTATCTGGCTAGGTTAGAATTGGTTAAATAGCCAGGTTTCAATTGCTGGTGGGAGACTTCATTCTTGATGTTGGTCGGGAGAGCATTCCAGTGTTTGGGGGCTAGAACTTTGAAGCTGCTGCCTCCCGCTCTCGAGCTTTTGAATCGTGGGATTTCTAGGAGTGAGTTCTTGCTGGATCTAAGAGGTCTGGTGAAGAGTTTTTTCATGACTGTATTCTTGAGGTATTTCGGGGCTATGTTGGCGATGCATTTATGTGTAATGCATAAGGTTTTAAATACGATTCTTGCTTTAATGGGTAACCAATGGTTGTTTCTCCTGGTGTTGGAGATGTGCTCAGACTTTTTTAAACCTATTGCTGCTTGAAGGGCTTTGTTCGGCATAAGTTGGAGTTTGGTCAAATTGGTGTTGGGCATGCCTAGGAGGAGTACATTACAGTAGTCTAGCTTTGAGAGTATGAGGGCTCTTGCTAGAGTGATGCAGTTTTTTGGTGTGAGGACTTTGCGGCTAAGGGAGATAAGCTTAGCTGCGTAGGAAGTGGCTGAGGAGAGGGTGTTTACTTGTCTTGTCAGAGTTAGGTTGGCGTCTAGGTAGACGCCAAGGGTTTTGACCTGCTTGAGTATTGGGATTGTGGTGCCCTCAATGATGAAATAAAGCATAGGCGGGCTGGAGAGAGTTAATTCTGACAGAGGTTCTGACTATGAGTAGCTCTGTTTTTTTCATCAATGAGGCAGAGGCTGTTGTGAGCCATCCAATTTTAAATTAGGGAGTAAATGTGTTTGATAAGCAGTGAGTCCTGCTTGTGGTTGCCCGATAGGGGGATGAGGATCTGGGTGTCACCTGCAAAATTGGTGTAGATGAAACCCATGGCATCCAGGGCTGCAAATAGTAACTTGGTGTAGGCATTGTAAAATGTGGGGGATAAGCAGGACCCTTGGGGAATGCCTATGGGGACTGGTATGGGGTCCGCCGACTCTTTGCCAATAGAGACTCTTGATGTCCTGTCGGCTAAGAAGGATTTGACCCATTTGGTGGCATCGTTGGAGAAGTTGACGTTGTTGGACAGAGTGGCACAGGGTTTGTCGTGGTGAACTAAGTCGAACGCCGTGGATAGATCTAGCAGCATTAGGAGACAGAGTTTGCCTGATTCTCTTGTGGCATCCATTTGTATTTTCAGGTCCAGGAGTGCCATTTCAGTGCTGTGGTTCGGGCGAAATCCTGATTGTTGGGCACCTACTAGTTGGTGTTGTTCTAGGTGATTTTGGATTTGCGTTCCACAATGCATTTTGTTTTTATACAAAGTAGCCAGCATCCTATATTCAGGGCCCCCACACAATTCAACACCTATCTCCTCCCATCAGTCCCTCCCAAGCTACTAGCAAACCCCGCCCCCACACCTACTACCCCCTCCCTGGCGCACAAAGGGCGGGGAAGTCCATTTCCAGCACTGAGTACAGCGCCGAGAAGTCTTGCATGTATGCACTGATCGGTCCATAAGAGAGAGGCAGCAGTGTCAGCCTCTGCTGACCCAGAAACCCACTGCCAGTCCCAACTAGTGTCTCCTTGTACTGCCGTCTCCAGCACAAGTCCGACATTTTCTCTAGCTAATGCCTTGTTTACTCATGTAGGTAGTTTCTCTGTTAATGCCCTTTGAATGATTATTTTTTTTTTTTGCTGTCTCTGATACTACTGCTCCCATCCCTGCACTCTACCTCTCTCTTCTGGAGCCGCCTAAATTACGCAGGAGCGCAGTCCAGTCCCCATTCTCCTGCAAGGCGCTGGCACAGGCCACCTAACATGATAGCCGGTCTATTTTAATTACAAAACCGATGTCAGGAAAAAGTGAGAATTGAAATGGCAGCCGACCACCATTCCGCTGGCTCCAGCTTCGGAGACGCCCCTGTGGATCTGGGCAAGCAGAGCGCCTGCGCCCGGAGACTGCCTGGCAGTGCCAAACTGTTCTCTGCTGGCAGGAGTGTGCGCAGGCCAGTCTGCTGCTGCAGGAAAGCAGCTCGAATGTAAATAAGCGCCGGTTTCGACGCTCTGACAAATGATAAATGATTGGCCTATGTTGAAAAGGAAAGTGGGCTGCAGGTTGAGGCCAGTACTGCAAATTAAATAAAAGCCCGCCGTTGCCTGCAGGCAGCCCTTTAATGAATACGAGTTCCCTCCACTCCAAGCTTTACCTGACAAATTGGGCTTTTGAGAGCACTGCGTGTGCCAAGTGCCCACCGCCTGGAGTTGGGCTCTCAGTGCCCAGATCCTACTGTCATCCCTTTGGCATCGCCAGACTGGCAGCTGCATGAACCCAGAAACCCACTGCCAGTCCCAACTAGTGTCTCCTTGTACTGCCGTCTCCAGCACAAGTCCGACATTTTCTCTAGCTAATGCCTTGTTTACTCTTGTATGTAGTTTCTCTGTTAATGCCCTTTGAATTATGTTTTTTTGTTTTCTCTCTGATACTACTGCTGCGTATTGGGGGCGTGTGGTTTGCATGAATTCATTATCCTGTCAAAAAAATGGTTTGCCCTATCAGTGCCATGGAGAATGTGGCTGTCCTATCAGGGAGCGAGGAACGGGGGCCTTAATTACTGTTAAGGTCCGTGTTCCAGTCTCACGCCCCAATGCACTCTCACCATCAGCCTATCCCGGTTCCTGTTGTCCTCCACTCACCATATCTTACCTTGGGGCCACTCTGCCGTGGTCCCCTCACCCAATGCCAGCGGCCAGATACATGCAAGCTTAACACCACCCTGCTTATTTATTTATTTGTGTATTTTATTTATTTATTAACAGGAGGCACAATGCACTTTTTATCACAAAGGAACGTACAATAGATAAGAAATCTGATTTGACGGGAAGCAGTGAGTGTCTTAAAATGGGATGAGTTCAAGTGATGTTTTGACCAGGTTTTGGAGGGGATTAAATGGAACAGTCAACGGGGACAATACATAAATGGTGATCCATAGATTAAGGACAACCAACATTGGCCATTTTTAAGTGCAGGCAGTCCAGCCATAAGTAGGGAAGCTGGGCTGTGAGACTAGTCCATACATTTTATGACTTGACTGCATATTCTCTGAATGTTGTCAAGTCTAGGTGTTAGAACTGGGTTCAGGATCTGTGTATTTCAAGAACGCTCTTTTAACAAGATGACTTGAAATCCACACACATCACAGTGAGCACTCTAGAAATGTGTTAAGCATTAACAGTATAATTGTAGATCCACTGCCACCTTGATTCGAAGACTGCAACTGCCAGAATGCAACTTGTTATAGTAACAGGAGTTCTGCCGTCAGAGTGATTACACAGCATGCAATTTATCAATGTGTGCTATGCCCTGGACACTCCGCTACCTCCCTACATGTATGTGCAGTGCCATCTTATGTACATTTGGGACCGTGGGCACGCACATCTTTGCCCCCCCCCACCAAACCAAAGGAATTAAGTGATCAAGAATATCTTGTCACACCGTGCGCCCCGCCCCTCGTCTCAATCCCAACCCATAGGTTGATGTGTTGCCTCACAGCATTCAAAATAAGCATGTTTACTCCCTTTAAGACCCCTTACCCTCAGTCTTGCTCTAACAAGAATAACAAACAAGTAGCATTTGAAGGCCAACATTAGCAGTCTACGAAGAGGTTAGTTCTATTCTAGTGTAGATACAGAAGACTTTGTTTAGGTAGGTATGGGGACTTTAGTATTAATGCAGGACCATAAGTAAAAGGTACTTGAAACCTAGAATAGACAGAGAACTCACATTTGCTGCTTCACAGAATGCAAAAGTGCTCATGCATGAACAGAGGAGACCAATTGGAAGGAAGGAGACTGCTACACATACCATTGCATGGATAGTGGATGCAGATTATAAACTACCAGGAAGATGTTTATATCCAGACAGAGATTAGAAGTGGGACATGGTTTTCAAAATGGTGGTGCCATTAGAGATCAAAGGAACAAGTGCCATGGTGTGCAATATATCAAGGGTCACTTTTAGAGCGGAAGCAACACTGTAGCCAGTGAAATCATGAGTGAGGCTGTTAGAGAACGAAATCACTCTGAAGGGCTGACAGTTTTGAAAGGTTTAGGTACTGGCAATTTTGAGAGGTTATGGAATACACGATTAAATAAGATGTCCAGGATCACACATGGGTTAAGGGGTGAAGCTGGGATGTGTGCCAACTCTGTAATTTCTGTATTTGAACACTTTATTTTCCAGTTCTTACCATTAACTAAAATAATATCATTGTATAAAACTGACTTGGAAAGTACACAGATCACATTACCAAACATGACCATTTTTAAAAACAAAATGTTATAGAATGGTGCTACGTGAAATGGGAATGATTAAAGCTTAATTCTCTCCATTGTCAAGGAAAGTATATAAGTTCCAGCATACCAATCAATGTGATTTACTATATTTAATCTGGGTTTGTCTTTTTGTATTTTAAAGATTTAAAGCATTAAATATTACCTTTTTCTTGTACAAAAAAGAAACACTTTTTTTGTGTCTGAGCAGATCTTGAAATATGCGTGCCCGAGGCCTGGAACATCTGATCCACTCTCTTCTGTCTACCACCCATTCCACTCAGATGTTCAAGTAATGGTCTAAACGATGCCATTACCTCACAGAAGACAGCACCGTTATCAGAGATATTAGATGATTTGACCAGGATTACTGTATCGTCTGCTGGCAAAGCCAGGATATAAGCATGAACGCTTTGGTTTCACAGTCATGAATTTGGACACTTATTCACCTCTTGGACTAACAGTTTATGCTCATCATTGGGTGTGACTGCTTGGTTTTACAACGCCCCATCTGAACAAACCAATTTCTAGACTTTCACCATACGGATGAGATGTTCGTTTTTATAGCAACCTCTAATTGGTGCAGCTACGTTGCACCTGTTGTGCTGCAAAACCAAGTACATGTGCAGGCAAGTTTATGAACTTCAGACATAGGAAAGGCTCAGCCAGCCTTGCTGGAATGTGCTATTCTAATCTTGCATATAAACACATATTTCTGCAAGGAGTGTTTAACACACTAAGCTAACTTCTGAGCTATTGTCGCACTCAATTTATCAATCTGCAGTTCAAATGTTACTATTGCCCATGATCAGCATAATTCCCACCGGTAGGAAAGAATGCTACAGGAGTTGTGCCATAAGGAACACACAAACTATGTATACCACAGTGACCCCAGAAAGCATTACATGATGAATTGAACAAGGAAGAACCAAACAGACAGGCAATGCGTTTAGAGCCTCAGCAGCACCCCATAACATATCCTGACATGTGCTATTTAAGTCTACTGAACAATGGAATCTTACTTCTTTAGATCATGGAGCCTTGTGTGGCCCCCATTCAAGGTGGGGGTCTGTGGCAAATGCCACTTTTGCCTTCCCATAAAAAACGTCTCTGTGTATATGGCTGTGAGAGGGTCAGACCAAGGGTCACACAACTCCATGAATACTGCACCTGTTATATAGCTTGGTGAGTTCAAAGCGCTTGACGAGATGATGCAATGCACAGGTTCAAATCCTGTTAGGGGAACCATTTGTTTTATTTTTTTTTTATTTCAGTCTCAGAGCCGCATAGCGCCAGAAATCCCCAAGACCCCCACAAACCCCACCCTCTGCCCCAGAAACTGGGAGAAAAGCTTTAAAACCTGGAGTCTGCAGGCCCATTCTTGAGATTAAGTAACTCCCGTTGGAGCCCGTCTTCTATTTCCATGGCAGCCATGTTTTTCTCCCATTTCCCTCAATGCATGTTTGCGTGATTGCTGCAGGTGTTGTTTTTAAACTATTAGAAACTCTGGGTTTGGTCCCTAGTAGCTGACATCAACAATACCCAGTTACAAAGGCCTACAATGTGTCCTGAGGGCACTACACAAAGGCCCTCACTGAGCTCAGGCCTATTTACTGGGATCATATTGTGTCTCTCCCAAACTCCATGTGTCTGAACCCCCAACCCTTCGGCCCAGGTATTTCAATTTGTGTCTCACAACTGGGCCTCCGCGCAGTCTCATATTGCCTACATCTGTTCTAGATGTACTTACGCATTTACTGTTTTGCTGTCTCTCCTGTTCAAATTCCCTCAAGAGTTCTCAATGTTAAGGCTGGGAAAACGTATTTGTTGAAACGCTGAATCATTTGAATTCTGGTTAAACCAATGTTCCTCAAATCACTGAAAAGGCTGGTGATTTCGCCATCATAATGGCCACCATGTTGGACCTTGGTATTCAAAAAAATAGAAACAATATTATGCCAGACTTCCACAGGGCAGTCAGATATGATTCTACCTTTTTTTAAACTGCCCCATTAGGCCTAGGCTAGACATAGCATTATTTCCATACCTGCGGCAAAGTGCAGGATTTTCAATTGTTCACCCTAGAAATAGAAAATAAGACTTCATCTAGCTGGATGTTTGGAGTAGGCAGGCTCTCAACAAGCTCTCAAATCCCACCATGTGTTTGGGATGGGACTCGGCTAGTCAAGTCATTTGGGATTATTCACTTGGCGCTCACACATCTGATAGGGGGTGACAATTTGTGTGGGATGCTTAAGGCAAGTCTATCGAGAGCTACTCAATTTCATTGGAAGATCCCCAAACCATGTTCCTGACACCTCCTGCATGTCAGTTTACTGGTGGCTGTATCCATTTTCTTGCCTGTCACTTTTATCTCTGTGGAGATGTGGCCCCAGAGGTGAACACAAACCGTCAAGATGAGACTGTCAGAATGGGATAACATACTCCAAGTAAATACTCCAGAACATGAACAGTCAAGGTAAGAAATAAAGAACTCAATATTACAGTTGGGACCCACAGAACATGAAACAATACCACAACAGATGCCTCCAGAACAATATACAACATTCCAAATGTGGCCTCCAGGACTTGGAGCAATATTTCAGGGGAGGCTACTAGAACATGCAACAATGCACTATCCCTTGGTCAGTAAATGAGACGGTCATTTTAAGTTTGCTCATAATGTCTCTTCCCATTATTTTTATTGGTGACTGTTGGGAATACAACAATGGTAGAGCTAGGTCATGCTCCCCTATAGAAAGTGTAAGATCCTCTGTAAAAGGAAACAAATCCATCACCCCAGAAAATCTCTGTGCATGCATGGCATTGCCTGACATTTGATCCTTCCATCCCTGATACAGGATCTAGTCAGCCATGTGCCTACAAGAAAGGAGAAGGCCTTGTCACATATTGTCACCCCTATAAGTGGTTCCTCTGTGGGCTGTCCTATTGTGGATACAATGACATTTGTTGTCCCTGTGAATGGGTTGCCCCCCACCACAGTAACCCCTCCCAATTTCCTAATGGGAATCATTTCCATTGAGTCTGTGTGTGTCAGTGTCCCGTCGTTTTGCTGTGTCGTGTTTTGTGACTGCATATTAGTCTGCATCTGCGTGCAGGCGGTGCCTGTGAATATGGCTTTGCAGGCCCCTGTAACTGGGGTGTCTGCATCCTAGGCTGGTATGCTAGTATATGTGCATTTGATGTATGTACCAGTAGCTGTGTTTGGTCCAGAGCATAGAAATCAGTCTGTTCTCCCTGATATGTGGGTTAATAATGTATCCCTTCATTATGTTGCTTCCCTCCCCTATTTCTGGATTACCCACCACCAGGATTGCGAAACTGTACTTTGATTGTTGCATTTAGCATTGGAGTCTTTACACTTACTTTAACATTGGTTAAACTGTATTCTGTCTCTAGTATTTAGCTTCTGATCCTTGCATTTAGCAATTGGCTCATGATTCTAGCCACAGGCTTGCTAAAATTGTGCTTTGAATCCTGTATTGAGCCCTACGCCTACTATACTCTGCATTGATTTTTATACCTAGCACTGCATGTTGCACCTAGGCCAACGCCACTAAACCCAGCACTGTACACCTTTCCCACTAGCCCCACCCCATTCCGGATATAGATATGCTAGCTTGGCTACTTATCACCATGCTCCCTTTCTGCCTTATCCAAGAGAACACACTGTGTACAGGTAGCCACTTCCTAGTATCTAGAAATGGCCTATCCAGACTGGCATGCCCCAGACATTGGCCCATACCTTGCCCTGCACCATTCCTCCCACCCACCTCTCCATTTCCAGCCAGCCTACATTATGCCCACAACCCTAGTCTACCCACTAGGATCCCCGTTATAGAGCCCTCTCTCACTGATTTTATAGTAGACAAAACTGTCAATACCAAGGCCACAGCAAGTCCCCAAACCTAACCCATCAATGGGGATGATAGGACTCTTTGCCTTAGATCTCGTACTAACGTACTCCACCGGCACCACACCTCTTCCTTCGTGACACCTAAATGAGCTAAGACTAATGGCCTCTGACAAAAGAAAAACTACACGCCACCGTCTGCTTTGACTCAAAAAAGAACTCCTACTGCCCTCCATCCTCAGACGGCCAAGATTGCTACCCCAGCTGAACCAAAGCCACCCACCATCTTTAAAGGCGCCCTCATCAACACTCGATCATTAGGAGCCCATGCTATGGAAATCCATGACTTAATCTTGAACAAAACCTAGACCTACAAGTAATCACAGAATCCTGGCTTCGCCAAGCTTCTGGACCCCTGTTAGCTCTTGACATGCCGCCCGACTATACTTTCCTCAGAGCGGATAGAATCTATACCACAGGAAGTGGCGTAGCCATCATAGTTAAACATTATTTACAACTCAGAATAAGTCCTATCGAAGACGGAGTAAGTCCTATGGAAGACATTGCAGGGTAGGAACTTCTGCTAGGTCAACTCACTTTGAATGAGAAAACCACAATCAACATTGTGGTGATCTATAGAACACCTAGCTCCAATAGCCACCCGGAAATAGACATTCCACTATTTCTCGCCCCAATCATTAAATCTAACACAAAATGTATCATCCTCAGAGACCTAAAGCTAGGCTTCAATGACGACCAAGACTGCAAAGCTGAAGTCCTACATTCAGCTCTTAAAGACATGAACTTCTCCCAACTGGTGAACGCTCCCACACATATCAAGGGCAGAACACTTGACTGGATCCTGTCACTTAATACCAGACTAACTATTGACTCAATCACTCCCCTTGGCTGGACAGACCACTTTTGCATAAAATTCACACACATGAGTGATGAACCCTGTCCACCCGAGACCAAAGTAATGGACACCTATGAAGGTAGAAACTCCTGCAAGCTCATTGTAGAGAACTTTGCCCCAACCTTAACAAAACATTAGAAAATAACCTAGTCATCAGTAAGGACCCGAATACCATTGCTGACTACTTCCATAAATGCCTTACCCTCACAATCGACAAAGTAGCACCGATAACAACCAAAACACAGCGTGCCGATAAAAAGGCCCACTTTTGGTTCGCCAAAGAACTAGTTTCACTAAGAAGAACCAAGCATGCCATTGAACACTCCCATAACAAACATCCCACACTTGACTCCACCAAAGCGCTCATGGACGCCAACAAAACCTATAAAACAGCTATCATCTCCCACAAAGCCAATGCCTATAACACAAGGATCAATAATGCCTCAACAGACTCTAAAGAACTCTTCTCAATCCTTAGAGAATTAGAAAATCCCACCCAGTCACATTCTCGACCAATTCTAGTAAAGAATGGTGCACTACCATACAAGATGCACTTGCCTCTAAAATTGTTCTTCTCCAGAACAAAATAACTACCAAAAGACTGGTATTAGCAGAAGAAATGCCTTAATTTCCAACTCTCTAACCATCCCCAACAAAAACACTAACTCCCAATTCTATTTTGCCACAATCACTCAAGAGCTAGTGTTCGACACCATCTCTAAGTTAAAAGCCACTAACTGTAAAGGGGATAATGTCCCAGCTAAACTAATCAAAGCATGCGCCTCCACCCTCTCCCCCACCATCACCAATTGTGTCAATACCTCCTTCGACACTAACACAGTCCCAGCCAGCATTAAAGAAGCCTGGGTCACACCACTTCTAAAAAAAAAAAAATACTAGACCCCACAGTAACCACCAATTATCGCCCTATAACTACGGTCCCATTCTTACTTAAAATCATCGATAAAATAGCATACACACAAATCCAAGCACACCTTGAACAGAACCAGCTCCTCGGAAATAGACAATCCGGCTTTAGGCAAAACCATAGTATGGAAACAGACCCCCTGGATCTCAAAAACCAGATGGATACCATTAGAGATTCAGGGAAACTCTGCATAGTCTTGCTGTTAGACCTTTCCGCAGCATTTGACCTTGTAGACCATGACAAACTGTGTACCTCACCAGCCAACGATTGTAACTTCCCCATTAAAGCCACTTTGTGGGTGAAATCTTTTCTAGCCGAACGCACCTCCACAGTTGGCATAGGTAAAGAAGCAGCTGATCCTATCCTAGTCCCTATCAGGGTACCCCAAGGATCATGCCTCTCTCCTACCCTCTACAATGCCTACACAAAGCTCCTCTTCTCGGCAATAAACAATATGGGTGTCATCTACACCAATTTTGCAGATGACACCCAGATCCTAATACCGATCTCAGGGATTTATGACCAAGACACCATGAACATTAATAAAATATACGCCGTCATCCAAAATTGGATGGCAGTGAATAGTCTCTGCCTCAACAATGAGAAAACAGAAATTCTCATTGTGGGCTCCCAATCCAAAATAACTGCCCTTCACTCTGACTACTCCTCTATTAATATTGATGGTACATTGATCCCAGTGTTCAAGCAAGTAAAAACAATAGCTGTATACCTAGACTGCAAACTCACCATGACTAATCATATTAGCACGCTCTCATCTTCCACGGCTTACATTTCCAAACTAATCGCACTAAATCGACAATTTCGTTCTCCTACCAACTGCCTCACCCTGGCCAGGGCCCTGGTATTATCCAAGCTGGATTACTGCAACATATTACTACTAGAGATCTCCAATACCAACCTGCATAAATTGCAACTTATGCAAAATAAAGTTCTAAGAGCAGCCTTGTGGATAAAAAAGTTTGACCACATCTCCAAGATCAGGAAGGATGCTCCCTGGTTACCCATCAAAGCAAGAATTATCTTTATAACACTCTTCATCACCCACAAATGCCTTGCCAATAAAGCCCCCATCTACCTCAATAACGCCTTACAGAAAAAAAAGACTCTACCAGAACACTGAGATCCAATGAAAATCAATGTCTAGTATTACCATGTTACAAAAACAGCAGAGCTGGGGGCAGTAGCTTCCATGTCCTGGCCCCCAAACACTGGAACTCCCTCCCCATCAGCATCAAAAAAGAGCCATCATTCCCTTGCTTCAAAAAACAGCTAAAAACCTGTCTGTTTAACCAATATTAGTATTATGGTAACTCAAACCAACACTAATAGATCGCCCACCTGTTGAATTTGTAAATACAGTTCTGTAATGTACTGTATGTTTTAAATGTCCATATCCTTCGCTTTGTATGATCAATGATGAAGCTGTCTGTAACCACGCCATGATACCCCAGGGTCTGGGCATGTAGCAAATTAGCAAAATAAATAAATAAATAAATAAATACATTGAATGTATAAACCTCCAACCCAACGCAACATTGCATCCACACTATTCAACAATTACCTCACGCTCACAAGACAACCATTTTCAAAACCAACCCCACCATATAATCAAACCCGCCAGCCAAAACAAGACCACTAGCGCTGCACTAAGAAACCCACACCTAAGCTACTAAATAGAATATGGAATACACTAGACTGACATATCCTATCAGAATTCCTGAGATGGACTTAAATCCAAAACGACTAACCCGACATACACAACAAAAATCAAATGAAACATAGGTATGTATGTTAATGTTAATGTTAAAGGATCTTTATAATGCACCCTATCACCACCAGAGTGGTCCCCTGGTGCTCTGGCAAATGTGAAAAGGAAAGGGGGTGGGAGTTGAGTTAGTAGGAATGAGTGAGATAAGTGCAAGAGTTTGCTGAGTTGGGGTGCTTTCCGGTCGGTAGCTGTCATGTGCTGCTGTGCAAAGCTATGTGTGGTTTGTTTTGTTGTTGCGGTGTAGTGAAATGTGTGCAGTTTGTTGTATTTTAGGGTTGTGGTTGTTTAGAGGTGTATGCAAAGGGGTGAAATTGTTAGTGGATTGGTTATTGGACTCGCTATCTAGAAGTGACATGTGTTACATTTCCACGTTCTTTCTAGATGTGGCACGTGAATATCTCTGCATTTCTGTCTAGGTATGGTGATTCCCTTGCATGAATATAGACATGGTGGTAACGACTGAACTGAACCTCATCACACACAGATAGGGCTATAGGTTTGGGCAGGGGTCACAACTAGATAAGTTCCACGGAGACCAGTTTGCATCAGGCACAGACTGGGATGTAAGGGCTACCCTGAGTAACAACAACAATAGAATTGTAGAGACTGACAAGCGTAACAGATGGACAGAGAGGAGAGGGACAGCCATGCGTCATGCTGAAACAAGATCACTGTAAGGAAGAAATTCATCTAAACCTTGAAAGACACACATAATGAGTGTGCGTCCCTCCAGATAACAATACTAATAACCAACCCTACTAAAACCTCAACATTCTTCATACACCTCTCAAACCCTCACTGAGCAAAACCACACCTCTTAAACCACAGAAACCCGCACACACTTCACTACACTGCAACAACAAACGATCTACACAGAGCCTACACAACAGCACACGATGGACACCTACCGGATACCACACCAAAAAGCTCAGTGAACGGTGTTAACCGAACTGAAGCAGCTAACAGCACATCACAGCTCCCTTGCTCTTCCTCCAAATGTTGTCCTACTAATGTACCCCAATTTACCCCCTTTTCTCCCAGATCCGCCAGAGCACCAGGGGACCACTATGGTGGTGATAGTGTGTGGTATAAATATCCTTTAACATTAACATTAACATTAACATTAAAAATAGTGCACTATAGTGAGTTGTATTTTGGACCACAGTTTAGCCTCCATCCCCACCAACCTCTTAAGCTGCTTATGCACCTGCTCCAACAACCCTTGACATAGTATATGATAAAACAACTCTACTGATTGGTCCCACAGTTCTCACATTTCAAGTCTCCATTTCTCTTGAATAGCCTGAGTATACTGCAAGGGGTTTTCGTCTTCCCCATTCTGCTTGCCATAATTGTGCTAATGTCTGAGGTGTCTGGCTACTGCACACGTGGAGCACGCCACACAGGCGCTCAACAGTTGTTAAACGTCAAACCATTGTGTGCTGTTTTCCGCTTGGGAACTCTTAAGTAGCCAGAACTTTTCAATAGATTGTCTGCAACCTCCCCAAGAATGGCCGAAAGTAAGCTTTTAATGTCACCCACTGCTAATATCATGCCTGCTGTTAATCTTTCCACCTCATATATCCATTTTCTAGCTCCCCCGGTCAACGGGGGTAACTTATACCTCAAGTTATATAGGTCAATCTGTTTCCATGGTATGTATTGCGTTCGCCCCTCCCTTCTATAACGGTGGGCATTGAGTCAATCCAGTGTTCCCACCCCGACTTCCTGTCTCTTTGGTGGTGGTAAATGCCCTTGCCAATTCTCCCTTCCTTTGTGCTGGGATGACCCTGAGCCTTTGCGTGTATGGGGTACTGCTGTCTGCACTGTGCAATATATCCCTAGATTGCTGTGATCCTTCACCTCTGTCCTGCCTTATTCTCTCCCCACACTGTGTCTCAGTCCATGCTCTTCCCTTGAGGATGGTGGAAAGATTGCTCTACTACCTAATCCTCACTCCCTAATAAGTCATCATCGGACCCTGTACCTCCAGCTTCACTGTCAAAGCTGTCTTGGAAGCTAAGCCTTCTTAACACTGCACCTTCCTACCACCTGTCGTCTGTGTTATTCATGCTTCCACATTCTCCCCTCACAGAGGACTCAATGTTATCTCTGTTAAGTAGCGAGCCACTCTGCTATGTCTCCCACCTCGGATTTGCTCTTGCCTCTCCCGCTCCTCTCCTTCTTTAACATCACCAAAACATACTAACCCCAACTTTTCACGCATTTCCCTTACGGTGTGTGTATCTTCTTCCTTGCACTGTCGCACTCTAAGGAGTAGCTCCACTTCCAACTTCCTCTTGTCCTTTATTTTCACTTGTCTTTCCCTTTCTTCTACTGTCCTCCTTCTCTCCATATCCTCGAGCTCTCTTGGTCTCTGTGTCTCTGGCTCCTCATGCTGTCACGCTTTTGCCTTTTGTTTCTACCTTTGTGCTCTATCTTGATCCTCCTTTTCCTCTTTCTCTCGCCGCCCTACATTTTCCATTATTGCTGCCAAATCTCTTGCTTCACTCGTGTCATTGCACCCAGTTACTTTTCGGGTAGGGTCTCCCATTTCTCCTGCTACCTTCCTGTCTAGTTTCAGCAATATTTGTCAGCTACCCACTCATTCGGAGCTATATTCTCCGGTACCTCCTTTCTTCCCTCTATCCTGATGTCATTCTCTATTATGCATGCCTGCATTTCGCTGCACCCTCTCTTTTTGTCTCCTGCACTTCCAAATCCCTTGACCACTTGTCCGGTCTCGTCCTGCCCCTCCTTCTTTCTGTATGCTAGAGGTGCAAATATTGCATTTGTATGCCCTGCCGTTGCTCTTAATTCCCTGGCTGGATATAATCCCTCTACCCCCGCTGTTCAGCCTTCGCTCTCGTGTTTGGGAGGTGGAGGGGTAGGGGATGAAGGTTGTTCACCCGCGGCCTCCTGTTGCTTCAGCATCCAGTGGCCACATCCCCTCCATTGTCCTGGAACATTTTCCACAGCTCGAATATAGCCATTCGCTTGCTTAACTTCTTCGCCTTGTAAGCCTCATGTATATGCGTTTGTAATGGTTGCTGCACACATTAGTAGAAGCTCCCTCCTTTTGGCCATGGCCTGGGGGTTTACCCTCTGTGCTTCTTGTCCATTCCGCGCTATATTTTTAAATGTTGTCCTTATATCGCAGAAGGGACTTGCGCATGTGCTGTAGGGGTGTTCCCCTCATGGTTTTGCCACAGTACATTTACATTGACACTTAATTGACCCCAAGCTGGGGTTTTCAACACCTCTGATGTAATCAAACAAGTTCACTTTATTTGTCCTCGATACCAAATGTTCAAATAACAGTTCAAACCACAAAAATCACAAGCCTCTCCAGCTCTCGATCAATGGCCTTGGAGTGCTTCTGCAACTCTCCGCCTTCATAAGCATACCCACCAATCTTGTGCATGTGCCTTTGGCGCACCGCCCCAAAACACAACATCTCCTCTACTCCTCAATCATCATAAGAACCTCCTACATCCACCTCTGAGGCCTACCAACCCAAAGTATTCAACACCACCCCACACCCAACATCTGTTCACGACTTCCGCTAATTGCCGTATGGATGAGTCTATACTTACAGTCCGCGATCAGCTGATGATGCTCGGTCAACTGCTGTCCCCAATCTAACACTCCACCATTGCGGTCTGATGGGTGTCCCATGGACAGCGGAAAGGATTTTCTCTAAGGCGCTCCTAACAGCCTCTTCATAAGGTGTATCTTTCGTGTGATTCTTGTTCTCCATGGGTCACCTCACAGCCCTCCAGGCGTTGCGATGGGAAGAGATGGTTTTGTGCCGTCTATCCTCTGCTACCACTTTGAAATAGTATACCAGAGTACGGGGGCGCTCATACCGATAATGTCACAAGTTAGTATTGGGGCCCATCCGAACCCTTTCCCTGAGCAATAACGGAGAATTCAGCCATGGGGCAAATAAACCGTCATTATTCTCTAAAAGACAGGTATCATACAGGAAACAACAACATCTCTGGCAATTACAGCTCCTGAGCCCGCCTCACTTGGTTTTGTTTATTAGTGATATCACAACCACCAACCCACGCCCAAAACCTAAGGACTGTATCCATTGGGTAGCTCTGGTGATACTACCTATAGAAGTCCCCTATATCAGCTGCTCCATTGGTCTTTCCCTGTCAGGTGGGTTTGCCTGAGACTTTCCCAAAACTATCACTTTGTTGCAGGGTTGCACGATGACCATTGGCTCATGCAACATTACACACCACCCAAGGGTTTGCGCATCTGGATTGGCTGGAGTGGGTCTTCCCAGGCCTGAGACCCTGTTCTGTTCACAGAGCTTGGTGTATCTTGTCAAGGTAATGAGAAAGACTGTGTGTCCCCATTGGTGCCGCTGGTATGGCCACCTAGGGAGAGTGCCTGCAGGTGCAATGTTCAGCGGAGAACGCATGAATCAATCTTGTCTGCTACGCTGGGAACAGCTCCTCTTCCTACCATGAGTAGATGTCCATTGTTCAGCTTGGTTGGGTCACGTGGGTGAGGACCACAAAACTGAGCCTTTCAATCTGCAATTTATTGTTATTTTGTAGGTGGCTCACTGCCTCGGGAGTCAGTAATTTTCTATCCGTCCTTGTCCTTGGCTGCAAACACTGGCCCTGTGCTTCGCGCTGCAGAGTCTGCATCTCTTCTTCCATATTTTGGGGCCTATGGCTTCCTCTCGATTCACTACAGTCATTCTATGGTTTCCCTATATATTCTAATATTTTCTTCAGAGATTAGTACAGGTTCTTTATACATCCCCGTAGTTCTCATGGTTAGTTACGATGAAGTGGTTGCAAGCTAGCTCCATGTATGCTCTGCTTTCTTGCATTCCTGAGTTCGCCTAGTGAAAAGTAAAAGCTTTTGACAGTATGTATATGTATCTTTGCTCTATCTACAGAATGGTGTAAGCATGTTCTTCGTGTTTGCATGTGTGTCTGCGTAACTTCGTGCAGGAGTGCGAATTTACTTGGTGACTAATCTTGCTATGTTGTTTTGTCACTAGTGACGTCAGCACGACTGACTATTATTATCAGTCAACCTGATCCAGTGATGCGGCTCCTGCCTCTGAAATGCCATCAGCTGAATAGGGTTTGAATGGTTGTCTAAGAGAATATCTGTTTCCATACATGGGATACACTGGTCCACCCGGTGGTTGGACAAAAAGCAGTGGCATCTCTGGTTTCTTACCCTTTGTGCTGACATGTGCATAGGGGACATGAGGGGCATTCCGAGAACCCTCTTTTCAATATGATCATGCAGAATAGATGAGAACTTTGTGAAAACAAACAGTGCACATCAGAACTCACACAACCTGATGCTGGAGGAACAATGATTGTCTGTTGTGCAAACACATGCTACCATGCAGAAAGGATGAGCACCACAGAGCACAAACTCTGTGCCACTGATAACAAACACCCTGCTTCTGCAGGAACAATGATGGCCTGTGGTGAACAAACATGCTAACAAGCAGAAAAGATGAGTGCCTGTGGAACACAAACACTGTGACACTGAGCACAAACACCCTGCTGCTGGAAGAACAATGAGCGCCTGTGGTGCAAAAACATGCTACAATGTAGAAAAGGTGATCAACCGCAGAAAAAAAGAACCTGCACCATTGAAAAGAAACACCCTGCTGCTGGAGGAACAATGATATAATATGATATTATATGGCATTTATATCGCGCCTGTACACAAGTGTTTCAAGGCTCCAAGCGACAAGGGAGGGGGGACAGACGGAAGACAGAGACAACGATCTTACTAGGCCAAGTGACATTGAGATTGTGCAAGTGTGGGGGAGAAGAGAAGGGGAAGAGTGCGAGGGAAAAGGGGAAAGGGGACAGGGGTAGTGCAGTACATAGTGAGCACCTGCAAAACTCAAACACTGCACCACTGGAAGAAAAAAAAACCTGCTGCTGGATGAACAATGATTGCATGTGGGGCACAACCATGCTACCATGCAGAAAAGATAAGAACCAGCGGAACACAAACACTGTGCAACTTAATACAAACACCCTGCTGCTGGAGGAACAATAAGCGCCTGTGGTGTACAAACATGCTACCATGCAGAAAAGATGAGCACCTGCTGAACACAAACACTTCCCAACTGAATACAAACACCTTGCTGCTGGAGGAACACTGAGTGCCAGTGGTTTACAAACATGCTACCACGCAGAAAATATGAGCACTTGCAGAACACTAACACTTCCCCACTGAATACAAACACCCTGCTGCTGGAGGAACAATGAGTGCCATGGTGCACAAAAATGCTACCATGCAGAAAAGATAAGAACCAGCAGAACACAAACACTGCTCCACTAAACATAAACCCAAAGGCTGCAGAAGAAACAATGAGGGCCTGTGGTGCACAAACATGCTGCCATGCAGAAAAGATGAGCACTTGCAGAACACAAATACGGTGCCACTGAGCAAAAACACTCTGCTGCTGGAGAAAAAATAAGTGCCTGTGGTGCACAAACATGCTACCATGCAGAAAAGAGGAGCACCCGCAGAACACATAAATACTGTGCTACTGAATACAAACATGCTGCTGCTGGAGGAACAATGAGGGCATGTGGTGCAAAAACCTTCCACCTTCTGCAAAAGTTGTCTAGAAGAGTAGGTGGGTGCCTCTTCTCTAGTCCCTGCCCCTCACTACTGTCCTTTTGGAATAGCAGACGAAGAGCTACAATTGGAAACCCATGCCTGAGTTTATGAGACATGTCTAAACCGCATCGATTATATGAAAGACGATATGCACTCAGACAGCCATTCAAAAGATACCCTAATGTTGAGACAGTGGAAGGATGTTACCAAGAAGGATGTCGACTGCCAAAGTGCCAGAATGCAGCTATGGGAAATATGGATGAACTCTAAGTAAAAGTCTGATGACAACAGAATGATGTCATGAAGAAGATATACATACCTGTGCTGAAACGATATGGAAATACTTAAGGCTGGCGATGTAACTGAAGCACTAAGAGAAACATGTAAGTAAAGATGGAGTAATCGTGAAAATAAGAAGATGAAGTAACTTGCTGACCAACAACTGTAAATACATTGTGACGCAGGTAGAAAAAGCATATAGAAGCTTGCTAAACAGAGGTATATACATAACGTTTAGAATGGCCATTGGAAGAAAATGGCCGATGGCCCATGTTAAAGAAACAACCCAGTTACCTCAAAATACAAGCCTAGGATTGCAAATTGAAGAACTGGCGAAGATGGTGTTTTTGTGTGCAGATTATGCGAGTACCTTAGCCTGGGATCATGCAGGCTATTTTGAGAGATGGGTGCAAGGCGCAAAGGGAGTCGAATGAACAGACCATGTGCATAGGACATATTTCTGCTAAAATTACGAGAGACAAGGAGATTTGCAGATGCCAAGTGTTGGACAACTACAAAGGCAACAGCCTATGTGTGGTGGAGTGAGCAAGTCTCAAAAGGCCAGAAAGGGTAATGGCACCCTCATTAATAAAATCAAATAGCATTAATTGAGATACTGAAATAGACAGAATCGTGGTCTCCTAACATGTGATGAAGAACTCAAAACAAAGACTATTCATTAGAGCTTTGAGTTAAGATAGTGGTGTGCTCACACTCCCTTGAATGTCCCAGAACAGTGAGCAGACTACGAGGTCAACTACAAATGATAGACTTTGGCTCAGAATTGGGTTGATGACATATGATGGACTAATTGGGAAAAAAGAGAACAAGTTGACGCAGCTCGAACACCTAGGCTTCGTGTTCACTCTCATACTGCTAGATTGATTGATATTTTATTTCTATCGCGCTCGTACACAAGTGTTTCAGAGCGTGACAAGGCAAGGGGGGGAACAGGGGAGAACAAAACAGCGATCTTACTAGGCCCAGTGACATTGAGATGTCCAGATGTGCCGAAAGTTCAAGGTTGGATAGGGTTGCCAACCAACCAGAAACCCTGGCATGTACTTTTATATACAATTTTGCAGTAATTAGTCCACTGCAATATTCTCTGCTATAATCAGTATGTGACGTACGCAGATGTAGCTCAGGGCGTATCCTACAGACAAGGGACAGCCAATTAGATATTAACTCTTATATAATTCTCTATGTAGAAATGTTACCCTAATCTAATCCTTCCGGGGGATAGGTTTTATAAAATACCACGTAGGATGATGTTATAAATCATGTATGTGAAAATATATAAACTCTGTGCAAGTAAGACAATATGTGAATATGTGAGCATCTATTTTGATAGCTTTTATATCTCCCTGCTTTCTTTAATTGAGATTGAAGCAGTATTTTACCTTATTCCTTTCGTCTGTCCAGTTATTTGGTCGGATATATTTACCGGTAATTCTGTCTAGCACAAAGAAAAAGCTTCAAGGTGCCAGAGCACATTTGGTAGCAGTGCAGATGGTTCTAGTCAAACGACCTAGATCTAAGCCCAGATCCAGACCCTGGATGATCGCCTGCTCTGACAATTACCTATTGGATCGCAGAGTTTCCTGCGGAGAGCGGAGCGTAAAAGAGCATGAGTTCATGATTCGGGTTGGCAGGTTTCCCTTTGATGAAATTCCTGTCCGGTCCCTGAAGGCGCCCGGCAGACTGAAGGCGTACTGCTTAATTGTGGGATAGTCAATACTGAGGGACTTAAACTGAATAGCGAATGGAGGTAGACGATCTAACATGGTAAAAGATAAAGGGGGAGGGAATGTATTGTGTTGTGTTGAATTACACGGCCTGCGGTAGCGGCCGTGTAGTAATGGTTAAGTTGCTCATTTCATTGGAAGACCACTTTTTGGTCAGTTTATAACTTCGCTTCCCGGGGACGAATTTGCATCAAACTTTGCAACAAAAAGTATAATGGCCTCTCTGAATCTTTTTGGGACGTTGGGTGAGGTTTCGTGGGTGGGGGGGGGCAAAGTTATATGGGGACCCAACATTTTTTTCCCCCATAGACTGAATGGATAAAAAACAGGCCTACAGGGCAAACGACTAGATGGATTTTCACCAAATGTGTGGCAGGAGCGGTGGCTTGGTCCCAAAAGCCTGCTTTTGTAAATTTGGTGAACATATATCCAGTACTTTCTTTAAAAACAGCTATGATGTACGCCTCTAAATAATTAGTGCTATCCAGCACTGCTCCGCGGACCCATTTCCCTGTTTGCTCCGCAGTCAAAATTCTCATTTGAGTATGCCATGATGTCCGCGAACATTGGACGCGGCCAGTAGTTGGCTGGAGAGAAGCGTGCTGTGCCTCACAATTTTGGGTTACGTCGCCATGTTCTATCCATGGACAGTGTGGCGCTGAAAGGGCCTGGCAAACATAGCTTTATGCCATGTGGTGGTGGGAAGAAGGGATGGAAAGGGTGGGGGAATAAGAAGTGGTTAATCTGATATATCTCATTAGGTGGAAGAAGACGATGGTGTGCCTACAGTATCCGTGTGTACCGCACCAATTTGCAGGTACCTCTAGGGGCGAGAACCTTGTGCAGAGAATGCAGACAGCCCTTGTTACAGCACGATAGCTTGTGCAGCAACCTCTTTCCGTGGTGACTGGTGGAAGGTCAATTGCAGAAGGGGAGTGCATTGCACATGACATTAATATTTTAACATAGCGTATACTGTGGTGTGTTGCATGTGGTAAGCCTGTAGCCCCTTACATGCATGGCTGGAGGCCTTGCACCAACAATGTTGTGCCCTGGTCTTGTGTGTGTGGTTTGTCAACATTGCATACATTGTTGATTCCTTGGGTGTGATGATTGTTAGCACATCCTACAGTGTTTACTCCATGGCTGGAGCTCATGGAGTGAACACTCCTGCAGTGTGTCAACTGGGTGCAATGTTCAAATGCTGTGTGCATAGAAGTGGATAGTGTTCAACTGCATATTTTATCGGCTTGGGTAGTGTCCATTGCGCGGAGTGCTGACTAGTGTACTGAACTATGAAAGTATTGGTTTTGTGCACTTAGTAGAGTACTGGGAGTAGGGCCACTGGTGTGAAGATTTTGTGGTTCGGTTGGCAGTAACACCATAGTATGGGAATGAAAGTGGGTAGGGGTTCCGGAGGCTGTGTTATCTTTGTAGATTCTGCTAACTGTTGCATGTTTCCATGCATAGCTTTATTATGGTACAGAGGTTGGGTAGGAGTGCCAGTGGCTGTGGTACGTTTGTGGATTGTGGTACTTGGTCACATGTTTGCATGCATGGCTGCATTATGTTGCGGTGGGTGTGGCCAAGGCCTAGACCTTTGGGTGCATGGCCAAAGGCTGTAGGCCATGCACCCAAGAGCCTAGACCTGGACCACACCCAACAAAGCCATGCAGTTTTCAATCTGCATCTCTCAGAGGGTGCTGATCTTTAAAGTGTGGTTGTGGAGCACATTTTAGACTTGTTAGCGCACCAGAAGTTAGCTGACATGCGTATATTGTTGGTTCCATGGATGAAGTGATTGTTAGAACATCCTACAAATTTCAGTGTATAGCTGGAGATGCTGCAGTGACAATCCTGCAGTGTGCCCAGTGGGTGGAAGTGCCGCTGGCTATGTTACATTTGTGGATTGAGGTCCTTGGCCACCTGTTCACATGCATAGCTCCATTATGTTGTGGTGGGTGTGGGCAAGGCCTAGACTCTTGGGTGCATGGCCAAAGTCATGATGGGTGCCGCTCTGGATGATTTTGGATGCTGAAATCGTGCATTCTCTTGCAGAACTTTCTACTGGAGATGCTTTTGAAGCACACCTGACGTGTACTCAGAGTGTATACTGGTACATACGGAGTGCTGTACAGAAATGATAGTATTGGATGCAGAGATCTTGGATGTGATTGGTGCATGCATGTGTGAACATTTCACAGTACCCAATGAGGGAGTGCTGCAAAAAGAACAGTGGACAAGGAAGAAGGACTGTCCCTGCTTTACTGGGGCATGGCCCTCACTGTAGCTGGGAAAGTGCATGTGCCACATCCTGCCCTTATGAGCATGGTCAGCATGGAAATGGAACTGTGGGGATTATCCAATCAGGTGCTCAGGGTGCGGTTCACAGGAAGGGGCGGTCCTATTCTTTCTCCACTACTCAGTGTACTGGGATTGGCAGAGATGGAGAGATGCACAGTGCTGATCGTGGGTCTTACCTTTGTGCAAGAGCTGCACAGGTATGCCGTGCAAAGATGCATTGCTGCTAATTTTCAGGGTTGGAAGGAGTGGAGGCTTTGTGGGGCAGTCTCTATGAATGCATTTCTGGCGGTATGGTGCACCTTTACAGATATGTAGCCTCGTCGCTACTGTTGATGTTGTCGTGGTGCATTACGGAGTTCTATATTTGGGTTACATGTCGTGTGGACGTTTTCTCCGTCACCTGAAGAAGTTGATAAATGCAGTGATGCAGATTTTTCCCCCTGCCAAGTTGATGTTCTCATGCATACCACCAAAAGGAGTATGGGACCATGCCGGTGTCATTTGTCCCCAGCCAGAGCTCGGAAGGTGACTTATAAACAGAAGGATGTGTGAATTTATGTGCACTGATGGGATGTTCTCCACCCACTATGAGACCATGAATTTGGAAAATATGCACTGTTTCCATGCAAATGGCATTTCTTTGATCGCCATTGGCATTGCTATTTTCTTTTACACTGTGCAAGAAGCGTTGACCAGAATTATGTAAAAATGTAAGGCGGAGAAGAAAACAGTAACTCATATAAAGAGAAAAAACAAAAATGGTTCTTTGCGAACATGTAAAAAAAAGGAAAAAAAAAAGAAAACTCTTTGCAGAGCCACCACTAAAGACCAAATCCCCTACCATGTTTCCACTTTCTTCCCCCCTCCCGTTCCTAGCACGATAACTCTGCAGACTCTGCGGTAGTTTCAGGATTACTCATGTCACATCCAGGCCTTTTTCAAGATGGCAGCCATGGCAATGGGACTGTGGAGGCTAAGGCATTGCTCATTAAGGTTTCGGGTTGCGGTGTGTACGCAAAAACTGTGGCAGAAGGTCTATTTGTACAGAGAAATGCAGAAGCCTACGGTTGAAGTGTACAAGGTAAGGGGCAGGCATCCTGTTTGTATGCATGCACTGTGTGTACGTGTTAAACGTTGCTAAAATACACTCAGGGCTGCTTTTGTGTGATTTTTTATGAATTTTGTAGGAAATGGGTTAGTGTGGAAAAAAAATCATAGCATTGTCGTAATGAAAGAAGAGAGTTCTTGTTTGGATACTACAATGGCTGATATGGGTAAATGAAAACATTGAAAGCATATACCATTGAAGTGGCACATGATGGTAGGTGATGGAAGAAATAAACAGCATGTTTTTAAGTACGTTATGGACGTTCAGTGGCAGATACCGTGCTCAGAAGCACTTATAACAGAGTTGTAAACATACTGTACAAAAAGTATTCATACCTCTACACTTTGTGGTGATGGGTGCCCATGTGGAAGAATGTGGATGCAGAGACTTGGATAGTTTTACTGAACTTTGTACTGGAGGTGCTTTCGATTCACATGACACTTGCCGTCTGAATGTGTAACGGTACATATGAAGTGTTGTACAGAACTGACAGTGTTAGATGCTGACATCTTGGCTGTGATTGGTGGATGTGTGTGTGACTATTTAACAGTAACCAATGAGGTAGTGCTGGAGAAAAAATAGTGGAAAGGGAAGAAGGACTGCTCCTACTTTACTGGGGAGCCACCCTGGCAGTACTTGGTGCAGCGCATGTGCCACAGTCTGTGCTTCTCAGCATGCTGGCCAATGGGAATGGGACTGTGGGGTCAGGTACTGAGGGTGTGGTTCACATGAAGGGGTGGTAATACTGTTTTTCATTACTCTGCGCAGTGAGGTGGCCTGACATGGAGAGATGCACTGTGTTGATTTTGGTTGATGCCTTTGTGGTAGATCTGCAAAGGTATGCCCTGGAATGAGACTTTGATGACAATATCCATTTGGAAGGAGTGGAGGCATTGTGGTGCGCTCTCGATATCTGCAGTTTTGCCGCTATCCTTGCACTTTTCAGAGAAGTTGCCAGTTTCGCAACCGTTCATGTTGTCGTAGTGCACTATGGTGGCATGCATTTGGGTGACGTGGCTTGTTCATGTTTGTTCCATCAACTGAAGAGGATGATGAATGCAGTGAAGAGGCTTTTTCACACAGCCCAGGTGGTTTTCTCAGCCATACCACCAAGAAGAGTATGGAACTATCCTAATGTACGTTGATCCCAGCCAGTGTCTGGACGGTGTCTCATCAACAGAAGCATGTGTGATTTTTTTGTCTGCTCGTAGGATGTTCTTCTGGAACAATGACATCATTAATTCTCAAAATGTGGAGTTTTTCCATGCAAATGGCATTTCTTTGTCCAGCATTGGTGATGCTCTTTTGTTTGGACATCTACAGGTAGTCGTTGAAAGCTTTACTGTAAGAATGTGAGAGAAGAAAACAGAAAATCCTATAAAAAATGAAAATAAAGTGTTTCTTTAGAAGAATCTAATAAAAGTCTCTTTTCAGAGCCACCACTAAAGACAAAATCCCCTACATTGGGAAATCCCCTACTCTGGTTGCAATTTATTCCCCCATGCCCGCACACAGAACAAAAGCCACATCCAGGGCTTTTGAGGATGGTGGGCATGAAAATGGAACTGTGGAGGCTAAGGGATTATGCAATAACATATCTGGGTGTGGTGTCTACGCAGAGGAATGTTGTACAGAACGGATAATGTTAAATGGAGAGCTCTTTAATGTGATTGGTGGATGTTTGTGTGACTATTTAACAGTACCCAATGAGGGAATGCTGGAAAAAAGATAGTGGAAAGGGAACAATGACTGTTCCTGCTTTACTGGTGTGCGGCCCTCCCGGTGCTTGGGGAAGCGCACGTACCACATACTACCGTTTTCAGCATGCTGTTCATGGGAATGGGAATGGGACAGTGGGGATTATCAGTACTGAGGGTGTGTTTCACAGGAAGGGGCATTAATACTTTTCTCCATTACTGTGCGTAGTGATCCGGCCTGACATGGTTGCCATTACTTGCAAGGTAATGTAGCATAGCAGAATTGGTCCAAAATCTATTACAACTCAAAGCTATGTGGCCCGCTACTCTGTTCTGAAAAGCTACAAACAGAATGTAGAGCAACGCAGGGGTGTGGTCTTTTGTAGGACTGCTTTGCTGTGTGCAACTGCAAATGAGGGCTACATTGTTCAACCAAATATAAACATGTGCAATGGCACATTGTGGGGTGTTTGTAAGCGTGCACTTTCCCAATAGCACTCTGTAGATTGCAGAACATTGCACTTTTCTGCTGTCTGAGGGTCCGGATTGTGTCCACGAAATAAGGGCCCACGCGGTCGCATCGGTGTGGTTGCATGGTGACGTCGCAAATGTTCTCGATTGGGACAGCTGTCCACCGGATGCATTTTGGGTGGAATACTATGCACACCGTTGGGATCTCTGGACTGATTAATAGTGCGACACACGTGCACCGATCATATTGGGACAAGCTGGGTGTTTGTAGGGTACAGCAGGTGGGATGTTTATCTATACAGCTACCTGTAGGATGTGGGTGGGTGCCTCGAACTACTTAAAGTTTGTCACAAGTTTCTTTGCATATGCTGGACGGGGGCGGTGTTGTCAGGAGACAGAGGAAGAGATATGCATGCGCGTACCTGTGCAACGGACAAACGCCCACTCCCACAACTAATTATAGGTGGTTCACAAGATGCGGATATGCTGTTCATACTGGCGTTGTACGTATGCCTCCATTGTGATTGCAGAGAGGCCGGGCAGGTGTGGTGTCCATAGGACACCTCCCTTTTGCTTAATTGTGGTCATTCCCACCAGTACTGTGCACCGCTGAGCCATAACAGGATTTTTTAAAGCAAAGGAAAAGCCACATATACACTCAGCAACAATTTACATATCAACCTTTATTTCCACACATTCATAGATACTATTAGGAAAGGGAAGGGGTAGCAGAAGTGGATAAATATTATGGGGAATTGGGGATTTGTACATGTTGGTTTGAAGGGAGGAACGGATAGAGGTATGATCATAACGTCTCTGATCACACAGATTTTAAGGGGATGGCGGGCTATGAAATGGGGGAGGGGTACACATGCTGGTTGGGCAGTGGTATTTTATTTTGTCCATAATATGTCCTTGTATGTAATCTTTTAAGATGGCAAAATTGTTCACCAATACCTTAATTTTTGGCTTCCAGGCTGTCCACTTTGCCATTTATAGAGTTTCTTTCCTTTCCTGTGCCCGTATGCTGTTGTGGCCTCCTAGGAAGGGCTGCACGAGGTGACCCCACCCCTCCATTTGGGTGGGGGCACCAGAAAAGAACATGGGACATGCCCCCCAGTGGTTGGGGCAGTAAGGTTTGGGCACCCTGGGGGCAGATTGGCACACTAATGTGCCCATCTGCGCCAAGGGAAGTTTGGTAAACAAAAAAACAAAAAAAACATTTGAAAATGGTAGGCTGCACTTTAGGGTGGGCTGAGGGACACCCGAAACCGCCGGGGAATTTGTGATGTCATCTTTGATGTCCTGGGTGTTAGTCTTAGCAGTGCACTGTGGTGGCGTGAGTTATGGTTGCTTAGCTTACCACAATTGGTGAATTTCTGAGGTTTTTCGGTTTTACCTGTAACCATAATGTCCCTTTAACAATGTTTTTTCAGCCAGAATTCCCTGAGGCCATCACTGGTAGTAACCATCAACACCTGAACAAACACCTGAAAAGACTGCCTCCCTGATGATTGCAAGAGGCAAGAAAGCGCTAGGAGGAGAAGATCAACAGGACTGTGGAAAGGTACACCTAGCTGGGAACCAGAGTGTGCCCCTCACCCCCTTTTCTGTCAAATGTTTTTTGGGAGTCCCGGGCTCCAGAGGTGGCAGCACCGGGGTGACACATGCCCCTACTAAGGAGAGCCACACTGTTGTTTTTTCCCACCTCCCCCCAACTGGGGTTTTACACTTTGTAATTGGAGGGTGAGTTGGCTTCTGGCTACTTGAATGACTACAGCAACCTGTATTCCCTGAGGCCATCACTGGTAGTAACCATCAACACCTGAACAAACACCTGAAAAGACTGCATCCCTGATGATTGCAAGAGGCAAGAAAGCACTAGGAGGAGAAGATCAACTGGACTGTGGAAAGGTACACCTAGCTGGGAACCATAGTGCGCCCCTCTCCCCCTTTTCTGTCATATATATATATATATATATAGAAAGAGTAACTGGATTTTTGGTGATTATAAAGAAGAGAAAGGATACCACGATTTCACTGGCCCACGAAGGACGGAAAGAGTACACACCATAATCCCATACAGGAGTGTTAAGGTTTCCAATAGAGCCAATAAGAAGGGTGCATATTAAACTCTGAGACAGAGTCAATAATAAGAGATGAGAAACATTTACTAAAAACAGTAAAGGAAAACGTACGTAGGGGAAAAAATTGAAAGTGCACATGTGATTGGGGTATAATGTGTTTCTATAAAGCTTTCTGCATGTTTAAACTGATAGATATAAAACGACAGCGAAAATAAACAAATGAATGATAGTGATTTTGGTGAATTTTTTAAACAAAGGATTGATGTCAATCAAAAGGTTAAAATTAGATGAAATTAATATACAAATAAAGAGAACTTTAAGATACTAAAAAACCAAGAACGATTTACAAATATTTGATCGAAAATGTAAAACAAGGAACAAGAAGAACAATGGTACAAAGAGTTTTCAAAATATTTTTGATTTACGGATATCGAGCGTGATTGATGGTGCTTGCTCAAAAAGATAAAAATGGTACACTTGATAAATCTAGAAAGAAGAATAACAGATCGGCAAAGTTTTGGCGGCAGTCGAAATTGACTTGTCACCATGGAGGACACACCTCATTTACACCTATGCAGAATATTGCCGAGATATACAGCGACAATTGGGAAGTATCATTCCAAGTGGGTCAAGGGCACATATAATAAAACACTTATATCGTGGCCTCAAGAGGGTTCATTATCAAAACCAATATTGCATCACATGACAACATACTTACATGCCACTCATGAAGGAAAGCAGTTAGAGACAAGGCTGGCAGTTTTAGAACTCTGTAAAATGTACCAGAGTAAGAAAGAAGATCGAGCTGAGAGGGAGTGGATGCTTAGTCAGCATAAAGGAGAAAATGTAACGCCTTCGGGTCCTATACTATCTCCTGAAAAGCAAGATGTAAATACTGAAAAGAGAAAGGTATTGTATCATTTAAAGGAATTAAAGACAGCAGCGGAGTATGTTAATCCAAAGTATGAGCCGCCTGCTTATAACAGTGAAGACACCATGGAAGAGAGTGGGAATCGAGAACGCAAATATATACGCGACAAAGGTAAACATCGTGATGAGAGAACGGATAGACAGGACAGACAGCTAGAGATACAGGAAGAGGCAGAGAGACAGAAGGGAAAAAGGATACAGTTAAGGGCATGACAATAATACAGAATGAATCAATGGGAGGACAAATATTGCTCAAACTAGACAATAAAGGCATTGATGGAGTATGGGAAAGAGAGTAAAAGGAAGAGCGTCAGAAAAGAGAGAAAGAAAAAGTAGAATAGAGAATATACAAAGAAGAAAGGGACAAAGAATGTAAGCAAATGGAGGAATGAAAAAGTTGCGAGATGACAAAAGAGATGGAGAGATTAGAAGAAGAGAAACAAAAAGAGGCAAAAGCCCAAAGATTGAAAGTACATAGGTTGCAAAGAAGGCGAGAGGAAGGAAAATTAAGTGAACTAAAAGGGAGAAAGGAAGAAATGAACAGGAGTAGGGGATTAAAAGACCATGAAATAGAATATTTATGCTGCAGAAGCATAGTGCCTGTAGAAGCACAAGAACGATTGGAAGAAGAAAGAGGGTCACAACAGCTACGAAGAGAGCTGCAAGGAATAGCACGATCAGCATGGGCTGATGGGCAGGACACTTTACTTTAATTCATTTATGAGGCACAGCAAATGACCCGTAGGCTTAAGGGCACACAAGTAAGAAACAGACACAAAGACAAACATAATAAAAAAACATTAATACAAAAAACAGAACCTGAGTAGAGCATATCAACTTAAGAAAATGTTTAATTTGGAGAAATCAATGTTTTAAATTGTTTGCTAAAACATCTGTAGACTTAAGTTCTCTCAGGTCAAGCGGAAGGTCATTCCAGGCCCTTGGGGCCTTATTCACAAAAGCCCCTTTCATGGCTTGATTGGCTTTACATCTAGGGGGTTTCAGTCGATTTGAGTTATTCGATCTGAGGACTCTGACACTAGATTTTTCAGTTAGAAGTTCCTGCAAGTAAGAAGGCATGTATGTGTGATCAGTATAGTTAACTGGACTCTACTCGGAGCCAATGCAAGCTCCGTCTGGCTCCAGAGATATGATCTCTCCAGCACAGGACCGTGACTACTCTTACTGCACTATTTTAGATTACCTGTAGGCGGTTGTATTCCGACTTAGTGATGCCTATCAGAAGACTACAACAATAATCAATTGTTAAGCCTACTATAGCCCTAATGATGGTTTCTGCATTAGTCTAAGAGATGTACGGCGAAGATGATCTAGCAATTTAATATAATAAGACGGGTATGAACCCAGGCTGCTAACATGCGCCTTCATATTTAGAAGCTGATCAAAAATGGCACCTAGCGTCCTGACTTTCTTTTTTGTGGCAATGTTACTTTCGGAAATAGCGAAGCAATCACAAGAAGATCCACGTTTGTTTATCATGTTCGGAGTGCCATCCACCATGAGCTTGGTCTTATCTTTCTTTATTCAGTGCAAAGCCATTGTGCAACATCCTATATTGGATGTGATCGTACACTCTATGAACACGGATTTCATAATTTGCATGTGACCCAATCAAAGGGATGACACATTGTGTGTCATATGTGTAATTTGTAAATACCACATCATTCTGTTCCAGGAGATCGAAGAAGGGGACCGTAAAAATATTATAGAGGGAGGGGGTAACACAAGCACCCTGGGGGACACCATATTCAAGAATAACAGACAGTGCTTCCGCCTCTCCACAGTACACTCTCTATTACTTAGAAATGACGATATCCAAGATGCCGCTTCAACCGAAAAGTTTGCAACCTCCCTCAACCTGGTGACCAAGATGGAGTGCTCAACCAGATTGAAGGCCACAGACATGCCTAATAACATAAGGAGAGAGGCCTTTCCATTGTCCATGCCATTGAGAAGCCTAGACTTCATCTCCAGTAATGCTGTCTCGGTCCACGACCTTGTATGAAAACGAACTGAAATGTATTAGGAATCAGACATTTATTTAGGTGGGCCGAGATTTGAGTATAGGCAACACGGTCCTGTATATTGAACAGAAAGGGAGTGTTAGTGATAAGGCGATAATTTAAAGGCATTTTAGGATATAATCCTGTTTTTTTTTTAAAATAGGATTTGTTCAAGTCTTTTTTTTATCCCCAATTGAAATAGATTTTCTGAAAAAGATGCATTCACAAAATTACAAAGCGAATCAATCAGAATGGGGGAGCATGATTTAATGATCATGGCTGAACATGGATCGCCCTTTATTTAGTTGGTTTAAGATGATCAATAATGCTAGCATAATTCTGGGGCTAATATGGACGAGAACCTAAAATGATGCATTGACAATGTATCTATTGATGCCACTACTTCGCAATGTCAGCCTTGATTTTTTCTAATTTACCTAGCTTAGCTAGCTGAATAGATGTAAACCATACATCATCCTTCTGCATGAAGACATTGGGCCTAATTACGACCCTGGCAGTAGCCGTGCCTGTAATGCAGGCAAGGCTGCCGCTGGCATTCATTTTTTTCTGGCACCCAGAAATGGGCAATTACCAGGTCATTACGGCCTTGTCCATTCCTGGGCGCCGGAAACAATCATCCCCATTCCCATTGTGCCCCATAGGGCTCAATGGGAATGGTGAGGCCGGAGAGAACCAGCACCGTTTATAACAGTGCCGGTGCATCCGACATGCTGTGCTCGCGGGTGCCGCTCTGCCTGCCAGGTACGACCTGGTAGGCAGAAAGGAACCCGCGAGCAAACCTCGTAGTTTGCCGGTCCAGATACAACGGTACCGGCAAGCTTACCGGTATCATTATATCCGGACCGGCAAGCTCGTAATGAGACCCATTGTGCTGTATATGACGGGTTTCTTGCTCTCTTATGATCTTAAAAAGTTCCTTAACTTTAGACTAGGAGTTCCGAATCCTGCTATTAAACATGTCTTTCTTAGCATCGATAACGGCTAATTTATATTCTGTTTCTACCACCTTATATGCTTCCAGAGTCTTTGAGTCCTGACTGGACTTCCAGGCATAAAAGTGTCTTAACTTGGAGGCTTTGAGTTTTTTTTAAATCGAAGGAGAACCACACATTATTAGTTTGTGTATTCTTAAGGTGTTTCTTTTTTGAAGGTGCTAAGGTCTTAGTAATGGCCCCAGAAGAATGTAAGAGGAGATTAGAGATTTCCTCAGCTGATTCCGATTTGGAAATATCTGGAGTAATTGATGTGAGCAGCGGTCCAATCCGCTCTAGGCTAAGATTCTTAAACGTTCTAGTTAGTACAGCTTGATTACGAGACCCAGTCTTATAGGAAGTTCATTAACAATCGTACAGTGGACCAGAAAGTGGTCGGACCAAGGGCAGACCAAGACTTGTTGATCCTTAGTTAAAATATCATGAGTGGCCACCCAGTCAAGAGGGTGCCCCCTGCAGTGAGTTGGTTCTCTAACCCTTTGCCCGAAGCCCAGGTTGTTCAATGAGTCTTCCAAACCAATAGCTACTTCATCTGACTCATGTCCCTGCCAGAAATTAAAGTCGCCCAAGACCACAAACTTGGTCTTGGGTTTAAGAAGAGGAAATAAAAGAATTGTTAAGAGTTTTTGGGAACTCAGACCCTGCTGTAGGGGACCTGTACAACAGAAACAAGTTAATGGTAGTATCTGCATTGATACCAATTTTTACCATTTTTATCTCAGACCCGTCAATAGCTTAACAAACAACCTCCCATATAGCCAAATCAGATTTGAAAATGAAGGTGACCCACCCCTCTTCCCTCTAACCTATCCTGACGAAACACGCTATAGCTTTCAGGTATGGCTAAGGCTATAGACGGACCTGCGGCATTGTAGTCCCAGGTTTCCATAATTGCACAAATATGCACCTTAAATTCTATAATATATGTAGCCACTTCAAGGGCATGGTTAATTAAAGACCTACTTCCTCATCACAAGTTTGGCGGTAACCCTTAAATGTGGCGATAACACTATTACTGCCGCATTTAAGGGTCCACCAAATCACGGGCTTGGCAGATTTACCCCCAGTTCTGAGCTAGGGGCAGATCTGCCTGTGATTATGCCGATTTTCAGTGCTATAACCGCCGTTGGTAATAGCCCGAACATTCCCCATTGGGCCCAATGGGGAATGGGAAATTCCCAAATGGGTCCAACGGGGACTTACCATTCCGCCAAACCCATGATCCGGTGCTAATAGCGCCAGGGGGTCTGGCGGTAGGGCTAATAGCCCCGGCGGTAATACCACCGGGGTTGGCGCCCTACTCGTGATATGGCCCCTAGTGTTCAACAACACTAGCCTTAAGGCCGAAGTAGGGGTTTTTTCAGCACCAGTGATGTCACTCAGAGGGGCGGCCGGAATGGACACAGACCCCTGAGATGTACCTACAGCCCCCAAGGCATCCCTTACTTCCCCTAATTCTGAGGTTTCTCCCAAATAGGTAACAGCTGTTCCACGACAGGCCTCTAAGCTTCTATGAAACCCTGAAAGAGTTCTGCCTTCCAAGATATCTGCCATAAATGGTCCGAGTAATTCCTCCGTAATATCAGAAGGGTTTTTAATTAATTGGGCATCACTCCCATCTATTATACACACAGAGGAAGTCTCCGGAGTAGGATCACAAGACATACTCAGGCAATTTGCTTCCGTTAACCGACTCCACAACAGGGTATTGTTAGCGCTCATCTTATTAAGAGGACTCGACACAGGTTTACCATTGTGAAATATGGCTCTGGCTGCTGTGATTACTGCCAGTACTTCTGCAATACCCATACTAAAGGGTAAAGGATCAAGAGAAAAAAGAAAATAAAAGAGCCCTGCCTTTCCAGGCCTTCATGGACCACCACAGACCGGCTTGGAGTTCTTTGTGTAGAAGAAATAGAGCAGAGGCTTGGGAGATTACATAGGCAAATGGGGGATAGAGGGAGGTATGGAACTCAAGAGACTACTGAAAGTTCCCGATCAAAGGGAACTGAAGGTAAATCAGGGAACGTCATAACATACGACCATAGAACGATGTCCTTAAGTAAGTTATATCTTGACGATGTAGAAGAAGATAACAGTCACACGAGCTGGAGCATAATGATGTCCGATGAAAAAAGAGAGGAAAATTAGAGGACACAGAGAGAGGGCACATGCAGATTTTCTAAAGAATCGAGCATAGATAAAGGGGTAAAATGGTCAGATTTCGAACACCCCATAGAAAAAACACTAGAACCAACAACATATATTGAACAGATGCGAGCATGATTGCGTTGTACAGAGGATATATCCACACCTTATACAAGCAGATTAAGGCTATTGCCAGGACAGAGACAAATGGGCGAGAACAATGTGTTAAGGATTTTAAAGGGGTGTCACACTCCAGACCAGGACCCTTGATACTGGCCTGCGATGCAGCACACAATCAAAACGCTTTTAGATTTAAAATTTTCAATTCAACTTCGAGAAGGCAGCCAACCCGTCTACCTCCCTTAACGTAGACCCTGTGTCGCAATGGACCATGAACCAGGCCGGTGTGTAATAATGAAATATTTATTTATTTTAATTTTGAATAAAATCAAACACATTCAATATAGGGCAGCAATCACCAGTGTGGTGAAAATTACATAGCAAAAATAATACAATAGACTTAATTTAATCTTCTAGCACAGGAGACACAATGCACAATTGAAAGAAAGCAAAATTACTTTTGGGGTAGTGCTTTAAATGGCACCACAGTTAAGCATTCCCCCTGCAACACTCTCTCAAACCCCTGTTAACCAAATTTTGTGTGGGTCGAGAGGAGTAGCAAGGAGTCAGGTATACTTAGCAAAATGACACTCAGAATTACTAAACGTTGATTTGACATGTGCGGTTGAATGAATAAGGCAAGAATGAGTATGGCTGTACTAATGAAGCATGAAACTGACAAGCTACAAGGCAATGTAGTACACAACGGGCATACAGTTTAAAAATCAACTCTGGGAAGGAAAAACAGTGCAGCAAAATCACACGTTGCAAGATTGCAATTTCTTGACTATTACAGGTTTACAATAGCAAAACAGCTTGGGAAATGAGCTAAACAGACAAAATCGTGATGAGGTTTTAATACTAAAGGACCAATGCACATCACAGGTATAATATGGAAGTGAAAGGGTGCTTCTGGATGGATGACAATATGGAATTCTTAAAGGGAAAGACATTTGGTTTTTAAATGGGAATAATTTCACGGCAACTTAGTTTTGTTAGTAAAGTGATTTCTTTTACTGAAACTATATTTCAGTGACTAGATTGTTAAAGAAACCGTAAACAATTATTTATACCCTTACTGATAAAGAATTCTTTAAGCAGAGAACAAATGCTGGGGGGACAGATACAGATAGTTAGGCCTGTTCAGAGAGTTTTCAAAGGTTGGTCTCCTAAGTAAGAGATCCAGGGAATAAATCTAAGAGTAATAACCACTCACTGTGTTGGTATATTAAAGTGTTAGGAAACAATTATTTATTTGCTATTCATGTGAGACATGTGATACATAAATGAGACATGCTAAAGAATAGAATCATACATGTAAAAATTAACAGTTCACAGTGACATCATAAAGAATATGCAAAAGAAAAACATGATATACCATACAGCAAAACTACGAATAGGTATCAATTATTATTTCATTGACACAAGTAGTGTACATGCTTATGTGAATACATAAGTACTTTGTGTTGAGTAAAGGAAGAACAAAGTGCCCGTGAACTCGCTGTAAAAAAAATGTGACACTTGTTACTAAAGTGCAGGTTAAAGGAGCAATAAATCACCTACACTGGTGAGTTGGCCGAGTTTCAAAGGCTCCTTAATTAGGTTGTGATTTCAATTTGAACAATGAATGTTCTGTAAAGAAATAACTTAAGTTGAACAATAAATGTTCCAGGGTCATAGAATGAAAGATATCTTTGCCAACGTGGCAGAGACTGACTGAACAGGGTCCGTAAAACGGGAACAGCCTTGATCAGGTGTTCCTAGTTTGCTTCACGTTTCGGTGGTGTTGCAGTAAAACTATGTCCGCCTTCATCAGGACTCCATGTGGGCGACCCTGTGGGAAGTACAGAAAACTCCAGTGAGTGAGTTTATTGTGTGCCATTAACTACTGGGCACTATAATTATGGATCGGTTCTCACAGCACCAGGCTGGTGTCTTACCTGCCGGTGCTATGCATCCCAAGTACTCGGTTGTCGGTCACTAAGAGGCTTGGTGCTGGGCAGTATGGATCATCACTTGGGTCCCATAGAGTGGCGGGAACCCAGACAGTTGTTTGGTACAAAAGAAGTTCTGAGTGGGGAACAAAAGAAAACAAAAAATGGGAGGGGTTGCTGGAGACCTGTTACCCCCAAACCCCCGAAAAACAGGCAAGGGTATTTGCAATAGTACTCATTTATGTGCAGGACAAGACACACAGGCAGGAAAGAGTCTTTATTAATTGGTACCTGCTGGCTGAAATTGTATTGCCTGCTGTATCGTGTGGTGGCTTGTTCCAGAAACAAGTTTCCCCGAAGCCACTGTGGATGCCTGGTGTGGCTCCTAGAGAAATCAAGGAGGGGACAACGGGGGAGAAGTGGGGGGCCAAATTAGTCAAGAGGCTGGTAGTTTGACAGAGATAATAATAGTACTACAGACGCGAGTTGCAGCAATGTGTGGAAAGAGATTTGCATTCTCAAGTGTAAGGCTGTGAGCTGGAGAGAACAAAATCAATGGCAGGCACAGTGGCACACGAAACAAAGCACCCCTAGTTGCCAAGTGAGTTTGTAAAGAGGTGCACTTATGAATAAAGACGTGCCCCAAGTTAGTGTGTGCTGCTGACGCATGCATATGAAAACCGTTAATTTAAATATAAAGTGAAAGCGACCAGCAGTAGAAACGATCTGCTACACAGTTACCGCCCAGTATAGGACGTGTGTCCAGAGATCATAGCTGATCAATTTTATGGGATGGCTTTACCTGGCGCGCACACTCGAAACTGCCTCTTGTGCGGGGTATGCTTGCTAGCATTTGGAGTTTGCGTCTGTCGGACGGCTATGCGCGCGAGCGGCTGGAACCGTGTTTATGTTCCGTCGTCCTTGGACACCGCACGTGCGTAGTTCCATTGAGAGCGATGCAGCGAGCAATCCAGCGGTAGTAGGGGACACAGCCGTCTGTCAGTATATGCGCACGCTCTCAAAGTTGTTGTGGTGCCTGTTGCCATAGAAACCCGTAAAGGGCTTGATGGAGGGGAGTGCACAGACGGTTGCGAAGGTCATAATGCCCGTGCCTGTTTCAAGCTCAGAAACAGGTCAGTTAGAACAGCAAAGATCAAGCAGTAAATGAGAAGAGGCACAAAATGGTTGGCTGGATGTAGCCATAAGTACATATTGCGTGCTGGTAGCCATACACAGCTCCAAACAGCTGTCACAAACATACAGTGTGCGCTTTTGGCACACATGTGTTGGCAAAAAACTGAGGACACAGTTGGGTCGTGTGGTCACTAAACTGGGGGCGTGTGTCCCAAAGTTAACAAAAATTAAAAGTGTTATGTCAAGTTATGGAGGAGCCTGGCTGAGTAGGGGAACCAGCCGGAAGAGGATAGGTAGAGGGGTAGAGGGGTTGGGGTGTGCAGACGCCCTCATAAAGATATAGATTAAACAAGGGACTGAAAAATCTATTTAGACCATGGTGGTAGGTATCTAGGTGATGAATCCACCTTCATTCCTTCCTGAGCAGGCTGTGTTGAATGTCAGGACCACCTTTGATTTTTTCCACCACCCACCAGAAGATATCGTTGGGGGTATGGTTGGATGACAGGTAGTGTTCCACTAGGGGTGCTGTAAGATTTCTGCATCTGATTTTTGATCGGTGTTCTGAGATACGAATATTGACTGCCCTGGTGGTTTGACCTATATATCGAAGGCCATATTGGCACTCGATGCAATAGATGGCATTTTTACTTTTGCAATTAGTGAGGTCCCTGAGTGTCCATTGGCGTCCACCAATAGGGAAAGTTTTCATCTTCTTGGTAAATTGGCAGGCTACACAGTTACCGCATGGATGATGACCTTGTAAAGGGCGAAGGGTATGGGAGGCACTGCCAGCTGTGTCAGGTTGGTAAAGTGAGTGCAAACCTCGGAGTCTGTTCGTCCGGTAGGTTCAAACGGGCTATCTGCCAATGTTTGTTGATAATTTTCTTAAGTTGTGCCGTATGGGTGCCAAAGGTCACAACACATGTCATGCGATTTTCTGTGGCTGAGGTAGCCTCCTGTTCCAATTGGAGGAGGGTATCTTGGTTGGTATTGCGAGCTCGTTTCTTGGCTTGTGCCAGTTGTGATATGATATGATATGATATGGCATTTGTAACGCGCCTATACACAAGTGTTTCAAGGCGCGACGAGGCGGGGGGGAACAAGGAGAGACAGACAACGATCCTACTAGGCCAGGTGTCATTCAGATCGCGCAAGTGCAAGGGTAGAGGGGAGGGGAAAAGTGCAAAGGGGAGGTGGAAAGGGGAGAGTGCAGTACAGGGTTAAGAGCATACAGGATAAATAACAAGGGCCAGCTAGTGGCAAGTGCAAGATAAGTGCAGAAAAGTGCTGGGAAGGGGGGCTGTAGGGATACAGACACAGTCCTGCGGTGCGAGATAAGTGCAGAAAAGTGCTGGGAAGGGGGGCTGTAGGGATACAGACACAGTCCCGCGGTGCAGGGGGTTGCCAGGGAGGCAGTGCAGGGGAGAGTGGCTGGAAAAACCAGGCGTTAAGGGAGGACCCGCAAAGGGAACTCGTGGTAGGGCGGTAAGGGATTACCGGCACCGGTGCCCTTAGCGGTGCCGGTAATCTCTACCCGCCCACCTCGTAATAAGGCCCTATGTCTGAGTTACAAGTATTTAGCCAAGTCCAAAAGGCACACAGTTGGGTCTCTGTACCCGTCCATATAAAGATGACATCATCGATGTACCGGTGCCGGTGGGTGATCTGGGCCTGCCAATGATTGCGGTTGGAAAAAACATGCTGGTTTTCAAACTTGGCCATCTAAAGGATTGCTAGACTGGGGGCAAATGCAGCACCCATCGCAGTTCCTTTTGTCTGCAGGTATATGGAGTTATTGAATGTAAAGAAATTCCTGCATAACGCTATTTCCATCAGTTCCAGTATGAAATTAGTCGGGGTCTTGTGAGAGGTGGGGTCTGAAGTAAGCCATTCCCAAGAAAATATGTTTTTTAAATGGGAATCATTTCACAGCAACTTAGTTTTGTTAGTACAGTGATTTCTTTTACTGAAACTATATTTTAGTGACTAGATTGTTAAAGAAAGACACAGTATGTGAGGATGTTACTTGCAAAGGCAAACTATCCACGCCACATTCAGCTCTATATGGGAATTAATTAAATTATTCAAAATAGTACTAGGGAGTTATACAATGGACTGAAATTATTAGGAATGGTGCTAACACATGAAGATCAACACAGATTTTCCAAAGGACAGGATGCACAGAGGAGTCTGACAATTTAAGAATTTACTAGGGTATTTATGGGATTTATTATAGGGTTTCTCATAGGTTTTCTTATATGGTTTAACAAATGGCACGATTACAGAGCAAGGGATGCTGCTTTTTGGTTACTGGGGAAGGGAAATACTTACAAAGAACCTTGAAAAGGGTTGTTTGGACAGCGAACCAGGTTTCTGGACAGCGAGGCAAGATCTGGTCCTGCGCAGCGGCGGGCTCTCATGGAGGGGACAGCTGGGCCTAGTCTGGTCACTGTAGACAGTGAGGTGCATTAGCTGGGCATTACAGGTAGCGGGGCAAAAGCCGGTCTGGTCCCTTGATAATCCAAAAAAGGGTTCCACGGCCTTTCGCCCTTTCGCCCTGAATTATTGGGATTTTTGTACGGTTTAATTCTGGATTAGAGGTTCAGCCTGGCTAAGAGGTTCTGCCTGGATCTGCTCTCAGCTACCCCTGGCCTGGCACTGGAATCTGGAATCTTGCAAGGTGAATGTCGAGTGTCTGGATCTCTGGATGTTGAGTTGGATTTTTGAATCTTGGATTTGTGATTGTCCTGACTCCCCCTAAGCTTCCTCTTTATAAAGGCTGGATGACATCAGAGGATTTTCACGATGTGGGCAGAACTAAGCTAAACCTACCTCTAAGAATCAGATAGGTCAGCCTGTGGATATTGCTGCCTCCCTGTCAGCAGATTGGACTTGGATTGCTTTGTTCTACCAAATTTACTTTTGCCAAAATCAGTTATGGAGTAAAACACTTATATTTACAAATGTCATCATCAGAAAAATGAGATAGGCAGATTCCATATTTCACAAGGGACAGTTCTGTCGAAACACCAAGTTTGTGCGATATGGCTTTGTTCTCCTGGCATTCTTTTGTGATTTCTATGAAAAATACTTTATCAAACAACCTACAAACCGATATACATGAGTCTAACAGTGTCGGGCATAATTGCATTTAGGTTTTATAACTGTAGCATGTGCGCTTCCCCCAGAAATGACAATTTCCTGGTGTTTGCGTCCACAACATGTCAGACGAACCTACAATGTTTTATTTTAATGGCGCAAAAATGACATTTAAATGGGCATGATTCCACATTAATGTTTCTTTAGGTTACTGAAATAAATACTTTCATATCAAAAAGTCCTTTAAATCAAATAGATGGCATCTGTCACTGGAGGATGGTCATTAAGATTTCCCCAGTCATCCTACTCCCCCTGTGTCAGCTCTATGCAGCAGGGCTACCATAGCAACCTTTCATTCTGGCAGATGCAGCTGAAGAGAGGTGTCACCGGGAATTCACACTTGCCCATGACAAGGCCAGTTCCCCTGATCCAATGTTCTTGGCTGGAGAAATGCCAGAAAGTCTGACAAGGTTGCCACATCCCACACCTTGGCCCCTTTCCTGTGCCCAAGGGCTGGTCCACTTGGGGAAGGTAATTGTGTTCCCAGGGGAGGCAGGGCCCTTTGAAGCCAGTACCTGCCAAACCTGTTCTTCTGGTCTCAAAGTATTTTTTTTCTTTTTTTTTTCTTTCTTTAAACAGAAATCAAGTATTTTTGGGAGTACATATCATGTATATTTTAGAGCAAACCCCCATCTTCCATCACATTTCTGTGCAAGCACAGGGCATCATTTTAACTTTTCAATTTCAAAAGGCATATTCCTGCTTGGCAAAAACACCATTTTACTTGTGGGTTTATTTTTCTTGAATGTTACTTTACAAATGTGGTTTTTCCACGCATCTTTATTCTGAACATTTCCATAGCCCTAGTTAATTTGTAATACACAGGAATCTGTTCAACACAACGGTTCTTTGAAACTGACATAAGCAAAGAGAGAGAGAGAGAGCTTCTTGTGAAGAGTTTGCCTGTTTCATTTTGTTGCAAAAGGAAAATGTTTGCCATATGGCCTGGAGTGGCTTTCTCTGCTATTTCCCAGATTTTCCTTGACACATAATGCCTTTCAGGGAGGACTTCCCTCCTTTGCTGGTGTGTAACTTGAAGATGGATGAACATAGATGTGTCTTACTGTAATCAAACTATGTACTGTTGAAAAGTTGAAAATGGCACCAGTGCGCAGTCATTTTAAACGCAGTTTTAAACACAGAATATTTTCATTTTTCAGTGGGAAGTCATGAGCTGGCAGCATAGCAGTGCTGCCTTTGAATTCTTTTCTTTGGTGCACATGAAGAAAACACTTGCAGCCATTCTCAGGGTGTTCCAGGTTCCATCTCCCCACATATGTTCTCGACAGAGCCAGCGCAGCCATTATTTTTGTAACTGCAATGCGCAATTTTGATGCAAGGGAATAGTGCACCGCGGAACCAGCACAGCAATTGTTCTTGTAACTGCAGAAAATGCAGTTTGGTGATGTAGGGGGAGTTCTGCTGGGCTGGTAATGTATCCCACAAACGCTGCTTGGAAAACAAGTAGTATGGGCGGGTATGATTATGAATCAGGATTGTCACAATTCCCGCTATTAGAGAAAGGGAGGGGTCGACCATAATATATTCTGTGGTCCCAAGTGATAAGGAGAATTTAAAGTGCACACTACCAAGTTTAAGTTCAGGTGCTGGTAAATGGATGTCAGACCGAGAGAAAATAATGTCAGGAGTGACTTTAGCGATAGGTGACATTAAAGGCCTATTATCAGCCATCCAAGAGGAGGGACCTGACGTTTCGAAAAGAGCAGGATATCTGAACGTCACTGCACAAAATACACTTCCAGATGGATCGCCATTTAATATTTGTAGAGCAGATGTATGGGGATCACTTAGTGTACAATATCCTGTTATATTGAATATTGGGGCAATAATGACTAGGAAACTGGGAGGAACTGAAGACCCCATTGCCATTATTCAGGAGATTCAGGATAGATGGAATTTGGAGACGAATGAATCATGTCATAAGACGGTAGCATTATTTTACCACATTTTAAATCAAGGGCTGCCAGAGCCGGGGCAGCATCAGCTAAAGAAATGGAAGGAATTGAAGCAAAGTCATGGCCAGAGATGAAATTGGCATTTGCTCATTACTGTAGAATCTTAAGGTAGTAAATCAAAAAGAAAACAGAGGGTAGAAAGCAAGAAGAGGCAACGTTGGTGCAGAAGAAATTAGCAAAATACACCATAGAAGGAGCAGTATTGACAAACAGTGATGGAGCAACGGCACAAACAGTACAGTTACCCCAGCAGAATAAAGCTGCATACGCTATGGATCAGCATGGGTATATTGTTATGCCAAGAGGCAGAGGGAATGGGTCTCGAGGAGGAGGATGAGGTGAATTTGAAAACCCTCAAGGAAGGGGATGATTTAATGGCAGACAGCCACGGCAATGTTGAAGTTGCAGTAAATTAGGACATTTAGCTAGAGTATGCAGAAGTAGGGGAGGGATGCAACAACAAAATTGGCAATCTTCAAGAGGGGGGGATGGATATGCTCCACAGAATAATACAGATTCACAAGGATAGTATGCCCAAGATCACACAGAAACTCAGACATATGTACCGCAAGCACAGCTAACACAACAACAACAAGTCCCAATGCAGCTGCCACATGGGCAACAACAGCAAGCACCGATGCAAACGCAACAGGTACTGACCGACACAAGTAAAATTGTAACAGGCAGGTACATCACAATGGCACAAGGATATGGGAACCACGCAAGTAGCCGCACCCAAATTGGTGAGTATGACTGTGGTAGGAGGAAATCCTTTCACAGGTACAGGGAAGTATTTATATCCACAATAGAACAGCCCACAGAACGACCTGATGTGTATAGTGCTGATGTGTACAGTGTACACAAAACCGGACCCCAAAGAGGAACCAAGGGTCAAGTTGACGATAGGAGGCAAGACGTTTTCATTTCTTGTGGACACTGGTGCAACTAATTCCTGTGTCCGTGAGGGAAAATATCCAATGTCAGGCATTGTCATGAATGCACAGGGATTTTCTGGGGCAATTAATTTAGTTCAATTTACAGATGAATTACTATTTTTTATAAGTGAACATGACATGTCAATGCCATTATTATACTCTAGACATATGCTGGTAAACATATGAGGGCGTGACTTGATGATGAAACTTAAGTTGACCATGAATTTCACTGATGAAGGAATAGCATATTCTACCCCAGTGATACGTTATGTAAATGTGAGTGAGCTCATGCTAGCAATTACAGGAAAGAAAGCTCTACGAGGAGTACCTCTAGACAAGGATGTGTTTTTGTATGGAGTGACTTTCTTATTATCATGGTTGCCTAAATTGATCGGCAAGCTATTGAGAATACCTGATAAGTTTATGTTCAAGCCAGAGATTCCTATGGATGACGAGGAAGGGCAAATTGTCCATTTAGAACTAGAAGCAGCAATAGTGAGAGAAGAAAGGGTGATGCTTTATGGGATATAAAATGAAGGAAGCAGATGGAGAACTGTGATAGCCCTTGTCGATGGAGATAGGTTGACAGAATTGACAGACGAGGAGCTATTCAGGGATGACTATTCAAATGATGAGTTAGTATGTTTCATAAATCTTACTTATTTGATTAAAGTAGAAAATGTAGAAATACTGCAGAGAATGCCATTGGTGAAAAAGAAGCTGCCATTTTTTAAGGAAGACTTGGAAAACGTACCAAGCATCTAATGGACTACAAGTCCAATTGATGTGGGTCTATCGAAAGGAGTAGGAGCTGTAAAAATTAAGCTCAAACCAGGAGCAATTTTCCCACATGCAAAACAGTATTCAATGTCCAGAGAAGCGGGTGAAGGTATATTCAAAACCATATCCGCATTAATGAAACAAGGAATTTTGGTACCATCTGATTCTCTGTGTAACACTGCTCTGTACCCTGTCAAAATATCAATGGGGAGGTTTTGGAGATTCATCCAGGACTTGAGGTCCTTAAATCATATAGTTGAGGCAGAATTTTCTTTAGTTCCAAATTCTGTAACAATACTGTGCAATATCCCATCAAAAGCAAAATATTTCACTGATGTGGATTTAAAAATGCATTTTTCTCAATTCCCCTTCATGAAGACAAATGATTTGGCTTCCTTTTCATAGAGAACAGCTGTTCATACTTGTTTGCCCCAAGGGGTATTGTGCATCCCCATCACTTTTTAATAGAGTTCTTCAGATGGATTTGGGTAATGTTCAACTTGAAAGTACTATAATTCAATATGTTGATGACATTTAGGTGTGCAGTCAGACAGAAAAAAGATGCAGAGACGACTCTGTCAAACCCATGACTATACTGGCAGAGAAAGTTTTAATTATTTTATTTATTTTTACATTTATGTAGCACACCGAACTCTGGTAGACGTACTGTATATAGGAAAGTTGATCTCACACAAAGGGATGCAAATTGCACCTGAAAGGGCACGGGCTATTATGAGGACTGAACAGCCAAAAACAGTGAGACAAATGCAACAATTGTTAGGCCTTTGCAATTATTGCAGGGCCTGGGTTTTCGATTACAGTACATATATTCAACCACTTTTAAAAGGACTCAAAGAGACACAGATGACTAAAAATAAACTAATATGGACAGAAAAGATGACTGAAGGATTTCTTGAATAAAATAAAAGCGATCAACACAGCCACTGTGTTAGGGATTCCAAATTACAGTGAAGAATTGTACTTATTCTCTTTTTCAAATTGAGAAGTTATGACAGCAGTGCTTATGTAGAAAACAACATTAGGACATGGTCATAAACCATTTTATTTAATATAGTGGGATCTTAGATACAGTTATGAAAGAACATTATCCTTGTGAGCAATCTTTGGCTTCAGCTGGTTTTGCAATTGAAAAATCCTCAAGCATAACCATGGGGTGTTCAGTGACATTGTTCATAGAACATGCTTTATTTGCAATTTTAGAGAGTCCTAAAAGTACATTGACCACACAAAGAGTGTCAGCGTATGAGGCAATTATCTCAAACGATGCAATCAAAATTGGTAGGTGTAGCACAGTGAATCCAGCAATGTTTATAGCTGAACCAGTGGGAGAAGATGGTGAAATGCTTGACTGTATAACCTATACTGAGTGTTATGATGATGTTTCCCAAATTACAAAAAATGCTCTTGGGAGGGGGGAAGAGGTCTTCATTGATGGGTCCTTGAGAATTGATCAAAAGGCTCGGGTGATACATAGGGGATCAACAGTGATAAAACTGAACTGAAATGCTATATTTGAGGTAATGATAAGTAGGAGATTGTCCCATAATTACTCGGCGCAGGCTGCAGAATTAACTGTGCCTATTGATGAGCTTGCAAACATTGAGGATGAGGAAATGACCGTGTACTCTGACTCAGTTTACGTAATGTCAACTGTCCACGCAGACTTATCACGTTGGAAAAGGAGGGGTTTCCTCTGCGCAGACGGTGCTCCAGAGCAACATGCTTGATTATTAGAAAAACATATTGAAGCACTAAGTTTCCCAGAGGCCATAGCAACTTTAAAATGTGCAGCCCATTCAAAGAGAAGAGATTTAATCACTTGCAGAAACTCAGCTGCAGATTTAGAGGCCAAAAAAGCAGCCTATTAACCAACCACGTTTGAGAGTGAAGTAAAGACTATAAGGCAGGCAACAGGGCGATGCATGCTGGTTAAGTAAGGATTTAATATGATGTCCATTGTGCAGTTAATTGAAATACAAGGACTAGCATTGCGGGAAGACTAGAGTTATGCAAAAAACAGGGATGTTGTTTATCCCCTACTTAGGCAATTTGGAGACAGGATAGCACTGGAAAGCCAGTTATGCCTCTAGCACTATTGATGGTAGCGTTGAAGCAGCTTCACTACCCATTGCATGTGACTCAAGAGAGTCTAGCTGCTACTACTGCAGAAGAATGGTTTGTACCAAACCTATTTGAACATGTTGCACAGTTCATTATAAACTGTATAGTGTGCAAAAAATGTTATGCAGGACACACTTTGCAACCAGTGAGAGGAGTAATTCCCAGACCAAATGGACCATTCCAGCATCTACACATAGATTATGTAGATATGCTGCAGACTTTCAATGGCTATAGATACATGCTAGTTGTAGTATGTCCCTCTTTGAGAAGGATCTAGGCGGGTCCATGCACGCACCCTGATGCTGAGTGCGCTGTCAAGCTCCTTGTGTGTGAAGTATTTCCAAGATGGACTTTGTGTGAGGTTTTCCAATCCGATAATGGACTGCATTTCGTAAAGGAGCTGTTTTAAATATAATTCTGCTTTTATGCATTAGATAAAGGTTTGCTTCAGCGTATCATCCACAGGCAAATGGATTTGCGAAAAAATTTAATGGCCTTTTGAAAGAGGATAGCAAAACTAAATGCCACTTTGAAGAAAGGATAGCTCCATTGCCTACCACTTGTGCCATATGCACTGCGTAACCAGTCAGGCTCAGATCACCATGCCCCATGAGTTGGTGATCGGACGCCGTATGAGAAATCCTCTGTCACGACCCTCGGCCAAAACCCCCTCTGGCAAACCCATTGGCCAGGTGGAGTCAGGACTCGGGCCTCTAGAGCCTGGCATCCTCTTCAAAAGCACTCATGGGGCCAGTCCTGGCGCCTGTGGCGCCAGGCTCATACACCATGAAAAAACAATGTGCTTGGAAACTACTTTATTGTATTGTCAGCCAACATGGAGGCATCCACATAGCTTGGTTCCTAAGAACCAAGCTATGCGGTCTAGTGTTTTGGGTGTGGTAGCCTAGGGACTACTTTTCCTGGACTATTTGTTGGGGCTATTTAAACCACACCCGAGCAAGACAAAATGCTTTGCATTACTTTGCAGCTTGCAATGTGACATTCACCATGTTCAGCCATTCCCTCAAACCTCAGAGAAGCAGAACCTGCAAGGAGACAAAAGGAACATCATTAGCAGCAGCATCTCACCTGCAGTCTTCATCTTTAAACACTTGCAGCTACTGAGAACAGTTTCCTCGAATCTGCACGCCTCCCGGACAGAACGACCTGAAAGAGGAAGATAGAGGCAACATTAAAGAAAGCAGTAGAGACATTTACAAATTACGAACTGCTCAAAAGGCTTACCTGGCTGGTCACCTCTCGTCTGGCACCACTCCGGACATTCCACTCGCGCTGAAAACCATTGCGACCTACAAGGAAGGAAAAACACAGGTTAGCAAAGGCAAGACTTTGCATCGCTGCGCATAGCGCTTACTTACCGCATCATAGCTCTCTTAATGCGCCAACATTTACCAGCGGGGCTCAACCAAGCCAGTTCGCCGCGCTGAAGCTCTGCATACATAACGGAGAAAAAAAATACATTTTAAACAAAGAAAGGCATGCTGGATAGCAACAAAACTAAAGAACAGCAATAAGACCTACCTGAACAATATCAAACGGGCCGGCGTCAGTGAAGTAATTGGACCGCACTTGCCCATGAAAGACAACGCGCCCCTGCAAAGCAGGCAGGATGGAGAGCACGCCTAATTCTACCACAAGGTGAGGAGAGGGCGCCAGAGGGACTGAAATCATACAGGGGTAGAGGGAGGATACTTACCCCAGTTGGTCAGTCTTGAACACCGTCCTCATGTATTTTCAGGCAGAACCTTCCCCGCAGACCACATCTGGGCAAAGCTGAGAAGCAAACCAGCAAGTAACCCGGCTGGATGGCGTCCCTGTGGATACCAGGTGAGCGTAACAGAACGCAAAGCCTACCATAACGAATCCACCTGGGTGCCATGGAGACATCAGAAATGGAACCAATTGGCCCAATTACTAGGAGATCTTCGTGCTGAGGTTCATTCTGCCCGACAAGAGACTAATGCCCTCTGGAGAGACCTAATAGTGAACATAGAACGCACTGAAGAGATTAGCAGGCAATACTTGCAATCACAGGCAGCAATCCAACGATGCAAAACCCTGCCATACCACCCACTCCGATACAGATCACGTTACCTGGAACAGTGCCCCTGGCACCACAAGAAAGATTCTCAGGTGACCCACGGAAGTATACAGCATTCATCAGTCAGTGCTGCCTTCATTGTCTTTGTAGGCCTGGAGCATTTCCAAATGACCAAGATCGGGTAGCGTTTGTTTTATCATACCTGAGTGGTAGTGCAGCAGATTGGTCGGTGCAGTTGGTAACTCATGACGATCCTCTATCACATGACTTTGGGGGGTTCCAGAGAGAAATGGAAAAACTTTTTGCTCGCCATACCCAGTTACAAGCAGTAGACAATGAACTCTTGTCCCTCCGACAGGGGAATCAGGACTTGTTAACGTACATTGCTAACTTTAACAGACTGGTTGCCGAAGCTAGGTGGCCAGAAATCAAAAGAACCAGGTTATTCCATCGAGGCTTACGAGGTGAATTAAAGGATGTCTTAGCCCAGTTGGTTGATCCACCCACAGACTGTACAGAATTCATGAATCTGGTTGTGCAGCTAGACCACCGGTTGCAGGACCGAAAGGCAGACCGGTCTAAAATGGACCCTCGGACCTTGTATGTTCGACCAAGGGAAAACACACCCACGTACCTGAAAATGCTGTAGAATCCATGCAGATTGGAGGGATACGGCCTCCATTAACAAAACAAGAGCGGGACAAAAGAAGACAACAACAGCTTTGTTTGTATTGTGGGAAACCAGGACATTTCCTCTAGGACTGTCCAGTAAAAACCCACAGAATAGCACAGTCGGGGCCACAGAGAAGGATGAAGCTAAGCAATCGGAAAACTACCAACTCAACAAACGTAGAGGTCAGTTTGTCGAGTGAGAAAAAAGAGTTGCTGACCTCGCACTTTGCAATACCAGTGATCTTAATTAACCACCAACAGTCATCAAGAATGCATGCCGTTGAAGCATACATCGATAGCGGAGCAGTTGGAAATTATATTGATCAAGAACTGGCAGCAGAGATGGGGCTTCCTTTGTGTTCTAAGCCAACTATGGACAAGGTAACCACAGTGGATGGGACAGAAATCGCTTCCGGACCAGTAACCCAGTGCACAGCCAGGGTAACCTTGCTGTGCCAGGACGGACATCGGGAGACTATTTCATTTGATCTCATCAAGGCACCACAGTTCAGGCTAATACTAGGGATGCCATGGTTGATTGCTCACAACCCTTTGATAGACTGGCGGGCACGAAAATTAACCTTCCCCGGTGACTGCTCCCCTGCCTGCTATTACCAAGAGGAGAAACCCAACGTCTGTATCCCCATGACTCCCGGAGCAACAGTATCAACCCTGGGAGCAACTAATACCTTGCCAAGTGAATACCATGGTTTCCAGGATGTTTTCCGAAAAGGACCAAGCCAATACATTGCCGCTGCACAGCCCCTAAGACTGTCAGATCGACCTTGTTCCTGGTGCACAAATCCCTTGTGGCAGGATCTACGCACTCACAGAACCAGAAAACCTTCATTTGAAATCCTTTTTAGACCAGTACCTTGCAAACAGATTTATCCGTCCTTCGAAGTCCCCCGCAGCCAGTCCTTTGTTCTTCGTACCAAAAAAGGAAGGAGACTTGAGAACCTGTATTGACTACCGTGCATTGAACCAGATCACTGTGAAGAACCGCTACCCCTTGCCACTTATCCCTGAGATGCTAGACCAAGTTAAAGATGCCCAGATTTATACCAAATTGGACCTTCGAGGAGCGTAGCACTTGGTCCGAGTCAGAAAAGGAGATGAATGGAAAACCGCCTTCCGTACTAAGTATGGCTTGTTTGAATATCAAGTCATGCCCTTCGGGTTATGCAACGCTCCTGCGGCATTCCAGTTTTTCATGAATGATGTTTTAAGGGAGTTAATTGATGTGTGCGCCTTAGTGTACATAGACAACATCTAAGTATACTCAGCCTCGGAACAAGATCATGTCAAGCACGTTTGTTCTGTCCTCACCAAGCTCCATCAACATTGCTTGTTTGCAAAGCATGAAAAATACTTTTTTCACGTCACCGAAGTAGAATTTCTTGGTTTTATCCTTACTCCAGGAGGCATCAGAATGGACGTGCACAAGGTAGATGCAATTCTGAAATGGCCTTCACTGATGTCTCTGAAAGGGGTACAAAGCATGCTGGACTTTGCAAACTTCTACCGCCAATTCATCCCAGACTTCTCTCAGGTTGTGCACCCAATCACAGTACTATTACGAAAAAACAATAAAAAGTTTGCTTGGACCGAAGAAACAGAAGAAGCCTTTCAGGAACTTAAACGAAGGTTTACCTCCGCTCCAATCCTGCGACATCCTCGTCCAGACCTCCCTTATATTGTTGAAACTGATGCGTACAGTCTCGCAATGAGGGCTGTCCTTTCACAGAGAGACCCGGAAACCAGCCAGCTACATCCTGTGGCCTTCTGGTCGAAAAAGTTCTCACCTCCAGAGATTAATTATGCCATCACGGACAAGGAACTCCTGGCTATCAAATCCGCCTTTAAAGCCTGGAGGCACTACGTTCTGGGGGCCAGACACACCATTACAGTCATCACAGACCATCGAAACCTGCAATATCTCAAAACAGCCAAGTCCTCGCGCTAATTACGGTGGGCCCTTTTCTTCACTGAATATGATTATGTAATCACATTTCGACCAGGGGTAGGAAACGCAAAGGCGGATGCCTTATCTCTCATGGGCATAGATGAAATAGTATATACAACTCCAGACCCAGTACCTATTATACCTGAAGACAAACTCTTGGGTATCACGACAGCCTTAACACAAGCAGAACTACGAAAAGAAATCCAACGGACAATGAATCCTGATGCCTACCTTGCATGGCAAACTCAAGGAGAACAATATCAATACCATCAAAGACCATCTACCCTTTTTTAGGGATTGCCTATATGTACCCAAGAAGGAATTACAACAGCATATTATTTCAAACCATCACGATTCACTGATCGAAGGGCATCCTGGGATTGCCAAAACCCTAGCTAAGGTGAAAGAGAACTTTTGGTGGCCTACCTGGCATAAGGACATCATTCAGTATATTCAGTCCTGCGGTGTCTGCGCACAAAATAAATCACAGAAACAAAAACCATCTGGTGTCCTACAACCATTGGACATTCCTCCAGTTCCATGGTACACTCTTTCCCTTGACTTCATCACTAATCTACCTCCAAGTTAAGGGTTCAACACCATCCTTGTAGTTGTGGACTTATTCTCGAAGATGGCCCATTGTATTCCTCTCAAAGGCCTCCCAGACGCAGCCACTTTAGCAAAAGTGTTCCTGGAGGGAGTGGTTAAGCTACATGGCTTCCCTTCGGTTCTGGTCTCTGATCGAGGCAGTCAGTTTCTTTCAAACTTCTGGAAAGAATGTTGTGCAATGGCGCAGATCGACGTTCGACTATCTACCAGTCACCATCCCCAAACGGACGGCCAAACCGAGAGAACCAATCAGACACTCGAGCAATATTTACGGTGCATGCTGCACCACGCACAAAGGAATTGGAAAGACCTACTATGGATAGCCGAATATGCATATAACAATTCTTTGCATTCAAGCACCGGACAAACGCCCTTCTATACCCTTTTTGGCAGACATCCACGTACCTCTGAACTAGACCTTCCAGCCAGCTTGGAAATGCCAGCGGTAAAGACTCTACACACAAACATTACTCAGGCTTTCAAAAGGGCAAAGGAACACCTTATTCATGCCAAAGAAAAACAAAAGAGATTCGCCGACCAACACCGGAAAAAGGCCCCTGATTATCAAGTAGGAGACAAAGTTTGGTTAGCTGCTAAATTCGTACCCATCAAAGGAACCCGGACCTTTCATCCCAGATTCTTAGGACCCTATACCATTAAGGCAATTATCAACCCAGCAGCCGTGAAGCTGGATTTACCACCTAATCTACACATTCACCCGGTATTCCATGTGTCCCTCCTGAAACCAATGCAACCCGGCACACGGATTGGGACACCACCTAAGCCCATACTTGTTGACAGAGAACCAGAATTCGAAGTCAAAGATATCTTGGATTCTAAATACTCTAGGACCAAGCTATATTATCTTGTCGATTGGAAAGGATTTGGACCACAAGATAGATCCTGGGAGCCCAGTGAGAATATCCATGCACCATTTCTAATCAGGAAATTCCATCGGAACTTCCCAACCAAACCTGGGCCATACAGAAGGAACACCATGGGAGGGGCCTTAGGGGGGAGTGATGTCACGACCCTCACCCAAAACCCCCTCTGGCAAACCCATTGGCCAGGTGGATTCAGGACTCAGGCCTCTAGAGCCTGGCATCCTCTTCAAAATCCCTCATGGGGACAGTCCTGGCACCTATGGCGCCAGGCTCATACACCATGGAAAAACAATGTGCTTGGAAACTACTTTATTGTATTTTCAGCCAACATGGAGGCATCCACATAGCTTGGTTCCTAAGAACCAAGCTATGCGGTCTAGTGTTTTGGGTGTGGTAGCCTAGGGACTACTTTTCCTGGACTATTTTGTTGGGGCTATTTAAACCACACCCGAGCAAGACAACACGCTTCGCGTTACTTTGCAGCTTGCAACGTGACGCTCACCGTGTCCCGCTATTCCCTCGAACCTCGGAGAAGCAGAACCTGCAAGGAGACAAAAGGAACATCATTAGCAGCAGCATCTCATCTGCAGACTTCATCTTTAAACATTCGCAGCTACTGAGAACAGCTTCCTCGAATCTGCATGCCTCCCGGACAGAACGACCCGAAAGAGGAAGATAGAGGCAACATTAAAGAAAGCAGTAGAGACATTTACAAATTACGAACTGCTCAAAAGGCTTACCTGGCTGGTCGCCTCTCAGCTAGCACCACTCCGGACATTCCACTTGCGCTGAAGAATACCGCGACCTACAACGAAGGAAAACACAGGTTAGCAAAGGCAAGACTTTGCATCGCTGCGCATTGCGCTTACTTACCGCATCATAGCGCTCTTAATGCGCCAACATTTACCAGTGGGACTCAACCAAGCCAGTTTGCCGCGCTGAAGCTCTGCATACCTAAGGGAGAAAAAAGAGACATTTTAAACAAAGAAAGGCATGCAGGATAGCAACAAAACTAAAGAACAGCAATAAGATCTACCTGAACAATATCAAACGGGAGGCCGTCAGTGAAGTCACTGGACTGCACTCGCCCATGAAAGACAACGCGCCCCTGCAAAGAAGGCAGGACAGGGAGCACGCCTAATTCTACCACAAGGTGAGGAGAGGGCCCCAGAGGGATTGAAATCATACGGGGGTGGAGGGAGGATACTTACCCCAGTCGGTCCGTCTTGAACACAGTCCTCATGTATTTTCAGGCAGAACCTTCCCCGCAGACCACATCAGGGCAAAGCTGAGAAGGAAACCAGCGAGTAACCCGGCTGGGTGGCGTCCCTGTGGATATCAGGTGAGCGTAACATCCTCTTACTCCCCCAATAAGGACACATACAGATGACCATAGTGTAGTGAGGGCCTTAGGCAATGAAATGCATGATTATTTGAAAGCAATGACTGCTGGTGTTTCTTTTATGTCTCAACAGCTGTAGACCAGGTGGGAGGGGTCATCAGAAAGCAAAAAAGGATAATCAGCCGATTGATTTGGAAGAGACACTCAAGCCACTTAGCATGTATCTTGGGGACCAGGTGCTGGTGAGCAAATTCGTACACACCTGGAGTATCCCGCACTTTGAGGGCCCCCATGAAGTGGAGCAAGTAAGCCCTAGTGCCGTAAAACCACAATGAAGGCGAGTGTGGATATATTTACATGATGTATGACCCTACAAAGGAGAAACTGTAACCTCTCCTGCAGCTACCACTACTGAAGCAAGTGAAGAATTTCAGTGGGTGCAGACAAGATCTATAACCAAAAGCCAAGAAAAGATGAGGGAAAAAGAAGCAAAACATTTAGATTAGAGTTTCTTAAGGACAGATGAACTTGCAGTGATCATGGAACACCTTCCTTGGACTAGGACAAATGAGACAATGGAACAGAAGCAGTAAAAGCCAGAAGAAAATAAGGATACTTTATTTCTTATGCTACCTACTGTACACACATTCATACTTGCCGTTTTCTCAGATATATTGTAGTCTTATCCCACCTTGATAAGAAGACATACAGATATCGTGACGTTTCTCTGGAATCCTAAAATCAACTCTATTGTTTTAAGAATTATATTGGCAATTATTTTGCAGTTTTTGTTATAAATTCATAAATCATCAATAATCAACACACTTGATATATATTAAACATAATCAGAGAAATGGAAAGATGGACTAATATCATGCCTAGGGTTTCCTGTTTTAGGGGTTTATTTTTTTTTACTTCCGGGGGTGTTTTTCCAGTGTTTTCAAAAAATTTCAGAATCTGTGTTTATCAGTGTTTTCCCATTTGCCCCTTTCAAAAAATCGCGGACAACTGTTTTTCCAGGTGTAAACACAGAAATTTTATTGTATTGCTTCATTGCATGCAAATGTAGGGTAATCTCTCAATGTGAGATGTTCTAAACAATTTCTAGATTGACCGTAAGAGGGAGCATTTCTCTCCCCACACCAGTGAGTGACACTTAGGACCTAATGACATTCTTACAGGCCATGAACAGTAAGGATGTGAAATTAACTATCGTACTCGGTCTGGCGCGGTTTGATAGAGAAAGCTCTAAGCCATACCAGGATGGTGGGCATTGAGTGGGGAAGGGCAGGTAATGGGTGGTAAGGACAATAGGGTTTAGTTTAGCAGTAGACAGTCAATGGGTGGGGAAATAACCAGGGGGCACCAGAGGCAGTAACAGTCCTGCCCCGTTCTGCTCCTCTGCCACGGCCTTGGTTTTTTATTTATTTGTACAATGTTTTTCGGGTCAACATTGCGGAAATAAATAATTAATCGGGTCCACGGACCCGAAGAACATTGTCCAAATAAATTTTAAAAACAAGGCCGTGGCTGAGGCCTGTAACTGCCGCTGGGCACCAGTGGCAGTAACCGCCCTCCCCACATCCCGCTCCTCTGCTGGTGGGGGAGCTACTCGGGGGCCAAGGGCATGACTTGCCTCTGGCCACGGCACAGTTTATTTATTAATTTGGACAACGTTTGTCGGAACATTGTCCAAATAAATAAATAAACCAGGCCGTGGTGAAGGCCTGTAACTTAGGGTGACCAGATTTCCAAAACGAAAACCGGGACAACCAACAACATAAGAGAGGGACTACCAGATTGCAGCCCACCAATGATCACCCCTCCCCCAACACGTCCCCACAACCACCACCCAATCATATTTCCAGCTCTTCTCCTTTTTATAAACTGTATATGATCTCATTTGTGCAGTTTTGTCTCTGAATCTTGGCATGTTACTTCAAAACAAGCGTTTGCTATAACTCAGTCATATTACATGGCCTGCTGTACAATTATTTCCAAGCCAGTCTCTGTAGCACAGTTAGTAAGTGTTGTGACGTGCACCTGAAAGGTTGGGGGTTCGAGCCAATACTCCAACATTGTTAAAAATAATTATAATAATTTTAATTTCCATAGTCACCCAACCATGCAAACCCCCGACGGTCAAATTAAAAAAAACTCCCAGGTCGCGGGATGGAGGGCGATTTCCCCGGGAAAACCAGGACCTCTGGTCACCCTACTGTAACTGCCTCTGGTGCCCCCTTGCAGGGGGCACCAGAGGCAGTAACATTCCTGCCCCTGTCCTGCTTCTCAGCCACGGCCGTGTTTATTTATTTATTTGGACAACGTTTTTCGGGTGCGTGGACCCGATTAATTTATTTATTTCTGCAGTGATGGTCCCCACCAACATTGCGGAAATAAATAAATTAATCGGGTCCATGGACCCGAACAAAGTTGTCCAAATAAATAAAAAAACATGGCCGTGGCGAAGGCCTGTAACTGCCTCTGCTGCCCCCTTGCAGGGGGCAGCAGAGGCAGTAACAGTCCTGCCCTCGTCCTGCTTCTCGGCCACGGCCGTGTTTATTTATTTATTTGGACAACTTTCTTCGGGTCCATGGACCAGATTAATTTATTTATTTCTGCAATGTTGGTCCCCACCAACATTGCGGAAATAAATAAATTAATCGGGTCCATGGACCCGAACAAAGTTGTCCAAATAAATAAAAAAACATGGCCGTGGCGAAGGCCTGTAACTGCCTCTGCTGCCCCCTTGCAGGGGGCAGCAGAGGCAGTAACAGTCCTGCCCCCGTCCTGCTTCTCGGCCACGGCCGTGTTTATTTATTTATTTGGACAACTTTCTTCGGGTCCGTGGACCAGATTAATTTATTTATTTCTGCAATGTTGGTCCCCACCAACATTGCGGAAATAAATAAATTAATCGGGTCCATGGACCCGAACAAAGTTGTCCAAATAAATAAAAAAACATGGCCGTGGCGAAGGCCTGTAACTGCCTCTGCTGCCCCCTTGCAGGGGGCAGCAGAGGCAGTAACAGTCCTGCCCCCGTCCTGCTTCTCGGCCACGGCCGTGTTTATTTATTTATTTGGACAACTTTGTTCGGGTCCGTGGACCAGATTAATTTATTTATTTCTGCAATGTTGGTCCCCACCAACATTGCAGAAATAAATAAATTAATCGGGTCCATGGACCCGAACAAAGTTGTCCAAATAAATAAAAAAACATGGCCGTAGCGAAGGCCTGTAACTGCCTCTGCTGCCCCCTTGCAGGGGGCAGCAGAGGCAGTAACAGTCCTGCCCTCGTCCTGCTTCTCGGCCACGGCCGTGTTTATTTATTTATTTGGACAACTTTCTTCGGGTCCGTGGACCAGATTAATTTATTTATTTCTGCAATGTTGGTCCCCACCAACATTGCGGAAATAAATAAATTAATCGGGTCCACGGGCCCGAAGAACATTGTCCAAATAAATAAAAAAACAAGGCCGTGGCTGAGGCCTGTAACTGCACCGCCCTCCCCATACCCCGCTTCTCTGCTGGTGGGGGAGCTGCTCGGGGGCCAAGGGCATGACATGCCTCTGGCCACGGGCGTATTTATTTATTTATTTGGACAACGTTCTTCGGGTCCATGGATCCGATTAATTTATTTATTTCTGCAATGTTGGTGGGGACCAACATTGCAGAAATAAATAAATTAATCTGGTCCACGGACCCGAAGAAAGTTGTCCAAATAAATAAATAAACACGCCCGTGGCCGAGAAGCAGGACCGGCGCAAGACTGTTACTGCCTCTGGTGCCCCCTTCGCCACGGCCGTGTTTTTTTATTTATTTGGACAATGTTCTTCGGGTCCGTGGACCCGATTAATTTATTTATTTCCGCAATGTTGGTGGGGAAGAAGTGCCCTTATTGTTGTGCTTATGAAGAAATAAGCACAACAATAAGGGACTAGTTTACAGAGAGAACAAAAAAAACTGTTTGCAAAATGCATTCAATTCACCATTCAGCCACAAGGTGGCAATGGTGCATAATCATTTAAGGCACTAAATCCAAGTCATTCATAGAGCTACCATGATAGCTCACTGGCAACGCGTCTGTCTTGAATACAAGACATCACAGCTTCAAATCCCGCTCCCAGGATATGATTTACCGGGGTTTATCGGAGTCCCCCGAGTAATAAATAAATAATAACGGGGTCTAGATATCGGGGAAAATCGGTAATCACCGAAAACCGGACTCCCTAATCATGCCCTACACAACTATTGAAGAAAGAAGCAATCCACAAGGTGCAAAAGTGAATGATCAGTGCCTGGAATCATGTGCCAAGTATGCAAACTACTAACCAGGGTTGACAATGAAGCAGGACCAGTGCATATATAACAATTGAAGACTACAACAACCCGCTTCAAGAGTAATGGCAAAGTCTATGTTGGAAAGAATAAAGGTTGTGGAGAACAAATTGAAGTGGCAGGAATGAATGGAGGAACTGCAGTACTGATGGATCAATATTGGGCGTGTGGATCCAGAGCCTACATGCAGTTGCCTAAAGACTGAGGTGGAGTGTGCTCCATTTTAAATGTACTTGTTGCAGCGTTAGTGATTCCTCAAAGTGACCTCCATATGGAAGAGTTTCCTAAACTAAATGAACACCAAAGAAGGAAGAGATCATTACACCTTCGTCAACTAAAAAGAGAGAATTATTTCTCATCAAAATCAATAAAGGCTCTTGAAGACATTCCTGGTGAACAGACATTATTCAGCAAGACCGCCATGATAATGAAATCTATATTCATACCAGGACTTCAAGCTGCAGTAAATGCCAAGAGGTTAATTAAATCAAAGAAGAATTGAGAGCCAACAGGCTGATGACACTCCAGAACAGGTATCCTCCGGATCTGATAACAGCAATGGAAGGAGGCGCCTGTGCCAAGGTCGGGCCATCTTGCTGTACGTTTTTTACCATCTTGTAGAGAAGGCGCGAAAAGCCTCTACTGGAGGTCCCACCCCTAACCTGCCTATTTGTTGGGAACCAGAAATCGTGACAAGCAAGACACCTGTAATGATGTGAATAATACAAGCAGCCTTTGAAGCAAAGTATCCACTGAGAAAACCATTCTTTATGTATCGACGAAGAGCTGAAAATCGCTTGGGAAAGATCCCTGAAGAACAAAAGAAGATGAATGAAAGAGCAGACTAGTGACGAGAACATAAGAAGAACATATAGAATTCAGGAATGAAATAAAGAGTCAAGTAACGTGTTACATGTGAAAATGAAGATTACACATGTGAGAAGCACAGAAGAAAAAGCAAATCTATTTATAATTGTACAGGGCCAGCAGCGCAAGTAGACTAAGTGATCATAAAGAAGCTAGCTATATGTAGTATAGACTACAGGCGGTGCCGCCAAGGTATATGTGAAGCATTAGAAATGCCAAGGTATATGTATGCATAAGAAAAGGGGGATGTTCCACATCATGTGTTTACAAACTGGGATTCCAGTAGCTGACAAGACGAGGTGGAAACACAACGGTTTGTCTGGCCCAGTGTCCAAAGGGCTAAGCAGCCGAAAACTGGATTTCTACTCAAAAGATACAATGAATGCAAGATGCAAGCCAAACTCCTGCAAAGATGCAGATGAAGTACAGTGAGTGCCAAGTTTTATTCATCTGAATACCATTCAAATATCTAAATGAAGCTCAAAAGGTGGTCTCCAATCATGTGACCTGGATGAGAAAAAACTTGAGCAGAGCTACGCAGGGACGAGAAGATACGGGCATTACCATACTCCCTATTATTTCCGGGAGTTGTGCAGCCTACAAGGGCATGTTCCAAGGCTAATTGAATGACAGAAAGCAAGAGTGATGATGGATGTGGGTTAATTGGGTGGGAAGCTATGGTCAAGACCAGCCCACCAGCACCTGGAATACCAGCTTGTACGCTACTAGCGAGTGGAATATTCTGTAAGGGTACAAGCGTGCCAACCAATAATAGATGGGCCATGTACAAAAGATCCCTCTAGCTTAAGAGCCAAAAAATCATTGTGTATTTTATGACAGTGAAGATGACTTGCACTAGAGGAGGGCTTAGTTGCCCATCTGCCATTAGTGGTCCAATCATAACCCTGTACCTTATAGAAAGTATATGTAGATTTTCCGTGTTACCAAATCACAGCCTCATATAAGTTTTCACAGTTTGCTACGTAGTGTGACGTTAATGATGACAAGCTTTTACTATAAATGCATGTTTTTTATGAAAATCGGAGGGAACCTGCCATGATACGTCCGTAGACGTTCATTGGAATCCCTGTTTTAGATCATTGTTAATAAAACAGCTTATACCTTTGTCAACTTCTTGAATCAACCTTATTATTGGTGTTTGAGTAATTTCTGCATCCCCATCCTTCCCATAAGAGTGCCACCTCGCCTAAAGGCCCCTTAATCGGGTTTAAGTGGTAGCGGTAGCGGGTCTGATGGTTGAAATGAAAGGTCAGTCGAATTAGTAGACTCAAGAGTTTCGGATGATATGACACCCTCTGCCATCTAGCTGGAAGTACGCAAAGTTTCCTGGGGAGAACGGCCGAAATAGTCAAGCTTGCAAGTATAGAAGATACAGGTGGGACGGGTCCCTCTTTGACGAAATCCCTCCTGATTTCCACAGGTGCGAGCGGACAGAAGCTGAAGGTGGCCGATTTGAAGGGGGGAAGACCATACCAAGGGCTTAGAGCCAAAAGGCTAATGGTGAGTAGATTAAGAAACTGGCAAACTGTGGGATAAAAGGGGACTGTATAGTATTAAGTAACAGGGGTTGGGTTATTTTAGTGTGTAACGGAAAACATCAAAAAATATATGATAACGTGTTAAGGTGAGGTGTAAAGCGCTCACTTAAGACATTTAGTAGGAGTAATTTCAGAATCCAAGTGGATGAATAGGTGGCACGCAGATAGATCTCTGATAGGACTTGACTCAAACACCCATCTGAGTATTTTTAGGGACTAGTGAAGAGGTGCCGTGACGTGCATGTGAAGTTGACTGTTTGTCTGTTTGTGGATTTTATGTTTTGAAGAAGTATTGGAAGGAATGGTGAATATAGGCTGTGCTGTATAAAAACAAAGGTCATTAGGTACTCCTGATCATTGTCGGCACCGACTGTAGAAGTATGCACATTTTAGAGTAAATTGGAAAGTATTGAAAAGTAAAGGCTTGAGCGGTAAGTGTGGAACATGCTCATATTTATTGTTTTTCTGAAAAACGTACTACTGTGTAAAATACTGGTAAGTATAGACAGTTGATTGAGACTTGTCAAAATGGGAGAAGTCACACCACTGATGCACATGTGCAAGAATTTGCCAAAACACATGCCCACGAATAAACAGTACAGTGCTGAATGGGTGAAAGGCACAGCAGACAAAATGCTCATGCCGTGGCCACATGGGGGATTGCTGTCAAAAGGAGTTTTGCAACACAAGACCACATACTTGCATGCAGCGTTTATAGGAAAGAAATTAGTGAAAAGACTAGCTATTTTAGAGCTCTGGAAAATGTATCAGGAGGAGCGAGAGGATCCGTCTCCTGAGGAATGGATGCTTAACCAGAGTAACGAAAAGGGTGGTGAGCCTTCCGCTCCCCCATCTCCGAAAGAAGTAAATGGTGCTAGTACGAAGATATAGAATTATATCCATAGAGAGAACTGAAAGCGGCAACAGGGTGTACTAATCCAATATATGAACCACCTGCGTGTAGCAGTGGCGATAGCTCGGAAGAGAGTAAGCGAAAAGAGGAAATCTTTAAAGCCTTGCAGAACAAGGAAGAGAAAAGTAAACAATCAAACGTAACTGCAGACGTAGAACGAGATATTAAGAGATGGAAAGGCAAAAGGGATAAAGCTGACCAGTTGACGCTCGTACAGAACAAATGGATGGGTGGACAGATATTGCTTAAACATGATGGGAACAGTATTGAAGAAGTCAGGCAAGGGGAAGATCAAGTCGAGCAAGATAATAAAATACAAGGAATGAGAAAGAAGGCTGAGGGAAGATAAGAATAAAAAGAAGAATAGACAACGGTGAGAACAGTTGTATCAGGAGGAGCAGAAAAGAAAGGAACAAAGGGCAGAGGAACAAAGGAACAATGACAAAAGACAGAGAGCGCTCGAAGAGCAAGGCAGATTAGAGGAAGAGGAAGCTCAAAGATTGAGAGACAAAGGGATGCAAAGATGCAAAGATGAGGAGGTGCGTAGAGCAAACGAGAGAAGGGAAGATAAAAGGAAGGATGAGGAAAAGGGGTAGATGGGAAGAGAAGAAACTAAGGGAATTAGATGAAGAAATAGAGCAAGAAAGGAGACAGAGAGCAAGCGAAATTGATCGCATTCAGAAAGAGTTAATGGAACCAAGTCCAGTAATATCATGTAGCCATATATAGATGTTTCTTCCGTCCCAAGGAGCAACGGCAGTGCCACCTGGAATAATCTTAGGGGAGTTTCTTCTGTTAAAGGAAGCAATGCCTGGGACGTCTAGGGTAGACATGATGAGAATTTTGACATGCGAAGCATTAGAGATAGGATCAATAAGGCTTACCAAGAAATGAGAACAAAGGGTGAATTGGGAAGCAGGGGAAAAGAAGATCGATCTATAATTGCCCAATCGCAAGGCAAGGAAGGAAGCCTGTTTCTTTGAGAACACAGATCCTTGTCTTTGGACAGGTTAACATTGGGTAAAAATGATAGGGTAGGGACAAGTGCCATACTAGTTGGTGACTAGATATGTCAGACGAGGAAAGGGAAACCTTCTGAGGCAAAGAGGGAGAGAGTGCATGTGATCCGGAAGGATGCATGCTGTCAGACAAGGATGTGAGATGGTCAGACTTAGAACAACCTAAGGATAGAACACCAGATCCCATACATATTCTGAGCACCCCAAAGGACAATTGCATAGTGAAAGAGGAGAATCACCACAATATGTGAGTAGACTAAGGTCATTACCAGGCAGAAGGCGATGCAGCCCATTGTCCCTACAATGGAAAGGCAGATGATGGGAGCCAAGGTTGCATCTGGGTACACACAGTTCCCCCTATTATAAAAAGGAGGGGCTCCCCCTATTAGAGAAAGGAGGGGCTAGGCCACAATATATCCCATGGTCACAGATGGACAAGGATAATTTAAGGTGCAAATCCCCCAGTTTAACGGCTGGGGTGGGAAAATGGATATATGAACTAGAAAAGATGACAGGAGGAAAAACTTTAGCCATAGGGGACATCAAGGGTCTCCTAGCAGCCATTCTTGGGGAAAGGGCTGATGACATTTGGACACGAGCAGGCTATTCCAGTGTCACGTCACAGAACACAGTGCATGATGGAGCATTGTTTAATAATTGCAAAGCAGATGTGTGGAGAGCTCTGAGGGTTCAATATCCGGATACCTAAGATATGGGTGAAATGATGGCACTTAAAATGCAGCCAGACGAGGATCTGCTTGCTTACATTCAGTTGTTTCAGGAACGGTGGACTTTGGAAATGAGGGACCCTGGTTTGAAATCAGTGGCTGAATTTTACCACATTTTATGTCAAGGGTTGCAAGAGCAAGTGCAGAAGAAGCTCAAGAAACTAGGGGGTAAGGAGGCAAAGCCATGGCCGGAAAAACAGTTGACTATCATGCATCCTTGTCGACTATTGCAAGAGATGAATAATAAAAGAGAAGAGGTTCAAAAGCTCAAAGAAGCAAAGTTAGTTCAGAAAGAATTGTCAAGATGCTCCTTAGAAGGAGTGGTTCTGACAAGCGGAGAGGAGTTGGGAATGCAGCAACCTATATGTGCATCACAGACGAATAATCAATGACATACAGACCAAAGAGGAACTGGGTTTGTACAGAGAGGTCGAGGAATGGGTTTTAGAGGAAGGGGTGGTTTTCAAAATAATCAAAATAGTTTTCAGAATATGCAGAGTGGCAATCAGAATATGCAAGGAGGGCAAATTAGACGATTGTCCTTTGTATGTTGGCCATGTGGCATTACAGGCCACATTGCACGCATGTATGGAGGCCAAGGCTATGTACAGAAAGGGAAATTGGCAGCTTACCCTCTGGCATACAGCACACAAGCTAGAAATGGGTTTGCGCAAGATCAGATAGTGTATCAACAACAAGCGCTGCAAATGCAACAATCCCAACGATCACAGCTGACACCATTGAATCCGCCACAAGGACAGTCACAACACGCACCTATTCAAATACAGCAAAAAACAAACACAGCTAATTACCCCTACAGTGGGTGGGTATAACAATGCTGGGACGGAGTCCTTTTACAGGTACTGGGATGAGCATATATCCACAATAGGACATCTCACAGGGTGACTTGATGTGTTCACTACTATCAGTAACACCAGATCCTCAAGAGGAACAGAGGGTTGATGTATCAATAGGAGGCAAATCTTTTTTCATTTTTAGTAGACACAGGTGCAACTCACTCATGTATATGGGAGGGAAAGTTTCCATTATCGGAAATGCAATGAATGATCAAGGCTTCTCTGGAGCTACAAGTAGAGTTCCTTTTACTGATGAATTACCAATCTTTGTGGGAGAATATGATATGTTTGCACCTCTGTTGTATTCACGGCAGACACCAGTTAATATTCTGGGGCGTCATTTAATGACGAAATTTAACATGGCGATTTCATTTACTGATGATGGCGTAGTGTGTTCCACTTCTGGGATACACTACCTAAATGTGGGAGAATTCATAATGGCATTTACAGGGGATGTAGCTCTGTGAGGAGTGCCAATCGAAACTGAAGTTTTTCTGTATGCGGTACAAATTTTGGTAACATGGCTGCCTGGCTTACTTGTAAAAACTATGAGAATACCTGATGAATTTCTGTTTAAATGACAGATACCTAGAGATGAAGAGGGGGGGCGAGGCATTCCTCTGGAACATTTCACAGCTGTAGTGCGAGGAGAATTGGCCATGCTCAAAGGATCAGGGTAGGCCATGGAGAACAGTCATTGCTATTGGGGAAGGGTAGAGACTGACTGATGTCACAAAAGAGAAGATCTGTTTAAAGATGATTCAGCAGACGTTGAGCTAATATTTGAAATGAATATTACATACTGGATTAAGATAGAGAAAAGAGAGGTCCCACAGTGAATGATGATAGTGTGTCAGCGTCCAGAATATTTTAACGGGGACTTAAATATTGGAAAAAGTGCCAATCTCGTTATGGACTACAGGCCCTTATGACGTAGGCCCATTGAAGGGGCTAGGAGAAGTTCAGATTAAATTGAATCCCGGAGCAATTTTGCCTCGTTCAAGATAGTATGCCATGTCCTGAGAGGCAGATGAGGGTATTTTCAAGACTATTTCGGCATTAATGGAGCAAGGTATCTTAATGACGTCAGAATCACCATGCAATACTGGAGTGTATCCGATTAAAAAACAGAAGGGAGGGTTGTGGCGTTTAATTCATGACATGAGACTGATTAACCAGATTGTAGAGGCAGAGTTTCCTCTAGTTCTGAATCCCGTAACCATATTATGTAATATTCCCACTGAGGCACGATATTTCACAGTGATTGACTTAAAATGTGTTTTTCTCAATCCTGCTGCATAAAGACTCCCAAGATCTGACATAATTTACATTCTATCAGACTAAGCTGAAGAGCACACGTTTACCTCAGGGGTATTGGGAGTCTCCATCGATTTTTGATAGGGTCCTCCAGATGGACGTAGGCAATAGTGAATTAAAAGGGAAAAGTGTTGTGCTGCAATACGTAGATGATATTTTAGTTTGCAGCATGACAGAAGATGAGTGTAGGGAAGACTCGATCCAGTTAATCATCACTTTAGCATATAAGGGATATAAGGTGGATAGGGAGAAATTGCAGTATTGTCAAGAAGAGGTGCTGTACATGGGCCAGTTGATCTTTCATGAGGGAAAAAAGGCTACACCTGAAAGAGCTGAAGCAATTCTGAAAATGGCATAACCGCACACGATGAAGCAACAGTTTCTGGGATTATGCAATTATCTAAGAGCATGGGTATTCGATTATAGTTTATATATAAGACCACTTTTGCAGGCTTTTAAGAAGGCACAAGTAAATAAAGAGAAATTAGAATGGACTGAGGAAATGGAGGAAGGATTTGATGAGTTAAAGAAAGAAATTTGCACAGCTCCAGTTTTATGGACTCCCAATTATTCTGAGGAGTTTTTCCTTTTTTCACACACAAATGGACAGTTATGACAGCAGTGCTTACACAAAGAACTAAGTTAGAGTATACACCTTTGGCATACCATAGTGGGATTCTAGATCGAGCAATGAGAGGACACTTTTCATGCAAACAATCACTGGCTGCAGCCCTGTTCGCCATAGAGAAGACTACAAACATAGTGATGGGATGCTCTATGATGTTATTTGTTGAGCATGCCTTGTTTGCAATTTTGGATTAACCTAAGGGCACATTGACACATCAGAGAGCTTCACCATATGAAGTAATTATATCGAATCCTGTGAATAGAATAGTAAGATGCAGGATAGTGAAGCCTGCCACATGAGTAGCTGAGCCAGTGGCAGAGGATGATCATGTGCATGACAGCTCTAGCTATACAGAGTCCTATAATGACAAACTGTGTGTAAAAAGAAAACGCATTATCGGTAGGGGAGATTCTCTTCATTGATGGGTCTTTAAAGATCGATCAAAATAACGGAGAAAGTAGGACTGGGTCAGCTGTAGTACGACATACGGAAAACAGAGAGTTTGAAGCAGTGGTGAGCATACGGCTGCCATTGCATTTTTTAGCACAAGCAGCAGAATTGGTAGCGCTTATTATTGTGCTTAAGAAATATGAAGGAGAGGACGTAACAGTGTACAGTGACTATGCTTATGTGACGTCAACCGTACACGCAGGGTTAGCACATTGGAAAAGGAGGCGCTACCTCGGAGCGGACGGCACTTACACACTGTATTATTGGACAGGCTTATCAAGCCACTACAGCTCACAGCAGCCATTGCAATAGTTAAATGCGCAGCACAAACTAATAGAACTGATTTGATTTCACATGGAAATGAAGCCACAGACCAAGAGGCCAAAAGGGTTGCAGATTCTTTAGACATTTCAAGTCTTCACACTCCTAGCTAAAGAGGGGAGTGACAATGGCTACGGTAATTCAAGAACGGTTTAATCACTTGCCAAAGACACAGTTGATGAAAATTCAAGGAAAAGAAGGGGATGCTCTCTATCCCCCACAGAAGCCTTATGGTGACAAGACAGCACTGCAAAGACAGTGATGCTGGTAGCATTGTTAAGGGTAGGGCTTGAACAGCTGCATTACCCTGTGCATGTAACTAGGGAAAGCCTTGCAGCAACTATTGCAGAGGACTGGTTTGTACCGAACCTGTTAGAACATGTTGCATTTTATGTAGTAAATTGCATCATATGTCAAAGGTTTACTGCTGGGCACACGCTGTGACCAATTAGGGGAGTAATCCCTTAGCAAATGGTCCTTTTCAGTATTTACATATTGACTATATATCAGATATGTAGTGGATATAGGTATATGATAGTGGTAGTGTGCCCCTTTTCGAGACGGATAAAGGCCGGTCCATGCACACATCCTGATTTCACATGTGCAACAAAGTTTTTAGTCCAAGAAGTATTTCTTAGATGGGGAATAGATGAAGTACTGAGGTCTGACAATGGCCCCGATTTTGTAAATGAATTGTTTGTACAGATTAGCTTGTTACTTAACATAAAGCATATGTTTTCATCTGCTTATCACCCGCAAGAAAATGGTACATGTGAGAGACTCAACGGTCTGCTCAAAGAGAGAATTGCTAAATTGAAATTAAGGAAATAGCCGGGGTTAGACTACCACCTCACACCCCTTACACTAGATACTGGGAGGCAAATGAGAATGCCTCTAACTCCTCCATCGAGGAATAGGAGTGATGCCCAGAAGACAGCAGAAATGTTAGGAAATTAAATTTGTGATTACTTGACATGTATGACCGCTAGTGTCTCTGTCATTTCAGATCAACACAGGAGAAAGGAGTGTCGGTGTCAGGATGCAAGCAATGACAATTCAGCAACAGGACTACAGGAATTATTACCTGTTCCTAAACTGTTTGTGGGAGACCTAATACTTAATCGGAATTTCAATAGGAAGTAGCATGAGCCCCATTTTGTTGGTCCTTTTGTAGTGGAGATCGTTACCCCTTCTACATTGAAAGTCCAGGAAAGGTGTGCCTGGATACATTTGGGTGACGTGAAAACATTTGCGGGAGAGACCGATCCACCCCCACCCATTGATTCAGAAGCAGGTAAATACAGAGTAGTTAAGCATGTGCAGATTCGATCGATGACGAGGAAGAAGGATGCAGGAAGTACTGGATAAATAAATGCAAATTTGCATTTGGACTGTGGCTTTCTTTGAACACTCCTTATGTATATTATAGCAGGTTTGAAAACCTGGTTGCTTGGGCCACAGAGATCTTTTTAAAAATAGACGAAAATTGGTGGTACATTCCGATTATGCCTAAACGACAACACATGGTTAAAGATTGGAAGAAGAAACAGTTCCCTGACTCATTTCCCACAGAGTTCTTGTTTGGTCTTCCTAATAGTGTTGTCTGATGTCAACACTCATCGGCTCATTTTTGCTGTTTTTTGTTTTATTCTACAATCAAATCCTGCGCTGGTGGGGAGAACTGCTGATATATGTGTTTTTCTGTAAGATCCTAAAAATTGTCCAATTGTAAGGAGATTGCTCTCAGCAATAATCGTGCAAATCCTGTAGTTACCTAAGCATCTGAAAAAGAAGTTTTTCCTTCCTTAAAAAGTAGTTGAGAGGCATGATATGTATTCCTAATGGTAATACTGTAGCAGACAACAAGAGAGCACAGAGACGTGCGAGGAATCACCGCTGGTGGGGTTTGATGTACTGGTGTCTAATACATGCATGCACCACGTTCATCATTGTTTTTCTGTTTCTCACGATACACACTGTTTATTATGTGGGACCAAAGAGGGCAACAATTCCATTGTTCCTGACTATACAAGAGGCTGTTACAGACATACCTGCTACCCGAAGGCAAGACCCTATGTGATTATCCCTACACCAGTGACACATGTGAAGTCACCTGTCTCTCTGACAAGTGTCTCTATGATTCCCCCTGTAGGAAGGAAGTATTCTGATATATTTCATGAGTTGCTTGCATATTCTCTTCTCAAGAGAAGGAGGTCCAAGAGAGGAGTAAGAGAGGATGATTATGAGTTGAATAATTACCTTGACAGCAGAGCACGTTTGGGGAATAACATGTGGTATCAGAACATGAAAGAAGTGTGCAAGAGAAGCTCAGAGGAGCGTTGCTATGTTTGTGCTCTTCTACCTTATGCATTAGGGAACTCTAAGATATTTATAGATATATAAATAGATGTCCAAAGGACGCACTGCCTAATGCACCTCGCACTCTGTCACATAAGAGGTCAATTCCAGGGTAGAAAACAGCATCTTTAATATGGGTGACAGAATGGTCAGCGCCGGATGAAGATGATTATGTTCAAGATTTAAAGACAAGAGCAAGAGCACAGACATGAAATCATGTGATAATATATGCACAACCTGGAATGAAGGGAGCAGGAATCAGATGGGAAGTAAACAGGAAGCTAAATTGCCAAGGAGAAACTGAAGAAGAAATACAGAGTTCCAAGGAAAGAGGCCAACTGCAAGTGTGGGGAACAGTATTTTCACCACATGGTTAGGAAGAAGGCATGGTTATATGCATAGCAGTGGCAGTAACTGGACATTGTAAACCAGTTATAGATCATGTGGAGACAGAATGTAAACCACTATGGCTGAAGCTTGCAAAGCTACTAAACTGGGTTAAAGATAAAAGAGGCCCAGTGCAGATAGTGCCCCTGCCAAGTGCAGAACTGTGTTTCACAAACAATGGTACAAGGACATTTGGTGAAAATCAACAGGGCGGTTGAATCTCTGACGTACCAGGAATGAAGGATGGGACAGTAGTGATAATGGACCACTATTGGGCCTATGGATCCAGAGCATACTTGAAGTTACCCAGAGATTGGGGTGGACTATGTTCTATGGTGCTCATTCATGTTCCAGCATTAGTGATCCCGAAAAGTGACCTGAACATTGGAGAGGTTCCCAAAGCTGATGCTCATCTAAGGAAGAAGAGATCGCTTTAAGTTATCAAACGAATGAAAAGGAGAATTATTTCTCAGCAAAGTCGATAGCAGCATTTGACTCCATTCCATATGAACATAGATTGTTCAGTAAAACATCCTCAATATTCACAATTATCTTTATGCCAGGGATCCAGACGATGGTGAACACCAAATGGTTACAGATAACCAGGTGGGAGAATCTGCAGATGGTCAACACTACCATAAAGGGATTCAACACAATCAAAGAAGAGCTCAGAGCTATAAGAATAATGACATTCCAGAACAGATATGTCTTAGACATGATCACAGCAATGGATGGAGGTGTTAGTGCCAAAATCGGGGAATCATGTTGCACATTCACACCTTCTCATGATGATGACAATGAGACCTTGACGGAGGCCATTTCAATGCTGACAAACTTACATGTCAAGATGGAAGATGAAGTAGAAGACATAGCAGATGACAGCTGGTTTGCATCAATCTTCTCATGGATAACACAGTGGGTGGCGTATATATTCAACTTCCAAGGAGCACTTCTAGTGATGATAATGCTTGGATTTTGTGTGATCAGAATAATAATTTCACAGTGCAAAAGGACAACAAAGAAAGCAGTAGGGATGAAGACCTGATTGATGTTGACTCTGGATTCGAACCGAAGAAACTGACATATAAAGAAATCAGAGACTATATAAAGTCTAGCATCCATGCACCTGAGGAACGAAGTTCCTATATCCAAAGGACCACAAGATGTATTTGGGAAGATGGATCTACTGCAGCCCAAGTGAACAGTGCAGACACATGACCTGGAGTATGGATGCCCATGTGAAATCAACAGGATCATTGTAAAGAGTGATGAAGCTATGGAACCCAAACAAGCAGTTCTTCAAGAGAGGATATCTAAATGCAGGGAATGGGGAGAGAGTGGTTGATGAATCAACCAGAGGTGGGGGTGAAGAGGAGGAGCCAAAAGCCTCTACCGGACATCCCGCCCCTAACCTGCCTATTTGTTGGTAACTGGAAACTGTGACAAGCAAGACACCTGCAATGATGCCAATAACACAAGCAGTTTTTGAAGCAAAGTATCCACTGAGAAAACCATTCTTTATGTATCCATGAAGTGCTGACAATCTCTTGGGAAAGATCCCTGAAGAACGAGAAAAGATGAATGAAAGAGCAGACTGGTGACATCACAAGATGTGAAGTGACGCATCAAGAAGAGATGATACGAGAACATAGGAACATATAGAATTCAGGAACGAAATAAAGAGTCAAGTAACGCGTTACATGCAAAAATGAAAATTACGTGTGAGAAGCACAGAAGAAAAAGCAAACCATTTTATAATTGTACAGAGCCAGCAACGCGAGTAGTCTAAGTGATCATAAAGAATCTAGCTATACGTAGTATATAGACTGCAGGCGGTGCCGCTAAGGAATATGTGAAGGATGAGAAACGCACAGGAATATTTATGCATAAGAAAATGTGGATGTTCCCCTTCATGTGTTAAAAAACTGGGATTCCAGAGCCAGGACGGCTGAACGTGTGGCACAGTTGATAAAAGTAGCTGACAAGACAAGGTAGAAACAAGATGGTTTGTCTGGCCCAGTGTCAAAAGGCATGAGCAGCTGAAAACTGGTTTTCTGAAAGATACAATGAATGCAAGAAGCAAGCCAAACTCCTGCAAAGATGCAGATGAAGGACAGTGAGTGCCAAGTTTTATTTGTCTTAATACCATTTAAATTTCAAAATGAAGCTCAAAACCTGGTCTCCAATCATGTGACCTGGATGAGAATAGACTTGAGTAGAGCTACGTAGAGACGAGAAGATAAGGTCATGCCCATACTCCCTATTATTTCCGGGTGTTGTGCAGGCTACATGGCCATGTTCAAAGGCCAATTGACTGACAGAAAGCAAGAGTGATGATGGATGTGGGTTAATTGGGTGGGAAACTATGGCCAAGACTAGCCCACCAGCACCTGGAATGCCAGCTTGTTCGCTGCTAGCGAGTGGAATATTCTGGAAGGGTACAAGAGTGCCAACCAATAACAGAGGGCCTCATACCAAAGAGCCCTATAGCTTGAGAGCCAATAAATTGTTGTGTATTTTATGATGGTGAAGATGACTTGCACTAGAGGAGGGCTTAGTTGCCCACCTGACATTAGAGGTCCAATCATAACCCTGTACCTCATAGAAAGCATATGTCGATGTTCTGTGTTACCAAATTACAGCCTCACATAAGTTTTCACAGTTTGCCACATAGTGTGACGTCAATGATGACGGGTTTTTACTATAAATGTATGTTTTTTAATGAATATCGAAGAGAATCTACCATGATACATCAGTAGATGTTTGTTGTACTCCCTGTTTTAGATATTTGTTAATAAAACAGTGTATACCTTTTGTAAACTTTTTGAGTCAACTTTATTATTGGTGTTTGAGTAATTTCTGCATCCCCATCCTTCCCATAACAATGCCACCTCATCTTAAAGGCCCCTTAATCCGGTTCAGTCTCACGATGGATAAAATAGAACCCTAACAGAAGCAATAATGAAGTTAACAACCCTGCATATCAAAATGGAAGACAAAGCTGATGAGACGGCGGGGGAGATTGGTTCTCATCTCTATTTTCATGGATTCCATGTTGCCTAGCAGATGCTTTCAAATTACTCAGAGCAATCCTTGTGTTAGTTTTGCTCGGATTCTGTCTCATAAGGATCATCTTGGGAAAATGCCAGAAAACCGCCAAGAAAGCTATTGGAATGAAGATAATGCTTGACAATAACAGTGGCACTGGAGAAAAAACACAGACAGAAGAAAGGACTCGAGAAAACATTAAGAGGAGTTCTCTTGCACCTCCAGGAACAAGGGTTTACTATCCCCAAGATCAGAAGAGATATGAAGGATGATAGATATTCTGTTCACAAGCAGGGGATTGTCGATATATGACCTGGAGTGTTGATGAACACATAAAGAATGCCTGGTCACCTGAGGGAGGTGACGAAGATATTGATCCCAAAGATAAGAAAATATGATGAGATGATAGAAAGAGATGAAGCAGGAATTGTGGAAGAAGAAGAAAAGCAGGGTATGGTCGAATATTTGACATGAGGGGGGAATGTGGAGGAGCAGGTGCATTGTCTCTAGTCCCCACCCCCTCACCACCATTTTATTGGAATAGCAGATGAAGACCTAGAATTGGGAATCCATGCACGAGTTTATGTGACATGTCGATACGGCATCGATTATACGAAAGACGATATGTACTCAGACAGCCATTCAAAAGATAACCTCTTGTTGAGACAGTGGAAGGATGTTAGCAAGAAGGATGTCCACTGACAAAGTGTCAGAATGCAGCTATTGGAAATATGGATGAAATCTAAGTAAAAGTCTAATCACAACAGAATGATGTCATGAAGAAGATATATTAACTTATGCTGAAACGATATGGAAATGCTTAAGGCTGACAATGTAACTGAAGCAGTGGTCGAAGTGTACAAAAAGAAGTAGTGGAACTATGTTCCCTGCTGGCCTGCACCCACTCCCCACAAGCCCCATCACCACGTCCCCTCCCATGCACAATACAAACCCCCAAAAACATGCACCTGCTGTTTAAGGGAACGTTCAGTGCAGCGCACTTAAAGTGCAAGTTTCAACATCTTCCTACACTTTTATTTTAAAACGAAACCATTCCGGAACGGTTCCTTTTTAAAATAAAAGTATAGGAGCTGTAAAAGATCATTAAAAAAAGTAGAGGAGCACCGCTCCCGACCGCTCCCGCTCACTTCGACCACTGAACTGAAGCACTAGGAGAAACATGTATCTAAAGATGGAGTATTCGTGAAAATAAGAAGATGAAGTAACTTGCTGACCAACAGCTGTAAATACCTTGGAACGCAAGGTAGAAAAAGCATGTAGAAGCTTGCTAAAAAAAGGAATACATAACATTTAGGACGACCATTGGAAGAAAATGGACAATGGCCCAAGTTAAAGAAACAACCAGCTACCTCAAAATACGAGTCTAGGATTGCAAATTTAAAAACTGGTGAAGGAGCTGTTTTAATGTGCAGAATAACCTTAGCCTGGGATCAAGGAGGCTATTTCTAGAGATGGGTGCAAGGCACAAAGGGAGTCGCATGAACAGACCATGTGCCTAAGACATATTTCTGCTAAGATCTGGAAAGCCAAGGAGATTTGCAGATGCCAAGTGTTGAACAACTACGAAGGCAAACGCCTATGTGAGGTGGAGGGACGAAGTCTCTAAAGGCCAGAAAGGGTAATGCAAATAGCAGTAATTGAGATGTTGAAATTGATCAAAATGTGGTCTCTTATACACGTGATGAAGAACTTAAAAGAACGGCTATTTGTTAGAGCTTCAAGTTAAGATAGTGGTGTGCTCACAATCCCTTGAATATCCCAGAACGGTGAGCAGACTATGAGGTCAACTACAAATGATAGACTTTGGCGCAGAGTTGGGTTGAGGACATATGATGGACTAATTGGGAAAACAGAACAAGTTGACGCAGCTCGAACAACTAGGTTTCGTTTTCACTCACATGCTGCTAGATGAGCCAAAATTCCAAGATTGGAAAGGGTTGCCAACCAATCAGAAAACCTGCTCTGCACTTTAATATACAATGTTGCAGTTATTAGTCCGCTGCCATATTCTCTGCTATATTCAGTATGTGACGTAAGTAGATCTAGCTCAGGGCGTGTCCTACAGACAAGGGACAGCCAATGAGAAATTGACCTTTATATAATTCTATAAGTAAATTCGTTCCCCTAATCCAATACCTCCTGTTAATAGATTTTATGAAATGCCACGTAGGCTGACGTCATCAATGATGTATGTGAAAGTATATAAGCTCTGCACAAGCAAGATAATGCGTGAATATTTGAGTTTCTATTTTGATAGCTGTTATATCTCCCTGCTTTCTTTCATTGAGATAAAAGAAGCATTTTACCATCTTTGTTCTGTCCAGTTATTTGGTCTGAGATATTTACTGGTAATTCCATCTAGCACAAAGAAGACACTTGAAGGTGCTAGAGCACAGATGACCACCTGCTGTACACAAGCACCGCACCACTGAACAAAAACACCTGCTGCTATAGGATCAATGAGTGCCTGTGATGCACAAGCATGAAACCATGCTGAAAAGAAGAGAAGTCGCAGAACACAGATACACGCCACTGAACACAAACAGCCTGCTGCTAATGGAACAATGAGGCCCTTTGGTGCACAAGCATGCTACCATGCAGAAAAGATGAACACCCGCAGAACACTAACACTGCACCACTGAACGTAAACACCCTGCTGCTGGAGGAACAATGAGGCCCTTTGGTGCACACGCATGCAATCATGCAGAAAAGCAGAGAAGTCGCAGAACACAGACACAGCGCCACTGAAGACAAACAGCCTGCTGCTGGTGGAACAATGAGGGCCTGTGGTGCATTAGCATGCTACCATGCAGAAAAGATGAACACCCGCAGAAAACAAACACTGCACCACTGATCATTTACACCCTGCTGCTGAAGGAACAATGAGTGCATGTGGCGCACAAACATGCTACCATGCAGAAAACATTAACACCCACAGAACACTTAAACTGCGCCAGTGAACATGAACACCCCGCTGCTGCAGGAATAATGAGGGTCTGCAGTGCACAAACATTCACCATGCAGAAATGACGAGCGCCCACAGAACACTAACACAGCACCACTGAACGTGCCCCAGGCCCCGGGCCGTGCAAAGTACGGCCCGATAGAGGGCCTGGGGGGTTAGGCGCGGGGTGGGGGCGAGATGGCGCGAAGAAACATGGGGAGGGGCAGCCAGTTGGCGCCACTGCACCAGCGTTGCCAGGCAACATCCCCTAACAACAGGCAAGGTGTGAGGGTAAACCTGCAGGGGGGCTGGGCAGGGCCCGGCCCCCAGGATAATAACAAAAGGACAGAGGGGGTATAAGTATGGCCAAAGGACAAGGGAGAAAAACAAACCAGGCAAGACGCTCACCTCGTACGGGTAGGCGTCTTGGGACCTGGGCAAAGGAGAAGGAAGCCAACCTCACTCGGGTAGGTTTTCTTTTGCTGGATTTCGTTTGGCTGGTTCGGGTTGCTCCTGCTGCTGTTCCAGGATGGAAGAGCTCCAGGGCAGCGTTTGAGATGAAGGCGGTTTTCGTTCGGGATCACAGAAAAGGAGGCACGGGAAGATAGCAACGTGGTAGCGAGGAGCAAGGCACACATTTGCCTGTTCAAGGTAAGGAGCGGCTAGCAGTACTCTGGGGCCGTAATGGTTTCAAATCTGCGTGCCGCTTCGCGAGGCCGCGCCATGCGTTTCGGGTTAAGAATAAGCATGCACGTAAGCGCCCACCCATTGTGAATACTACGCACTAGCACCGTATGAACTGTCTCTTAAATCCTGTTTCATGCATAGGGTATACCTCTTAGGCAGATATAATATGCAGGAATTGTAATTGTACTGTTTTCTCAGGGGGGGGGACCGGCGGGGGACATAATGATGGTCAGCCGGGGAAATTATGTTCTCAGGCTCGCATTCGGTGCCCGTGCTAATGCTGCGATGAGGAACGATGTCAGGTGTTATGGCCACCTGACATCTGTAGAAACTTGGTAGAGACCTGCTTTACATTGTTTAAGTAGGACATTCTGAGTGGCACAGCGAGTAGCGCGCTCGCTTTGACATACGTGTAGAACACAGGTTCAAATCCCGGCAGGGCCAAACTCAGCCTTTCATTCTTCCGAGGTCGATAAATGAGCACCCCACACCGTGGGTAATAAGCAGCCCTCAGATACCTGAGGGTTCCTTGTGCTATAAAAATGCCAAATTATCCCATGTGGCACAGCAGCCAAGCTCCCTGCCTCCAAATGGGATGACAAGGGTTCGCATCCTGATGAAGGAAAATAGCCGCAAAACACAGCATTGAAGAATTTCACTTTAAAAAAGTGTTTATTTCCGTGGGTATGTAAATGTGCTATACTAGCTATAGATATACACTTTAAAGGTACGGGCCGGTTATAAGGCGTGTTTCGTGGGTCGTTTATCAGAGGGTTGTCTGACCATAGCGGGTGCGGTTCTGTTAACGCCATTTTTGCGCGCAAGTTGTGGGAGCTGCACGAGATGCAGCATACGATTAAGACGCTATGCTTTCTGGTATGAGGATACGAGATGGTATGGATTTGAAGGGAGCGGGCGCCGTCCCACAAGTCGGCTGTGTTGCTCATGTGCTGAGTTGATAAGGGCAGGTTCAACGCAGATGACCATGCGAATTGATGTGCGGTTGTCACAGCAGGAAATGATAAGACAGTACGGAGGGTATAGTCATTATAGGCATTGCAGGGTGTTTATGAGCGGTGGCATTTAACACGCAAATGTATAGCTGCAGCTAACTACACATAGGTGCTGGGGTAGAGGCGACCCCAATACGATTTAATGTACACACACAATGGTTCACCACGTTCAGGGAGTGAAAGGGCAAAGCGTTACAATCAAGGTAGTTGCTTCTGTGGGTACGATGTTAGATTCGCTTTGAAAGGGAAGGGCCAACAGCTGGTCCGGTACCGCAGCGAGTAGCGGGCTCACGTTGACATCTGGGCAGAGCCTGCTGGCGCAGGTTCGGATCCCAGCAGGGCCAAACTAAACCATGCATCCTCCCGAAGTTGATAAATGGCCACCACACATCATGGGAAATAACCAGCGCCAAGAAGTCTGAGGGTTCGCAGCGCTATATAAATGCTAAAGTATTGGCACTTTGGTCTGTGAACACAGGCTGTGTCTGAACTGGTCTGTGGCACAGTCAATAAGTGTTGTGTGACTTGTACCTGAGAGGTTGGGGGTGCGAGCCAAACCTCCAACTTCAAAATTTTGTAAGTGTTGTGGAAAATAATTACGATTTTAAAGCATGCAACAACTTAATTAGTCTGTCTATACAAAATACTGGTAGGTTATTATTGCTGGTACAACGAAGGAGGTATTGGCCAGGGTTGGTTGCACCAGGGATAGCGGGGGTCACAAGGGAGAGTTTGGTGGGATGTCCAGCGAGATGAATGGGGCTGTGGTGTACAGTACGCCGTGCGCATCAGTCAGCACTCTCTTGCAGGTAGCTTCAGGCAAGCGTCTGTGGCACAGTCATTAAGAGTTGAGTGACTTGTATCTGAACGGTTGGGGGTTCGACTTCCTTAAACGTGCAGGTAACCACAAAAGAAGTGCAGTAAACAAGAGAGCAAGGGGCAGCACAGTGGTGCCTAAGAGCAAAGAGGGCAAAAGGAAATGCAGCGGTTGGGTCAAGAAGGCAGAAAAAGGTTTGGGGCTAAAGGGGTACTGGACATCCTGCGGAAGGAGGACAGGGCAAGGGAAAATGTCGCCTTTGCTGAGTGAGGAGTACAGCGGCAGGTGAGGGCACTGCCACCAGGACAGAAGACAAATTGGAAGCAAATCGTAAAGAGGTTAAGCGCAGGCATCACTGGTACGGGTAAGTCGCCCAGAACCATTGACAGGAGGGGGAGAAAGCCGGAAAAAATACAGGGAGGAAGGGGTTTCCACAACCGAGGTAGCGAGCAGCAAGGAGGAAGAGAGGAACCCCTTGGAACACGAGTAAGCACCGGAAATAATGAAAAGGTTAGCCATAAAGGCTGACTAGGGGAAGGAAAATATGGCCACGGATATGGCAGGAAAATAACGCCCATACCGGAAAAGGCATGGGTCCCAAGAGTAAGCACCGGAAAGAATGAAAAGGTTAGCCATAAAGGCTGCTGGGAAAGGAAAAGATGGCCACGTGTATGGCAGGAAAATAACGCCCATACCGGAAAAGGCATGGGTCCCAAGAGTAAGCACCGGAAAGAATGAAAAGGTTAGCCATAAAGGCTGCTGGGAAAGGAAAACATGGCCATGCGTATGGCAGAGGGAAAGAACGCCCATACCGGGAAAGGCATGGGTTCCAAGTAGAAGCACCGGAATTAATGAAAAGGTTAGCCATAAGGCTGACTGAAAAAGGAGATTATGGCCACAGGTATGGCAGGAAAATAAACACCCACACCGGTAAAGGCATGGGTTCCACTGGAGGAGAAGGGAAGGTTAGCAACAAAAAGATATCCGAGAAATAAGTAAAACTAAAGGAAACAGGGCGAGTCAAAGGAAACCTGGGCAGGAACGGCCAAAAAAGTTACGAAATGGGTAAGCAACGCAGAAAGCATGTGCAGAATGTAATTTTTTAGACAGGTGTAAAAAATTAAGGGAAGGGTCAACAATAAAAAATATGTGAATCCTTGGAAGGGGCTTTTTGGCCAAAGGGAAAAAGTAAAAATTGGGAGGCAGCACATCTAGACGCAGCTACACACACCGCGAAAATAGCAGTGGTAATAGACCCAACATTCAGCCCGCTAATAAAGTATGAGTTGAAGGGTTGTGGCTAGGTTGAAGGGGCAGATAAAAAAGATGCGATAGCATATTAAAGGGCTTGTAGAATAAGGGAGCCAGTAGACCGGAATACTGTAGCAGGGGATGGCCTGGAATGAGGGAAGGTTAACAGGGGATCTAAAGGGATCTCAGGCTGAGGGAAACAGAGATTTTCACGTCAACAATAATACCACATAGAACATAGGATGGGGCATTTTGCAGACACTAATTTGAAGGCATTTGAGGAGAGGGGACGCAGACACGGGTACTTTTGGGGGGAACCTGAGCGGCCGAGGCAACGCCCACTCAGGTGTGGCGGCACGTGTCCAGGAACGGATGCCCGAGGGTAACCGAGACTGACCAAGGAGAAGGCTGGCATCGCTAACCCTGGACACGGTGTGCCCAAAAGCACAGACACATGTTGTTATCATGATTCTTGTTTGTGTTATTTTCTGTAGAAAATAAATGCCTACGGCCAATCATTTTTTCCACAACAAATCTGTCTGTAAGTCATTCCATAGCGTAGGAGGTAGGAAACAAGAGCAAGGAGAAGCCCACACTACACAGCCTATAAACGCCCTGCTGCTGGAGGAACAATGAGGGCCTGTGGTGCACAAGCATGTTATCATGCAGAAAAGAAGCGAAGTCACAGAACACAAACCCTGCACCACTGATCATTTACACCCTGCTGCTGGAGGAACAATGAGTGCCTGTGGTGCACAAGCATGTTATCATGCAGAAAAGAAGCGAAGTCACAGAACACAAACCCTGCACCACTGATCATTTACACCCTGCTGCTGGAGGAACAATGAGTGCCTGTGGTGCACAAGCATGTTATCATGCAGAAAAGAAGCGAAGTCACAGAACACAAACCCTGCACCACTGATCATTTACACCCTGCTGCTGGAGGAACAATGAGTGCATGTGGTGCACGAACATGCTACCATGCAGAAAAGATGAGCATCCGTGGAACACAAAGCTATGCTGCTGTGGAATAAGGAGTGCTTGTGGTGACAAACGCCCTGCCGTGGGGATTCATTCACGTTTGCAGTGCACAAAAACCTTGTTATGGGGGAACACTGAATGCCTGTGGTGCACAAACATCCTGCTGTGGGTGATCAACCCTGAGCCGTGGTGCACAACCTTCCTGCCACGTGACAACAGTTACCTTTAACTGAACCCAAACACCCTGCCGTGGGTGAAGGACGAGTGCTTCCAGTGCCCCACGTGCACCAACAAACTACCACAGGGAATGGTGAGTGCGTGTGGTGCGTACACATGTCGTGTAGCGCCCGCTCAACACCTTGTCACTAGGGAGCTATGCACGCGCCTGCTGCACAAAGGTCAAGTCCACCTGGATGGGCTGGGATGGTCTGACCGTCTCGCCATTGAATAATGGTCCCAGGTGCAGAGAAGCCGCGCGCCTCTCTCTCGAGCGCCCATTTCTCTCCCCAGCTGTCAGTCGAGCCCATTAGTTGTAATAGGTTTGCATCCAGACAAATAGTTTGAACAAATCTAACCAGGCCGTAAACATCCCCAAGACTTAATGCTACAACTGTATTCCTGCTCGGCTCGGCTCATTGATCGGGGGCGTCTCAGTGGCTGCGGGGGCTGCGGCAGTAAAACTCTGCCCCTGATGGATGCGCCGTCCGTGCAGGGCACAGGAAGAGTGATAAGTCAGCGGGCAGCTGCTGTCTCCGGGCTGCGGGAGCACCCTCTGGCTGACCTCCAGCTCCGGCTGCAGAAGGGCGGCTCACTCCCACACCGGTGCTGGCAGAAGTCGGGTGTTTAGGGTGCACGGCTCAGACCTAGTTCCGGGTGGGACGGGCAGCTTTGTGCGGTGTATCGGAGCAGGTCACCCGGCATTGCAGGCACGTGCCTTCGCATCTTAATACCCCCTTCTTTACTTATAAGCCAGTTGAAACGTGCAATTAGATGCTGACGTACAGTAGCGCTGTGTGTTGAAGTGCACCAAGCGGTGCTGCAAGGCGCTAGAATACAGAGTACCGGCAGGCTCCCACAGACGTCCCCGGCACGCATGCACCAATGCAGCTCACACACAAGAAGCCCATGATGCCCGATGAGTTCCAAGGATAGAATTTACCGCACAATGCAGTGTGCTGACCCTCAGACATCTGTTACAAGAGGGCGTTTCTTGTTTTATATAGCGCCCACACGTTCCTTGTCTCCCTTTAAGCACGCTCAGATACACCGCAGCACAAGTTTGCAGAAACACCAACCTCTAAGGAAAGGGTCAGCAACCTTTGACTTTAGCCAGCATAGTCAAAGAAGAGTGCTCATGGGAGGTTTAGTCCAGAACATCTGCAGAGGCAAAGGTTTCACCCCCCTCCAAGCAGCATTCAGACAACCTCACTTAAGAGACTAAGCAATGGCAGCTGGCCCGCATAGGCTGAAAACCCTGCCTGCTGCTTGCCAACCACCGCCCCCCCATGCCCCAAATGCTGTGGTTCCATAGGTGGCTTACCAGTTGCCATGGAGGACACTTTTGGGTGAGTTTAGGCACTGGTTCCATAGGTTGGTTACCAGTTGCCATGGAGGACACTTTTGGGTGAGGTTAGGCGCTAGTTCTATAGGTTGGTTACCAGTTGCCATGGAGGACACTTTTGGGTGAGGTTAGGCGCTAGTTCTATAGGTTGGTTACCAGTTGCCATGGAGGACACTTTTGGGTGAGTTTAGGCACTGGTTCTATAGGTTGGTTACCAGTTGCCATGGAGGACACTTTTCGGTGAGGTTAGGCACTGGTTCCATAGGTTGGTTACCAGTTGCCATGGAGGACACTTTTGGGTGAGATTAGGCGCTAGTTCTATAGGTTGGTTACCAGTTGCCATGGAGGACGCTTTTCGGTGAGGTTAGGCGCTGGTTCCATAGGTTGGTTACCAGTTGCCATGGAGGACGCTTTTCGGTGAGGTTAGGCGCTGGTTCCATAGGTTGGTTACCAGTTGCCATGGAGGACGCTTTTCGGTGAGGTTAGGCGCTGGTTCCATAGGTTGGTTACCAGTTGCCATGGAGGACACTTTTGGGTGAGGTTAGGCGCTAGTTCTATAGGTTGGTTACCAGTTGCCATGGAGGACACTTTTGGGTGAGGTTAGGCGCTAGTTCTATAGGTTGGTTACCAGTTGCCATGGAGGACACTTTTGGGTGAGTTTAGGCACTGGTTCTATAGGTTGGTTACCAGTTGCCATGGAGGACACTTTTCGGTGAGGTTAGGCACTGGTTCCATAGGTTGGTTACCAGTTGCCATGGAGGACACTTTTGGGTGAGATTAGGCGCTAGTTCTATAGGTTGGTTACCAGTTGCCATGGAGGACGCTTTTCGGTGAGGTTAGGCGCTGGTTCCATAGGTTGGTTACCAGTTGCCATGGAGGACGCTTTTCGGTGAGGTTAGGCGCTGGTTCCATAGGTTGGTTACCAGTTGCCATGGAGGACGCTTTTCGGTGAGGTTAGGCGCTGGTTCCATAGGTTGGTTACCAGTTGCCATGGAGGACACTTTTGGGTGAGTTTAGGCGCTGGTTCCATAGGTTGGTTACCAGTTGCCATGGAGGACACTTTTGGGTGAGTTTAGGCGCTGGTTCCATAGGTTGGTTACCAGTTGCCATGGAGGACGCTTTTCGGTGAGGTTAGGCGCTGGTTCCATAGGTTGGTTACCAGTTGCCATGGAGGGCACTTTTGGGTGAGGTTAGGCGCTGGTTCGATAGGTTGGTTACCAGTTGCCATGGAGGACGCTTTTGGGTGAGATTAGGCACTGGTTCCATAGGTTGGTTACCGGTTGCCATCGAGGACACTTTTGGGTGAGTTTAGGCGCTGGTTCCATAGGTTGGTTACCAGTTGCTATGGAGGACACTCTTGGGTGAGGTTAGGTGCTGGTTCTATAGGTTGGATAGCAGTTGCCTCGATAGACACTGTTGGGTGAGGTTGGGCCTTGGTGCGTGAGTTGTCCTACCAGTAGGGTGTTGTTTGGGTTAGTGATGCTGTGGAGCTTGGGAGCCACCTCTGCTTGCCACCTTTGACTGTCCCCATTTGCCCCCATCCTTACAGTCCTGCGGTTCCCTACTTATGTTGAAAGAGGACATAGGAATACTCAGGGCTTTAAGTGTGGTAAGAAATCAAGGGGTGCCATCATTTGGGGGAGTGTCTTGTGGGATGGGCGTGGCCTAAAAAAAGTACACAAACACGGTATACAAACAAATATATAAATGCATGTAAGCATTAATATATTTGTATGCGAACCTGACTATGGTTTGTGTGGTATGCAAGCCATCTTTTAGAAACATAGAAATATGTAACGCATTTCTATGTTTATAAAAGATGGCTTGAAAAGTACACAAACCATAGTAAAGTACGTACCCAACATTTATATATTTGTGTGCATACCGTATGGTTTGTGTACTTTTCAAGCCATCTTTTTTAAACATTTCTATGTTTATAAAAGATGGCTTCAAAAGTACACAATTCAATCCATCTTTTATAAAGCTTTGGCGACGGACAAACCCTGAGGCGTCTTTATCTATTGGCAAATACTTTATAAAAGATTTCTTGAATTGTGTACTATTCATGCCATCTTTTATAAAGCTCGAAATATGTCAAGGTATCCCCGGGTCTGCCGAGGGTTAAACAGCCTCGGCAACCTGGGGAGGTGGTGGGGAAACAAAAGGACAATAACTTCCTCTAGTGACCCCTCTGTCAGCTTGCCTGACTTAATGGAGGGTGCATCTCCTGTCACGGCTGCGGCAGAATAATGTGCCCCCCAAAGTAGTGGTGGGATGTGAGTGGCCCTGGCAAGGCCCGTGCTCAGCCACACTTTTAGGAGACTGCCGGGGCCCAACCACGGCTTGCCCTGGCCCACTTAAAGCGCTGGGAATGCTTCACTTTACGGAAAGACCTGCTCAATGCAATGTTGTTTCTTTATGTGCATTTCTCTACTGCCATTTACATGGGTTTATTAAAACAAAACAATTGCTTATTTGCATTGTGTTCAATAACACTTCTGCAAATTCTCACAACCAGTTAACACTGTCTATGCACATGGCATGCTATGGCATTGCGCGATCTGAATGACAAAAGGCCTAGCAAGGTCATTGTTTTGTCCTCCTTGTCTTGTCGCGCCTAGAAACACGTGTGTACAGGCGTGTTATAAATAACATATCAAATCATATCATCGTTCCACAATGCAGTTTATGAAAAGACTGCATGTGAATTCAGGCATCTAGTCCCGCTCCTGTCTCTGCAAATGTTTCTTTCTGATCACCCAAGCGTTTCTTAAATATGTGCTAATCTTTTGCTTAAATATGTGCTAATTTAGTTTTGCATATCAAAGATCCAGCCTTTAGAGGTGAGAGCAGTTTCTTATGCAAAGCTTCAAGTCACCTCATAGTGCATCATTATTGCACTCAAGGAAGTGAGCCAGGCCTTCAATGGTAGGGGACATTCAGAATAACATCCACAAAGGTTGGGACATTACTGGCTCAGAGGTATCAGTAAAAACTGTGGTATTTGCAAATGATCACACTATTTACTGTCCGCCTCAATACAGAACTGGAGGTTGACTCCTCTGGAGGTGCTACAAAGAAATACCGTAGACGGTAAACACCTCTCGATAACAGGGCAGAGAAAATGTGAGAATATTTACCCCTCCACCCTGGAGATAAGGTACACGTATTAAAATAGCCGCAAAAGTTGCTTTAAAAAAGTTTTTAATGGTACAGATGGCAAGAAGAAGCCCTTCTCTGGAATACAGGCCATTTTGGGTCTGTGCGGGCAGTTCCACGGTCGGTGGGGGGGTCTTTCGACACCCACTACTGATATTCCCTGATGAAGGGCGGCTGTCCGAAATGCATTGGCAACACAAGGCTTTTCTGTGTCATCTTCCTCTGATTGGACACATCATGATAGACTTGTCTGTGGATCACACTACTACTTTGATTGTTAACTCTATGTTATAAAAAAGTGGACATTACCAGGTCACTTTTGGCATCTTTGCTGTGCATGTGAGTACGCAGATCTCGGAAAGGTTTCTCAGATTCTTTTGTCTACCGTCCTATGTGGGCCATGATGCCATGGGCTAATCTGTAGCGTTCCTATTAAATACTGATACTAGTAGAACATTTTTTATACGAACCAGGTGTTGCCCACCCTCAAAGCTTCTTTTGTGTCTAGGTTTGCCATCTGACAAAGGTGTAGAAGTCCTGGCTTTTTTGATTTTTATTAAATATAAAATGTTGTGGGTAATTCTCTCTGAAAGAGCGTGTTCTATGGAGAACACACATGCAATGGATAGGATGCTGAATAATTACGACACCAAATAATCTAACCAGCTCAGGAAGATGGCAACGTTTTCTGCTTTAATATCAATTGTCTAAAACAGGGAGTTACAACGGACATCAACGGACATTTGCTCGAGCTCTCAGGACATTTTACAAAAAATCACACAACCTTAAGCTAAAAATTCATCATACGTGACATCATACTTTGTGGCAAATAAGAAAAACCTACGATGGATTGTGATACGTTCAAGGGGAACATCTAAGAATACGCTCTATACTGGGTGGGATTGTGATTGGACATCTACTGTCAGGTGGTCAACTTGTGTCTTCCTCTAGTGCAAGTCATCATCAACACTCATTAAGTACACAGTATATCATTGGCTCACGTGACAGGAGACAACAATTTGGTCCATTTTACACCAACTAAATGTCTTAAATGAATAAAACTTGGCACACTTGGTGTTCTTTCTTTGCACCTCAACAAGGGATGATTCAGCTTTGCACGTTCACCATCTTCAAGAATAGGTAACCAGTCTTGGCTTCCTTCAGCCTTGACACCAGGCCAGACAGTCTCACCATTCGTGTCCTCGATCTCAGCTAATTCTTACTGCGACACAGTTTTCTGCCTTTCCTCTCCATGGGTCCGGGCTTACTAAATTCATGATACTGATGTCCAGCTTCTATATAATGGCAGCTTTGCCTGCAGTCTATTCACTACATATAGCCAGCTTCTATGATCACTTAGTCTACTTGCATTACTGCATCTACAGTAATTGAACGGCTTGCATTTTCTGCAGTGCATTTTCTGCCTGCTCAGCTGTGGAAGGGCTATGTGTATGCTGGTCAGATAGCCTGGCTCTGCCACGTGACAAGGCAGGAGGCTGGCTATGTCTCTCCTTTTGATCCTTTGTGAGGTTGGGTAACAACTTCCCAGTTATCCAACCTCCCGTCAGGAGCAGGTCTGAGAAGCAGAAATCAAAGGATACACCCTCCCCAATAAGGACTGGCCTCACACCAAGGTGATGCATATCAAGGGCCTTTCATTTTATTTACAAGGAAATGGGGAGGAGTGTCATGATGCCTACCTCCAAGGAGCCAGGTCCGACCCAGCAACCCCAGAGGCAGGCATCATTTCCCCCAGGGGAGTGCCAGCGGGCCCAAGCTGGGGCCCTTTGGACGCAGTCCTGGCTCCTTAGGCGCCAGGCTCATGTTGGACCTCTGTCCTGGCGCCTTAGGCGCCAGGCTCATAAAGCTAGACATGTGTTCAAGTGTTTTAATGTGCACTTACCTGATGCAGACCATGCTGCCACATCCAGGCCCTCTTGAGGCTGAATAGGAACTACTTTACCTGTGGGACTACTTTCCACCCGGGTGTGGTCGGGGAAGGATACATACCTGATCGGAGGAAGGATACACACTTGGAACTTCTTCCAAAGCTATTTAAACCACACCCGATCAGCAACTCACGCTTCGTGTTGTTCTGCTCCTCGCAGCTGGACGCTCACTGTGTCAGCTCCTGCATCTGGACTTCAGCCACGCCTGTCAGCATCCTGGGTCACCTGCAAAGGGAGACAAGAGACCTACCAGCTTATCTGCACCACAGAGACATCACTGACGATCCTGAAAGGGAAGACATCATTTTTAAAAGCATTTCGTTATGATCGCTGCAGCGCTGCATTTCACTCACCTTTCCTGGGTTCCTCCATCTTCAGCAGCGATCATCCGGATACACAGCCACTTCCCAGAGCCTAGAGAAAAAGACAAGAATAAGAGGTGAGAGAAGGAAGGGAATAGGAGAAGCTCAGTTTCCTTCTAAGACTTACCTGTTGGGTCATTCCCATTTCATTACGGGTCTTGCTGCTTCAAAGCAGGACCCCGGCTCCTATGGGGAAAAACGACAAAGACATTAGATGAGCGAATGCAAAAACATTACCTGAGCACTCATTTAGGACTTACCAGATCTTTACTGGAACTGCACGTTTCACTTCGGGTCGGCGCCATCTCTGGCATTCCGAACCCCGGCCCCTATGGGGAAAAGACATCAACATCAGCGCTTTGTTGCAAGAAGTCTCCAAAGGAATCTTCATTCATCACCTGAAAAAAGACAATGAACATTATTATTTAAAGCTTGAACTTTTGAACTTGCAACAGAACTTTTACAGCGCCTTACCAGTAAATTCAAGCTTACCTGAACTCCCATCCAACCTCAATCCAGTGAAGTAACTGGGTTCAACGCGCCCCTGCGTCAGAAGCAGGATGGAGAGCTCTTCCTTTCAGAACCTAAGGTGAGACTTCACGGGGAATCGTGGAAGGGTATCGTGGAGGGTTGGAAGAGAGTGGGAGGCTTGAGCATAACTCAGTCAGTAGGTAATACTCCCTTTTCACGCACAGGGGAATATTCCTGCGAGCCGGAGAAGCCAGAGTAGAGGGCCCTTCCTGTCCATCTTCAGAGTCCTGCGCTTCACCATTGAAGAAGCATCAGCACTCGAAGCCAGACCTGCGCCTCCGTGGGAATCAGGTGAGCGTTACAGAACGCAAAGCCAACCCACAATTTCCCACCCGGGCGCTATGGAGACTTCCGAGACTGACCAGCTGGCCCAGCTTTTGGGGGAATTACGGGCAGAGGTGCACTCAGCCCGCCAGGAGACTAACGCTCTCAAAAGAGAACTGATCTTATCTAAGGAAAGAACTGATGACCTAGCCAAAAGGTTATTACAGGCCCAGGCAGGGCACACTCCTTTACCTAATTCCAGAGACATTTCCACATCAATGGGTTTGAGTAACCCGGTACAAATTAATCTACCTGGACACATGCCTTTGGCCCCTCCTGAACGTTTTGCGGGGGATCCCAAGAAATATGCCGTCTTTATGAACCAATGTCGTTTACACTTTCTATGCAGACCCGGAGCCTTCCCTAATGACCAGACCAAGGTAGCCTTTATACTATCTTACCTCAGTGGCAGTGCTGCCGATTGGTCTATTCCATTGGTAAATCAGGATGATCCCATTCTCCAGGATTTTCAGGGCTTCCGGGCCAGCATGGAAAGATTGTTCGCTCGACACTCTCAAGGACAGGCCCTTGATAACGAACTGCTATCCTTACGACAAGGTAATCAGGATCTTCTGTCCTACATAGCCACCTTTAACAGACTGGTTGTGGAAACTGGATGGCCAGAAAGCAAAAGGATCACATTGTTTCATCGAGGCCTGCGAGAAGAGCTTAAGGATGTTCTAGCTCAGATATTAAACCCACCCCGGGTCTGCGCAGACTACATTGACTTGGTGGTTCAACTTGATCACAGACTTCAAAATAGAAAAGCAGATCGGTTCAAGTATGAAAACCGAGCACCAATCAAAACCCACGCTACCTCCAAGAGTACCGACGTATCTGAACCAATGCAAATCGGTGGTGTTAAAGAACCATTAACGCAGAAAGAACGAGAGAGAAGGTGGCAAATGCAACTTTGTCTGTATTGCGGGACTTCCGGTCACTTTCTTCGAAATTGTCCAGTTAAACCACTTAAGAAGGTGGTTGGAGCTACTGATAACGAATTAGTGACACCTGATTCGGGAAACGACCTAGCCCGGCAAGCGTAGGGGTCCGCTTGCCGAGCTTGAAAACTAACTCTAAATGACCTCGCATTTTGTCATGCCAATGGTGCTCGTGGACCCAATACAGCCTCAGCAGTTGCATGCTATAAAAGCATACATCGACAGTGGAGCTATTGGAAATTACATAGACCGTGAATTGGCTTCCAGGATTAAGCTTCCTCTCTGCCCGAAAGTAACCCAAGATGTCATTACTACAGTAGATGGAACCGAAATAGCCTCAGGGCCTGAAACGCATTCCACTGTTGAAGTGACAGTGGTGGGTCAGGATGGACATCGGGAAGCAATCGTGTTTGATGTGATCAAGGCCCCACAATTTCAAGTAGTTCTTGGAATTCCTTGGTTAGAAACACATAATCCCAGAATTGACTGGCGAGCAAAGAAGATAAGTTTGCCTGATTGTGAACCAACTTGTTATCCAAGAAATCCAACTATGGGTCTAGCCACAGCAACTTCCACCCCTGTACAGCTACCGTCAGAATACCAAGAATTCCAAGATGTTTTTCAGAAAGAACAGGCTAACTCGTGAAGGCGAGCGTCCCCAACCAGCACGATCCTCCCCGCAATGAGAGTAAAAGACAGACTCTCCCAAGTTGGGAATGAGGCCAAGACAGAGTGCGGGTGAGCTTAAGTGAGAGTTTATCAATCAGAATAGGGCATGCAAAGAACTCTGCAAACTCTGAGAGCGCTCTGTCTGACAATAGCAAAGACAGGCGTATATATTTACAAAACACGTCATCAGAACCTATATACTATAGGGGGCACAAGTTCAATGGGATTGGGTGGCGATGACTAGCTATAGGCGTTGCTGTGATGTGGTTGGTCCTGGCTGATGGACGTCACTGGTCAGCCTCGTGGGTCGGGCTGGGCCTGGCGGGTCGGCTTGAGTTCATCCGGGCAGTGTTGTGTGCCAGTGAGGCCTGTGTCAGAGATGAATGCCTTTCCTGACTTATTTGCCCTAAGCCATGCACACCGCAATCAGTCAGCAAATGCAATATTATCTTCTTTAGTAAATCTTTCAATAGGTTATCTTACAGGTTAATGCAACACAGGAGGAATGCACCTTGTGAAGGGTCTGATGGTCATCCGTCAGAGCACGATTACCAGTGTCCTGTTGACCGGTACCATAGGTTAAGGGGCTTGGTTTTAGTGCATGGGACGGCGGTACATGTCTTTCTGTCTTGTTAGAAGTTATTATGAATGGGCCGCTGTATGTTGCCACAGTATTGGGTGTCTTGATTGCACAGAGTCATAAGTCTTAAGGTGATCCAGTGGGCTGCAGGGTTTATGAGGGGGCGCCTGTGGATCTGTGTATTCAGGCAGAGGTTTACTGCCGTGTTGTAAATAACGCAGGTGGCGGGCAGTGGCCTTGGAAGCTGCAGAGGGGGCTACGAATCTTTGAAGCGGCTCCAGTCTAGTTGGGGGAGGTGGAGCAGCGCGGCGTGGGCCTCTGCTCGCTTGCTTGGGAGCCCACACTGGGTGGGAGGGGGAATGGCCTTGCACATATTTCACAAAGGTATCTTCCTCTTGTGTTGCCAACTCTTTTAGGGGTTAAAACATCACAAACATTTGAACACTGTATAATACTTATTTGAATCACTTAATAGCATGCATTTCAGTTTTACTACATGTGTCTCGAATATAACCAATCTGAGCACCTTACACGTGCGCTATGTTCTAATGACTACAGCATTCAGTTATATGCATATATATATTTACAGTAGATGAGGTAGCAGTGAGGTTGGTGGAGCACATAGAAAATGACTCGCCACCGTACGTGACGGTAGTGGCACCTAAGGGTCTCAGATATACACATGACAGGTGCCCTCTCGCACATTCTTCACATGAGCCCTCTGTACAGTTACAGTCAACTTCTCTTGTACTCTAGCAGCATTAGTTTAGTTCTGGCGCAGGACCATGGAGTGTCGGGTCTTTAATAATATGCACAACAAGTACCCCTGTAACGTCCCTTCGTGGTTAGTACCCAACTCCAGTGGTGTGGGCTCTTCTATTTGCTTAAGGTCATGAGAGTATGTATTCTATCATGGTTATGTATTTTGCAGGTTTCCGCACTAGCAGAGGTTTTGTGGAGAAGTGCACATTTGCAAGTGGTGTTGGCATTAGTATTTGGGGATTTTCAGCCACCTGATGATCATTTTACAGTTTTCTCTTGTCGCCCAGGCTCGCAGGCCGTGTCAGGCTGAGAGCAGTGATACACTGTGGAGGGTGGAATGTTACAGTGTTAGTATCTTATGCTAGCTCATGTCCGCCTTGTTCGTGGGAACAGGCTCACAGCGGATCTGCCAGGGTGCTGCGGTAGCAGGGATAATTGAAACTCCTCGATGGTGGGGGCCGCGTTGCGGAGCACTGAGCTCACACCATCTTTATTAAACAAGAATGGTTTCTAAGGCCTTGCTAAATTTACTGTGTGGGCAATGTCTTCAGTAGGTGAGCCCCCCATCGCCTGGGCCCTGGCGGTACGGGGGAACGCCCAGTGAGTCATGGCCCTCACCTGGGGAGGAATGTAGGCCAGGGGGGGTCTTTTGGACCTTCCCTCCCCTACATTTCCCCCCTTTCGTTACTTAAGTAACGAATACTTTAAATCCTCCAACCTCCTACACTCTGCTTCGTCCATCTCTGCCTCATCCCATGCAGGTGTTCCTTTTATAGGCATCCACGCTCTACACACCCCCCTCAAGCTCTCACCTCTCCTGGCATACTCATCCGGGGTACAGGTTAAGTATATGCATCCACCATCCCCTGCCAAGTCTACCCAAACCTCCTCGTACCATTCTAGTATACGAGACTCTTTAATGGTGGTGTACCACACTTAATCTACAATATCCTTATCGTGGTATATGGGCACTAACTGATATCTTGGTGCGTTATATGCTCCTGTCTGTACTTGTGCTTCCTGCGTCATTTGTATTGTCCCATTGGTGTTGCCCATTGTCATCATCATCATTGCACCATTTGGTACTGCGTTAACACAACATCGAAGGCCCACCTGGCACAGGCAAAACATGAGGAGGAGGAGCACCACAGCTGGCATCAAAAATTTCACAGTCATTCCAAGCCATGAGGGAACCCAGGAGAAGATATTGTCGAACCACGTACTGTCCTCTGCCCCACCTTCCATTTTCATTCTTTCTCCTAGGTTGTGCACTGCCTCGATCACATGGGACAGGGAGCCGTTTTCCGCGTCTTCAGAAGGTACGAAAGTGCAGCAGGCACTTCCAATTTTTCGGCAAACACCTCCATCCATCGCCGTCAACAGGTCCAAGACATACCTGTTTTGCATAGTCATCAGTCGTAGGGCTCTCAGTTCCACTTTTATTACGTTGAACCCTTCTTCAGTGTCATTCACCAGCTGAATCAGTTCCCAGCGTGTTATCTGGAGCCATTTTGCGTTTGCTCTTGCTTGGACACTTGAGATGAGGGAGGCAAAGAATGTCTCTGCGGAGCTGAATAATCGATACCTGTCTGGGATTTGTGCCAACAAGTCGGATGATGCCTTTGATATGTAGTTTGATGCTCGTTTGTTTTGGGATAGCACTGCTTCCTTGTCCCCGGAAGACAAGACATAGATATGTGACTCTGCAGTAGGCAGGGCCGCACTCTGTTGCCCACATTCTTGTGTCCTTTTGCTCCCGTCGATGTGGCTTTCTGGTATTACCATTAGGGCTGAGTGCAGAGTGGCCATTGAGCAGCTGCCGCTCCATGACTGGGGAAGGTGCAGGTATGCCTGGTTACCGCATACCCAGTACAAGTCCATCAGGGCCGCTGTCCCTTTTCTCAGATCTGGGATGGTGAGGGTCTTGTTGCAGTTCTTGTTTGTGCCCATTGACGTTTTCCCCTCTCCTTTAAAACATAGTTCATAGTCTATTTCATTCTGCAGCTTGAAGGGCTTTTCAATGGCTGTTACCCACGTTAATTTTGAAACGTGTTCTTTCCATACTGGTGTGCACGTTTCTTCTATCCATTGCAACTTTTCTGGTGCCACACCCCTCAGTGCTTCAGCTTTACACATTACTTCTTCATCTTTCCACTTGTTGTCCGAAAAAAGTGTTCCTTGTATCACAAAAAATGGTTCCTTTAGACATACCACTCCTGCTGTCTTTGGATAACAAGTCTTCTCGTTCTGGAGCATTCTAAAAGTAACTTCATGTGCCTGGAAGGTGTTCTTAATTCTACATAGTGTGAGATGAAGGAGACACTGGGCATCCACAATGGGCAATTCTTTGGGTAACAACACCTTTGGTGTACCTGAAGCATGGGGAATGAGGGAGCAAACATAGCAGCTCTCGTTTGTTGTTTGCTTGGCTGACGCACTCATATCTGCATACCACTTATTTGTTTGGTGTGGGTGTCGCGGGTCTTCCATTTTATCTAGTCCTAACCCGTAGTACTCATCATACTTCCTCCCCCCTACTTCCCTTTTCCGTCTGTTAGCCTTGTCCCTTATGTACTTTCCAGCCTCCTGGGCAAGGGAAAAAATAGACCCCCCTTTCTCATTCCCGCCCCCCTTTGCCCAGTCATCATATAATTTTTCGTGTGTTGCCAACATTCTCTCCTTTTCATCCTTTTCATTAACTGTCAGGTCGTTTTTTTCTATGGGGGCGGGTCGGCTGGTGGGGGTGCTATACAACCATAATAAAGCAGATAAGTTTCGGTCGTTCAAGCTGCGAGCATTGTAATTAGACACTTCTGATAGGGATACTGTATCATTCTGCATTTCATCCTGCAACCCTTTGTTTTTCGAGATCACAGCATTGGGCGGTGTGGTATAGTAACCCCATACAAGTTTTGTTCAGTCCCACACCAAAAAATCACCTTCCTTAGTGTTAACACTTGCAGTTGAATTGGTCCCAGTAGTGCTGTTACTCCCTCCCCCCTCGTTCATCTCGATAGAGATGAACGCTATAAACCAATATGTAACCAAGCCAAACATTATTGTAAAAAACAATGTGATACACACAGATAATCCACACTCGTACGAATATCTACATCTCTCATTTAGCAACTCTCTCAACCTAATAAATCTATCCGTTGCAGGCTGCCCGTTAGATGCCATGGTAGCTCCTGTTTGAGATATAAAAGTGCATTAAGTGCATGGAAGTAAACATTTTTGTTGGCACTATAAGTGCCATTGCATATTGACCGGGAATGGGAGAGGGTAGGGTTGTGGGGATGGGTATTCACAGACAAGGTAGTAGACACTTGTAAATTACATTACATTAGTAATTACACTTACGTTCACACGCCAAAGAATCGTTCCATACATCACCATTCTTTTTTCTTTTTTTTTTTTTTTTTGGTAACATTTCCCACATCCAGATATACTCGTCAGCTGTTGTTCCGTTCAAGTTCATCTCAGTTACACGCACGAGTTCATATTCAGACATTCTACTCAGTGTCATTGTTTGCTGTTGTCTGTGCCTCCTCCTCTACTTCTTCCTGCACAGTGCTATGTGCCCTTCGTACATCTGTCAAATGCACCCAGTATTTCAAACCCTTCACTTTTACTGCTGTGGGCGTGCAAAACGCTACTTCGTATGGGCCATGGAACCGTGGTGCATTCCACCTTCGTACAAAACTCCTGACATAAATGAATTCGCCTGGCATCAGCTGTAACTGTTGCTCAGGCTGTGCAACGGGCTCTGTTGTGTTCCCCTCCTCTCTCGTGAAGGGCGGGGAAAGCTGCTTTGCTATTGCGCGCGCTGCCCTTGTTAATTTCTTCAAATAGTCTGTGAACTCCTCACCCAATATCGCGGCGCTCCTGTGTGCATCTGAATGTTCGCGCAGTGGGGAGTGTGCTGTATGCATTCGTCTCCCAGTCACGATCTCGTGCGGGGACAAATGGTGGTCTTTGCTTGGCTGATTTCTCAGCTCAAAGAGCGCAAGGGGTAAACAGTAAATCCAGTTCTTTTTTAATGAAAAGCATAATTTTGATAGCCTGGCTTTTAACAGTCCATTCATCTTTTCTACTACGCCATTACTTTGAGGATGATAAATCGAACACAATTTATGCTTTATTCCCAGCAATGTAGTCACTTCTTTGAATAACTCATTTACAAAGTGAGTGCCGTTATCTGAGAGAATCACGTCACAGATTCCCCAGCGCGGGAACACTTCCCTCACGAGGAACTTTGCAGCGCTTTTGGCATCAGGACGCGCACATGGGCCTGCTTCTACCCACCTTGAGAATGGGCATACAACCACGATCATGTAACGTGCCCCATTACACCTTTCTCCCATGTCCGCGTAATCAATATGGAGCTCTCTGAATGGCCCAATGGGTTTTGGAATTGTTCCCCTGAGCGTGCGTAGTGTCATTCCTGAATTGTATATCTGACATGTTGTGCATTCTAGTGTCAGTCGGGATATGTGCTCCTGGAGACAGGGCACAAACCATTCTTCCTGTATTTCTGCTGCAATATGCTGCTCTGTATTGTGTGCAGGGAAGTGTAGTTGCTGAAACGCAATTTCCAACAAATTTACTGGCATTACCACTTTCCCTGAGTTATTTTGTCGCCATAGTAAATCTGTCGCCGACTTGCTGCACCCTCTTTTTGCCCACATCAATTTTTCATCTGCACTGGCTCCCTCCTGTAGTTCTAGTATTTGTGATATAGGCATCGTGTTATATCCTGCTTGGAGTTCTTCATTTGTTTTGTGCTGCAGCATGTACTCACCTGCTTCATTTTTCTGAAAGTAGGAAGCGTCTGCTGCCGCGTTTCCCAAAGACACAACATCTGTGTTGGATGTATGTGCTTGGCACTTCACTATTGCTACTGCTGTGGGATCCTGTAGGGCCTCAATCAGTTCTTTTTAACAACTCTGCATGTTGGACTGGTGTTCCATCCGCGCGGCGAAACCCCCTTCGCCCCCATCTTGCCAGGCCCCCATGTACTGTTGTTGTCATGTAGGCTGAGTCTGTGTATATTGTCACTGCACAACCCTTGGCTGCGTGTAATGCTTCTATCAGTGCAATCAGTTCTGCTGCTTGTGCGGAGTAATGTGATGGGAGGCAGTATTGTACTAGTGTTTCATACTCACCTTCCTCCAACCTCACTACTGCCATACCCACATGTTTCTCTCCTGTGTCCATGTCAATTGATGCTGACCCATCTACGAAGTACACCTCTCCCTCGCTTAGAGCATTCTCACACACCACTGTGTCCCCTCCCCTCTCACCTGTGTAAGTTGCACAGTTGTGTTCCTGCATGTCCTCTATCGTGCATGCTTCAGTGATAAATGTTGCTGGGTTCACTGTCTTGCATCTTACCACATGGATATTGGCACTGGAAAATATTATTTCATATGCTGTTGCCCGCTGTGTTGTCAGTGTACTCTTTGACCTCTCAAGTATTGCAAATAATGAATGTTCCACAAACAATGTTACCGGGCATCCCATTACTATTGTGGCACTTTTCTCAATAGCGAACGCGGCTGCAGCGAGTGATTGCTCGCACGCGAAATGTCCTTGCATCACTGCATCTAAAGTGCCACTATAGTAAGCCAGGGGCTTGTGTCCTAGTGACGTCTTTTGTGTCAGTACAGCTGTCATGAGTGTTCCTTTGCAGTGTGAGAACAGGTAGAATTTGCGCTGATAATCTGGATTTGCGAGTACTGGAGCGCTTGAAATTAATTCTTTCAATGAATTAAAGGAGGCACTCATTTCATCTGACCATTCTATTTTTCTGTTCTCCTGTTGTGCTTCCTTGAGCGCTTGCAGTAAGGGCCTAGTGTATGCCGCGTAATCTAATATCCATGCTCGGCAATAGTTGCACATTCCCAGGAATTTCTGCATGTCTTTCACTGTTGTGGGTTCTCCTACTGCTCTGATTGCTTCTACCCTATCAGGGATTATTCTTTTTCCATCTTTCGATATCAGCTGTCCTAAGTATAGAACCTCTGTCAGACAGTACTGTAGCTTTCCTCTGTCCACCTTGTATCCCTTATTGGCCAGTAGAGTCAGGAGTGTTATTGAATCTTTTCTACATGTCTCTTCGTCCAGTGCACAGACGAGTAAATCGTCTACGTACTGAATGATTGTGCTCTCAACTGATAAGTTCCCCAAGTCTTCGTGTAATATGCGGTTGAATATGCTCGGGCTCTCACAATATCCCTGTGGTAATCTGCAGTGTTCGTATCTTTTTCCCCCTAGTGTGAATGCTGTCAAGTATCTACTCTCTTCAGCCAGGGGGATCGAGAAAAATGCATTTTTCAAGTCGACCACTGTGAAGTACGATGCTTGTTTTGGGATGCTGCATAATATAGATGCAGGGTTCGGGACCAAAGGGAACTCTTTCTGAATCACATCATTTAGAGGGCGTAAATCCTGTATCATCCTCCAAGACCCTCCCTTTGCTTTCTTGATTGGGTATATACATGTGTTGCATGGGGAGTTTGAAGGCACTATTATTCCTTGTGCTAGTAGTGCATTTATTGTCTCTTTTATCCCTTCTTCAGCTTCACGGGACAATGGGTACTGTCTCACTCGGGTTAGAATTGCTCCTTGTTTTAGTTTTATTATTACAGGTTGTACTCCATGCAATAGCCCTACGTCATGGGGGCCTGTTGTCCACAAGTGATTTGGTACGAGCCGCATGTCATCATCGAAAAACGATGGCGGTTCCCCTACCACTGCCATCAGCTGAACTGGGATTTCCCTTGCTTGAATCAGAATATCACAGGGCATCGCTATTTCCATTATTATTTCACCATCCCCCTCTGTATCTGAAAAGAGATCCTCATCTGTTAACTCTCTTAGGGCGATATTGGCATTTATACACAATACTGCACGCCACTCACATCCTTCCATGTCAATTCCAATCACAGAGATCCTTTTTGCTGATACCTGTACTGCGTGCAAGTCTAACGATACCACTGACCCTGGTGCTGCGTTGGGGCACACTATGGGGCGGAAGAGGAACTCTGCTGGAATCCTCCAGTCCATTCGTCTCAGCTCTGGAATTATGAGGGCCAATGTCTTTAGCCCCTCAATAAACATTTCCTCGTTCTCTGGTAAACCTCGTATTTCCTGTGTAGTTGAATGGGCCTGTACTACTACCATTACGCGTAGTGGGCAGATTCCGGGTGTTGAACATACTATACCTCTCTCTGTGAATGATATTGTCATATTGAGTTTACTGAGGAGATCTCTCCCTAGTAAATGTATTGGCGAGTGTTCATAATACAGTAGGGGTGTCTTTACTGTTTTGCCCCCCACTGTTACATCCAATGCTTCTGTGTAAGGAACTTCAATTACAGCCCCAGAGAACCCCTGCGTCTCTAACTTCCGGTTAGATAACGGGAACCGGCCCTCTTTAATGCATGATTTCTCCGCTCCCGAATCCACCATGAATATAAATTGCTTGTCTCCTATCTGCGCCCCTACCAATGGTTCCTCTGATGCATCGTAGGTGGTAGATAGGACTGGACACGCAAGTGTTCTCTGTGGGCTGTCCTATGCGGGGTGTCTCATTGCCCCCCCTTGATTGAAGACGCTCCCCGACACTACTGACACACCACTATAGGGTGCTGGTGCGGGGGCTCCGGTTGCTGTTGTTGCAAATGGGTTGCCTGGCGTGTACTGCATAGTGTCATTGTTTTGTGGGTGGTTCTGTGTTCTGTACTGGTGCCCCTGTAGTTGCTCATTGTACCCTTGACCTGCGCCTCTCTGTTGCTGCTGTCCCATTGGGAGACCATATGGGCTCCCTGGGTGTGGATGACCATAATGTTCTGCCTCTTGGAACCCGTTGTTTGGTCTGCTTCTGCACTCCCTAGAGTAATCTCCCCACCGTCCACAGTTCCAGCAACTACCTTGTGGACCTCTCGGACCCTGCCATCCATTTCCTCCCATTCCCCCGTACCCCTGTCCACCCCTTCGGCCCCTGTACCCACCTCGTCCTCCTCGTGGGGCCCACTCCTGCCACATCTGACCTCCGCCCTGCTCCTGCTCACTCCACTGCCGTTGCCCTGCTCCAGCCCAATTAGTTGCCATCCTTCCTTGTATTGCGATCTGCCCCTCCTCCTCTTCATCCCCCTCCCTGCTGTGTGGGAGAGCCGCTACTGCCGCTGCGACCTTCACCAATTTTGTCTGCACTAATTTTGCTTCGTCTGCCAACCTTTTCTGCGCCACCTCCTTCTCCCTTTCTTTTATCCGCTTGCAGTGGTGCACTATTATGCTCTGAATCTCAGGCCACCCTTTCGCTTCAATACCTGCTATCTTGTCGAGTGCCTTTTGCACCTCTTTTGGGAGCCCCCTTTTGATAATGAAGTAAAATAATGATGTTGATTGATACCAGGGCGTGCCCGTCTCGGCTCTCCACATCTCTTGGACACGAAAAATGTAATCCATAGCATCTTCCCCATCATTCATTGTAGACTGCATTACCGACTGTAAATCTGGAGTGTCTGGGAACGTTTCTCGCAGAACATCCCACACCCTCGCACGTACTGTGTTAAAGGACGCCCCGTCATGGCGGTCGCAATCCACTGTTACTCCGGGGAAACCAGCTTTTATCCATACTCTCTCGGCTTGGTCCCCTACTGCTGATACAAGCAAGCTCTTCACATCTCCTATCGCTAGGGGTACCCCGTCAGTGTGTTTTTCAAAGGCATATATCCACTTACTTGCCCCCCCCGATAACGGGGGCAGCAGCTTTAATAAGTTGGCCTTATCCATCTGGGCCCATGGGATGTAATTAGGCCTCCCTCCTCCCCTATGTATCAATGGGAGCTGCAACCTTCCCTTTGTTGTGTCATCTGTACTTATTTTTGCGGGTGATGTTCCCAGTGACGCCATTTTCCCCACCCTATTTCTTAATCGTCCCGTCCATTCATCATTCAGTGTACCCATTGAGCATGCACCATCTAACCCTTCGCTTTCCCCTCCTACTGCCGTGCTTAACCTGTCGCTCTCTTCCAGATCGCTCCTTATATCGTATAGTAATTCCTCTCTATCCCCTGTAGGTCTGCCGTCATTATCAGTACACCCTTCTTGTGCCCCTACCTCAATTATTCGTGTTGGTTCTTCCTCAATCCTGAACAGTATTTCACCTTTTTTCCACCCTTCTTCAAGCGTTCTATTCTCACTCAGCGCTCTAGACGCGCGCCCTGATTTTACTGTATTGAGTGCTGTTCGTTCACATATATCTTTTATCCTTGAGAGTTCATCTTTGGCTATTGATAGTCTTGACTCTAGATCATCCGTAAATTTTTCTATGTCCACTCTCTGTGTATTTGCCTGCACTCGCTCCCTTGTACTTTCGTATGGTGGGGGAGCCGTTGGCCGTTGGGGTGTGTTGGTTGTCGGGGGAGGCACATAGGTGGGGTCACTGTACCCTTCTGCAGGCACAGGCTTGTTTAATATCGGGTACAGGCTTATTACTTCTGTTGGTGGCTCTTCATTTGGCCGTTCCTTACCATCCCTTGGTATCATTAGTGGATTGTCTGTGGTGGATGGTAGATCAGCGTTTAAGGCTGGAGCTTTGGGCGGTGGTATTTCTTCAAATAATCTCCAGAGGTCTAATATTTCCCTCCTATTATTCAATTGTTTCCCCTTATATTTTACAAAAATGCACGTGGCTACCGTATCCAGAATGCTTTTGTCAAATGACCCCCCCTCGGTCCATATTTGCGGTAATCCCTCTCCCTTCAGCTCCGTTATCCATTGGTCATGATATTTCTTAATACGCTCCGCGTACCCCGGTAGGTTCTTACAAATATGTGATAAGGGTGTTTCTGCCCCCATGCCTGGTGCCCCTCTGGTATATGTGTGTTCCTGTGTATGTGTGTTTTCAAAATTGTAATACAAACGTGTCACCACTATGTGTTTCGTCTTCTATTTCGTATTCAAGAAACGAGCAGCTTCGCGCTCTTTCCTCTGTCTGTGTGCTGCAACAATGGCTGTACACAGTCTCTGTTCTATTCTCCTTGGGGGCACATGCAAGAGCAACCCATCTGTGACCACGACAATGTCAACCCCGAATTCAAAAAGATGCACACTCACTTCACCTTATTATCTTTCTCTCCATGTAGCTTTATGCGGCACCACTTACCATGACCATTCGATGTCTATTCATTTATGACCACTCGTCCACACCCACAACAACAAAACACCTCCTAACATATACGATGTGCACACACCTCTATGTAACACGCTATTCAAAATTCAGTTTGCCCTCCCTTTCCTCCCTGGCCGGCTATCCCTGTCAGTCTTATTTAGTTATATGCATACACATATATATATATATATGCATCCAAGTTTACTCTTTATTTTTACAATAGGACTCTCTGTCCCTTCCTTTATCTCTATAACTTTGTGCTGTTTCCTCTTGTTATTTTTCCCCACCCCTAAAGAAAAAGAATAGAAAGAATAGCAGGCACTAATATATTCTCCGTGTCCCCTTTTGCCAGACACTTTTATCTCATTTATTCACTTCTTCATATATTCCCAGTACTAGTCAAGATAGCACTATGTGGCGCCGCCTTCTACCCCCTCGCGGAGCTAGGTTCCCGTCACTTCTATCTCTTATTCAACTCTTGATCCTAATGGCCATATGCAAAGAAAAAGTAAAGATAGTTTAAGGCGGTCCTTAGTAGACCTACGTGCTCCCCCTTTTCTACCTGTCCCCGTTCTCTGTCCTAAATTTTCTCTCCCACTCCCTTTATGGTTGCTCGCACTCAGTACTCACATGCCCGTCTTGAACCGATAGTCTCCGAAACTGGGTCCGTCCAGGCAGTGTTGCCGTCCGCTCAACAGTCAGCCCCGGCTCTGGCGAGCGGTACTCAAAGGGGATTTTTCAACCGGGATCCCGTACCCTCTCTCTGTTGAGTGCGCACTTCTTAGTGTACCGGTCGCCGTTGGCGGGCAGCCTCCCGGAGCCGGCGCACTGTGCGTATCCCTTTTCGACCAGAGATTCTCGTGCCAAAAGGGGACGGTAATGATGGGTTGGGAAGAATAATTAAAATCACGCTATCGGGGTCACCACTGAAGGCGAGCGTCCCCAACCAGCACGATCTTCCCCGCAATGAGAGTAAAAGACAGACTCTCCCAAGTTGGGAATGAGGCCAAGACAGAGTGCGGGTGAGCTTAAGTGGGAGTTTATCAATCAGAATAGGGCATGCAAAGAACTCTGCAAACTCCGAGAGCGCTCTGTCTGACAATAGCAAAGACAGGCGTATATATTTACAAAACACGTCATCAGAACCTATATACTATAGGGGGCACAAGTTCAATGGGATTGGGTGCGATGACTAGCTATAGGCGTTGCTGTGATGTGGTTGGTCCTGGCTGATGGACGTCACTGGTCAGCCTCGTGGGTCGGGCTGGGCCTGGCGGGTCGGCTTGAGTTCATCCGGGCGGTGTTGTGTGCCAGTGAGGCCTGTGTCAGAGATTAATGCCTTTCCTGACTTATTTGCCCTAAGCCATGCACACCGCAATCAGTCAGCAAATGCAATATTATCTTCTTTAGTAAATCTTTCAATAGGTTATCTTACAGGTTAATGCAACACAGGAGGAATGCACCTTGTGAAGGGTCTGATGGTCATCCGTCAGAGCACGATTACCAGTGTCCTGTTGACCGGTACCATAGGTTAAGGGGCTTGGTTTTAGGGCATGGGACGGCGGTACATGTCTTTCTGTCTTGTTAGAAGTTATTATGAATGGGCCGCTGTATGTTGCCACAGTATTGGGTGTCTTGATTGCACAGAGTCATAAGTCTTAAGGTGATCCGGTGGGCTGCAGGGTTTATGAGGGGGCGCCTGTGGATCTGTGTATTCAGGCAGAGGTTTACTGCCGTGTTGTAAATAACGCAGGTGGCGGGCAGTGGCCTTGGAAGCTGCAGAGGGGGCTACGAATCTTTGAAGCGGCTCCAGTCTAGTTGGGGGAGGTGGAGCAGCGCGGCGTGGGCCTCTGCTCGCTTGCTTGGCAGCCTACACTGGGTGGGAGGGGGAATGGCCTTGCACATATTTCACAAAGGTATCTTCCTCGTGTGTTGCCAACTCTTTTAGGGGTTAAAACATCACAAACATTTGAACACTGTATAATACTTATTTGAATCACTTAATAGCATGCATTTCAGTTTTACTACATGTGTCTCGAATATAACCAATCTGAGCACCTTACACGTGCGCTATGTTCTAATGACTACAGCATTCACTTATATGCATATATATATTTACAGTAGATGAGGTAGCAGTGAGGTTGGTGGAGCACATAGAAAATGACTCGCCACCGTACGTGACGGTAGTGGCACCTAAGGGTCTCAGATATACACATGACAGGTGCCCTCTCGCACATTCTTCACATGAGCCCTCTGTACAGTTACAGTCGTCTTCTCTTGTACTCTAGCAGCATTAGTTTAGTTCTGGCGCAGGACCATGGAGTGTCGGGTCTTTAATAATATGCACAACAAGTACCCCTGTAACGTCCCTTCGTGGTTAGTACCCAACTGCAGTGGTGTGGGCTCTTCTATTTGCTTAAGGTCATGAGAGTATGTATTCTATCGTGGTTATGTATTTTGCAGGTTTCCGCACTAGCAGAGGTTTTGTGGAGAAGTGCACATTTGCAAGTGGTGTTGGCATTAGTATTTGGGGATTTTCAGCCACCTGATGATCATTTTACAGTTTTCTCTTGTCGCCCAGGCTCGCAGGCCGTGTCAGGCTGAGAGCAGTGATACACTGTGGAGGGTGGAATGTTACAGTGTTAGTATCTTATGCTAGCTCATGTCCGCCTTGTTCGTGGGAACAGGCTCACAGCGGATCTGCCAGGGTGCTGCGGCAGCAGGGATAATTGAAACTCCTCGAGGGTGGGGGCCGCGTTGCGGAGCACTGAGCTCACACCATCTTTATTAAACAAGAATGGTTTCTAAGGCCTTGCTAAATTTACTGTGTGGGCAATGTCTTCAGTAGGTGAGCCCCCCATCGCCTGGGCCCTGGCGGTACGGGGGAATGCCCAGTGAGTCATGGCCCTCACCTGGGGAGGAATGTAGGCCAGGGGGGGGGTCTTTTGGAGCTTCCCTCCCCTACACACGTTACCTCCCCATTAGTTTTATGATTGCCAGATCGATCTGGTACCCAATGCTCAACTACCTTGTAGTAGGATTTATGCTCTTACAGAACCTGAGAACCTGCATTTGCGTCAGTATTTATATCAGTACCTAGCCAATGGTTTTATTCGCCCGTCCAAGTCTCCTGTCTCTTCAGCTCTGTTCTTCGTGCCTAAAAAAGAAGGCGACCTTAGAACGTGTATAGACTATAGCGCCTTAAATCAAATAACGATTAAGAATCATTATCCTCTGCCCTTGATCCCTGAGTTTATCGACCAGGTGAAAGACGCGTGTGTGTACACCAAGTTAGATCTCCGAGAAGTTTATCACCTGGTGCGCATAAAAGAAGGCGACGAATGGAAGACTGCATTCCGCACCAAATTCGGGCTCTTCGTATATAGGTGATGCCCTTCGGTTTGTGCAATGCACCTGCCGCATTTCAGTACTTTATGAATGATGTTCTTCGGGAACTTATCGATGTCTGCGTCATTATTTACATTGACGACATCCTGGTGTACTCTTCTTCAGAATCTGATCACAGAAAACATGTAAGGGCAGTTCTTGAGAAACTGCGCCAGCACAGACTATTTGCAAAACTCGAAAAATGCGTTTTTCATACCACAGAAGTTGAGTTTCTCGGATTCATCCTGACACCTCAAGGAGTCCGAATGGACTTGCGAAAGGTGGACGCCATCCTCAAATGGCCATCTCCAAGCTCGGTGAAGGGAGTTCAGAGCATGCTCGGCTTTGCCAATTTCTATCGAAGATTCATCCCGGAATTTTCCCGAACAGTCCAACCCATCACCGCTCTCCTAAAGAAAAACAGACGCTTCGAATGGACTCTTGAGGCCGAACAAGCCTTCCAGGACCTGAAAACCAAATTCACCTCTGCACCTGTATTGAAGCACCCGCACCCAGATCTCCCGTACACAGTGGAAACCGATGCTTCCAGTTCGGCCATGGGAGCTGTCCTGTCGCAAAGAGACCCAAAAACTAACCAACTACACCCAGTGGCCTTTTGGTCCAGAAAATGTTCTCCTCCTGAAATCAACTACGCAATTACCGATAAAGAGTTACTGGCCATCAAATCTGCTTTCAAGGCTTGGCGTCACTACCTTCTCGGGGCAAGACACACCATCACCGAAATTACGGACCACAGAAACTTACAGTATTTAAAGACGGCCAAAGCTCAATCTTCACGACAACTCTGATGGGCTCTATTCTTTGCGGAATTTGATTTTGTAATTACCTATCGCCCTGGCTGCAAGAATGGAAAAGCAGATGCCTTATCCCGGATTGGCATGGAAGAATCTAATTCGAGCTTAGAACCTGTGCCCATCATACCTGAGCAAAGAATCTTAGGCTTAACTTCATTGCAATCGATTGAGGATATCCAAACGCAAGTAAAACAACTTCTAGACTCTTCAACCTTACTGGAATGGAGTCAAAAGGGTCCTCATTACACCGTTAAGGATGACTTACTCTACTTCCAGGAGCGGTTGTTTCTGCCAAGTAAAGAATTGCAAGAACTTGTTATTGCCCATCATCATGAATCTTTAATGGAAGGACACCCTGGTATCGCTAAAACGGAGCAAAAAATCAAACGCCACTTCTGGTGGTCTTCTTGGAGAAAAGACATAAAGTCTTTTGTACTGTCTTGTGGAATTTGCACCCAAAACAAGGCTCAAAATAAAAGGCCAGCCGGCCTACTTCAACCCTTGGATATTCCACCGGCACCATGGCACACCCTGTCAATGGACTTTATAACAGATCTGCCTCCTTGTGCTGGTTACAACACAATCCTTGTAATTGTGGACCTATTCTCCAAAATGGCCCACTTTATCCCTTTAAAGGGTTTGCCTTCAGCTTCCACCTTGGCCAAGGAATTCCTGGAGAATATAGTTCGCATACATGGTTTCCCTTCCATTTTAGTCTCGGATCGTGGAAGTCAATTTATCTCACATTTTTGGAAGAAGTGTTGCCAACTAGCACAAATAGATGTGCGGTTATCCACCAGCCACCACCCCCAGACCGACGGACAAACCGAGAGAACCAATCAGACTCTCGAGCAATATCTTCGGTGCATGTTACACCAATCCGAGTTAAATTGGAAAGACATCCTTTGGATCGCAGAATATGCATACAACAATTCAGTGCATTCTGGAACCGGACAAACCCCCTTTTATACTTTGTATGGTCACCATCCTCGGACCTCTGATCTAGATCCACCTCTGACCCTGGAAATGCCCGCAGTAAATCATCTGCATTCCACAATAACCTGAGCCTTCAAAGAAGCTGCAACTCATTTACAGCAAGCCAAGAAAAAGTATAAAGAAAACGCTGATTTGCACCAAAGTAAAACTCCTCCTTACCAAGTAGACCAGGTATGGCTAGCAACTAAACATTTACCCCTCAAGGGCCCGCGAACCTTCAATCCCAGATTCATAGGACCTTATCCCATCAAAGCTATAATCAACCCAGTGGCCTTTAAACTGGATCTACTGTCCAACATGCGTATTCATCCAGTTTTTCATGCATCACTTTTGAAGCCAGTACAACCAGGAACCCGATTGTCCAAGCCTCCAGATCCAGTTCCAATTGAAGGGGAATTAGAATTCGAAGTTAAAGACATTTTAGACTCCAAGGTGGTAAAGTCGAAACTCTTCTATCTTGTTGACTGGAAGGGATATGGACCTCAGGAGAGATCGTGGGAGCCTAGTAACCATGTCCACGCACCTCGATTAGTACAAAGGTTTCACCGGAGATTTCCGAACAAGCCCAAACCCCCGGAGGGAAGAACCTTGGGAGGGGCCTTGAGGTGGGGTACTGTCATGATGCCTTCCTCCAAGGAGCCAGGTCCGACCCAGCAACCCCAGAGGCAGGCATCATTTCCCCCAGGGGAGTGCCAGCGGGCCCAAGCTGGGGCCCTTTGGACGCAGTCCTGGCGCCTTAGGCGCCAGGCTCATAAAGCTAGACATGTGTTCGAGTGTTTTAATGTGCACTTACCTGATGCAGACCATGCTGCCACATCCAGGCCCTCTGGAGGCCTGAATAGGAACTACTTTACCCGTGGGACTACTTTCCACCCGGGTGTGGTCGGGGGAGGATACATACCTGATCGGAGGAAGGATACACACTTGGAACTTCTTCCAAAGCTATTTAAACCACACCCGATCAGCAACTCACGCATCGCGTTGTTCTGCTCCTCGCAGCTGGAAGCTCACTGTGTCAGCTCCTGCATCTGGACTTCAGCCACGCCTGTCAGCATCCTGGGTCACCTGCAAAGGGAGACAATAGACCTACCAGCTAATCTGCACCACGGAGACATCACCAACGATCCTGAAAGGGAAGACATCATTTTTAAAAGCATTTCGTTACGATCGCTGCAGCGCTGCATTTCACTCACCTTTCCTGGGTTCCTCCATCTTCAGCAGCGATCATCCGGATACACAGCCACTTCCCAGAGCCTAGAGAAAAAGACAAGAATAAGAGGTGAGAGAAGGAAGGGAATAGGAAAAGCTCAGTTTCCTTCTAAGAATTACCTGTTGGGTCATTCCCATTTCATTTCGGGTCTTGCTGCTTCCAAGCAGGACCCCGGCCCCTATGGGGAAAAAAGACAAAGACATTAGATGAGCGAATGCAAAAACATAACTTGAGCGCTCATCTAGGACTTACCAGATCTTTACTGGAACTGCACGTTTCACTTTGTGTCGGCGCCATCTCTGGCATTCCGAACCTCGGCCCCTATGGGGAAAAGACATCAACATCAGCGCTTTGTTGCAAGAAGTCTCCAAAGGAATCTTCATTCATCACCTGAAAAAAGACAATGAACATTATTATTTAAAGCTTGAACTTTTGAACTTGCAACAGAACTTTTACAGCGCCTTACCAGTATAATCAAGCTTACCTGAACTCCCATCCAACCTCAATCCAGTGAAGTAACTGGGTTCAACGCGCCCCTGCGTCAGAAGCAGGATGGAGAGTTCGTCCTTTCAGACCCTAAGGTGAGACTTCACGGGGAATCGTGGAAGGATATCGTGGAGGGTTGGAAGAGAGTGGGAGGCTTGAGCATAACTCAGTCAGTAGGTAATACTCCCTTTTCACGCACAGGGGAATATTCCTGCGAGCCGGAGAAGCCAGAGTAGAGGGCCCTTCCTGTCCATCTTCAGAGTCCTGCGCTTCACCATTGAAGATGCATCAGCACTCGAAGCCAGACCTGCGCCTCCGTGGGAATCAGGTGAGCGTTACAAGGAGTTAGCGTAGACAGGGGGAGCTCAGACCAGCTGGTGGAAGATTCATCTTGTCATCTCTCTTTATCTCTCTTCCTTCCAGCCCCTTCCACTTCCTTTAACACAAAGCACTTTGAGTATGATGTCGGAAGGCAAAGTCCACTTCTCCCAAGGCCAGCAATTGGACCCCCAAAGCAGGCCTGCTTTTGTCTACTCACCTATAGACTTTTGCCTTCAAAAGAAGGTGTCTCCCACCAAATACTTGAGAAGAAATGTATTTGGACATCTCTTGGGGAAGTTGATCTTTCTGAAGTCATCAATCACTGAGGTTAAGATAGAGCAGTCCAAGGCAGAGGCAAACTCTGCTCAATACCCACTCCCAGGGCACCTTATTTGAGACTCTTGATGTGTACCAGGACCTACCAGTCCACACCAAACCTTCAGAGGCTAGGAGAACAGACCCTTAACAGAACAAGAGCATCCTCTCCTAAATCCCCTGGAGTGGGTTGCACAATAACTGGAGCACCAGATAAGCTGAGGCCCCTTTTCTTCTGCATCGGAGCAGTCGAACTTCATTTGAAATGCATTCACTGCCATAGAACCCGAGGGACCCACCAGTCCTGCTTTTGGCACTCCAACAAACCTTAGAACTACAGTGCTTGGAACTTAGAACCAGCTAGAGGCCACATCCTGTCCTCACAGAGCCTGATACCTGCTTGCTGGAATCAACCGCTCAACAATGAACTCAACTGGAACCGCTGGAGGGTCACTCATTGACTCAAACCGACAGTTACAGGGCAGCTCAACCATGCTCGACCTTGAACTGCCTCTTCGTCAAACTGCACATCAGAACATCAGTATCACCGCTTCGAACCATCACCGACCTTCAACTCGCATCACGGTTCACAGTGTAACGCATCAACCTTACCCAGTGGTTACTAAATGCCTTGCACAAGCTTGAGGGGTGGGTTTGTTTAGTGTTTGTCTATTTAGGTATTCTTGCAGATAGTGGGCCTCATTACAACCCTGGCGTTAAGAGGTTAACGACGCCGTAAAAGGCTGCGGCGCCGTTAAACCCTTAACGCCTGATTCACACTTTAATGCCTGCTTTTTGCAGGCGTTAAAGTCCAACCCACTAAGGGACCTTGGTGCTAATTACGTTAATTAAAGTATGTCTATTATTAGAGAACCTTGATTGGACATCCCCTTTATTGTGGACTGTTGCACTTTACTGTTTAGGTCGCTACTGTCTGACATCCACGTCCCTCTTGAGAGTAGTGCCTTCCTTTGGCCCACCTTACCACAAAAGGCGAAGGAGGCATATCTCTTGACTGTGCCTGTTTCACCTTTATGATTGGGATCCCTGTTGGCTTGTAGAAGTGTGAGGGCTGAGTGAGTGGTTTCACTGCTTCTCTGAGAGCACAAGTCCTATTGTTACAGTTCACGAGTGGCAAGTATTGATGTTTGCAGGGTCGAGGGCTTCATATTGTAATTCAGTGAGATGTGTTAAGTGTGCACTGGATAACAAAGCACCTTGAGATGTGGGGACAATCGGTGCCAATGCGATTTGCGGGAGGACATATAAAAAATGATTCTTCGACCTGGATACCAGAACTCCAAACTGAGTTTTTGAAGAGATGGGCCTGAGAGGAAAACCCGTGCACAGACAGTGCTCTAGAGTTTAGGAAGCACAGGATATAACACAGAGAGAATCAGAGTAGGCAGCAGAGAGGCTTATTGTGAACATGAAGGTTGTTGTTCTTATTCTTAGGCTTTGGTCAGGGCAACTCCCCTCCAAGGAATCAATGGAAGAGGCTGACTTTGCATAGCATTTTGATTTCCCCATCTCCTCTCAATATGGTCCGAGTCTTGCTATGCTGCTTATCACATGCATCCTCTGGGATCTCAATATAGCTACTATCGTCACAAACTCTGTCTCCAATTTCCTACACTCTTTCTTCCGGATTACTCTTTGGTTTTCAAACTCTAGACATTCCAGCAGGTAATGCTGAATAATCTTTGCTTCCCTCAATCCCCAGTTTCGGGTGTGCCTATTTTATGCGACTGTTCTATCTTGTGTGTCCTAATACGCATCCACTCAGAATGTGTATCATGGGCAGTTACTTTTAAAAAACATTTTTATTTAACACAGACCACTTTGTGCACCTGATAATTGTGCCTCTCTTGGTGTCTGTTCCCCTATTGTTCTTGTCAGTTTCCCTTTATTACGCTCTGTTCAGTGTCCCTTTCACAAAAAAGTAGCGCAATAGCCACTTCTTCTGGTTTACTCCTTGTTTTAACGCTAAGTTTGCCACGTTATTACCCAGGATACCCGAGTCACTTGGTATCCAGGCCAATTCTATGTCCAACCCCTTTCTTATTCCAACCCTGTACCTCTTAATCATCTCCAATATTACTTCCTGTCTTTCACCCCCCATTCATGATAGTGCGATTAGTGCACTCAAGAAGTCAGAAAACATTACGCTTGCCAGTTCCTTCATTTCCTAAATTATTTTTTAATATAACAGCCAGCCGCTCCGCTGTAGAAATAGCCACACCATACTTGGTCCTCACCATTCATCAAATGTTCAGTCTGGGAGTATTGTATGCTACGGACACTGGGTTCTTGGACCCATCTGTGCACACTTGGAGTTTTCCTGTTTTGTCCTCCCCACATTGTGTTCCTTTGTATGATTGGTTATTTGCTTAACTGCAATGTCCCCTTGGTCCTCTAATCTGGAAGTGGGGAAGACAGTACAGGAAGCGATCAAAGACAGGACCTGGTGGATCGGCAAAAGTAATGAGCCAGCGGCGATGGAGCCAAACCGGTAAAGTGGATCCTTTGCGTGCAAACTTATAATTCAGGTGTTAGGAAAAATCGGACCATGTTACGGAGGTGGACTTTG